>NC_083623.1:11521936-11856102 GCF_963584025.1 Labrus mixtus | reverse complement strand
CTGTAACGCAGAGAAACTTTAAATAGGGCTAAAAGCCGACAAGCAAGTGACAACTCAAACAGCGCTGTTTCCAAATTACATTTAGCAATTCCTTCAAAAAACACGACAGATCACAAAAGAAACACAAGAACAATACAAGATAACACTTTTATGTCAATAATTCAGAGTCTTGATTTTGATATAAATGTCAGATAAATGTACGGTCATGCAGCAGGAGTCTTCAGCTACACTATCAGCAGCACTGTGTACTTCAACAAGGCATTGTTTTGAACTTAATACTACAGTAATGCCAGCATGCTGATGCTGAAGAGGCATGGTATTCTGGAGATATTTCACTGAAAGATAAATATACTACCCTGCTAGTGGTGCAAGAGAAATGTCAAGGAAAAAGCTAAAGTGATAAATATACAGCCAGGCATTCGGGGGCCATGCATGGCAGTACAATTTACAATTTAATAACAGGTAAAGTTACATGGTCTTTATAGTTTATCCTTTTGGGAAGATGGATGTCCGTGCAAATTTTGCCAACCCATCCAACAGCTGTTGAGACATTTTAGTGTGGACTTAAACCCTTTCACTCCCCTTTCAAGATGACAGAAGCAACAGAGTCCCGCACTAAGATGACAAGTTTTACATCAATTATACGAGAATGGAGAATTGGATGTGTCCAATCCAATCCAACTTTATTTGTGTAGCTCTTTAAAACAACCACATTTGACCAAAGTGCTGTACAAAATAATGTAAATTTAAAAGACATAAAACATGAGTAAAATGAATAGGCACGCACAAAAGAAATAAAAGAAATAAATAAAGTTGCGCTCTTACTAGTTGTCAAAGGCCAGGGAAAAGAGATGGGTCTGTAATGGGATGTGTAATTTAAGGTATTAAAGGGAAACAACAAAGAGCAGGAAAAATATACTGGCAAAGCAAGAAAGAGTATGAAGAAGCCGTATTATGTGCACAGAATTGGTCGTGCAGCAGTCACATGATATAAATGTAATCGGCCCCGCCCGCTCTGTTGCAGTTCATTTTCCTCAACATTTCCTGCTGCATTTCCACATTTTACAAGGGAGCTGGCTTGAACAACGTTTAGCGTACAGACAAATATTGCCATTCCAAGAGACATGATGCTGACATGGCTAAAAACATACAATAAAATCTACCTGCTGGAATGCTCAATGCTTAAGCTCATCTTCAGAGAGCTGCTTCAAAAGGGAAACACACTACAAATGAAATAACCTCACGCCATATCATCACCTTTCTTGTCACACAGTACATCATCTCTAGCAGCGACGATTAAGCTCTTAAATGTAGAACATACTAAGAAATGCATTTCAGGTCCTTCTAAGTGGCAGTAATATCTACCAGGGTTAAGTGCAAGATGACCGCTAAGATCCATTTTCCATGCCTTTGATTTGCATCTACTTAGTGCCCCCGAGTATGGGTGTCAGCAGCTGCTTGACTTTTAATACGTAATCAACCCGCTTATGACACGCTGTACCTTTAACAGATATAGAAAGGAGACGAGAAAGATGATTTAAACCAAGTAGCCTCAGACTGACAGTTAGAGACAATAGAAACCACTAGTAACTAGTTCAAACACATGCAGGTTAGAGCAGAATGAAAACTACACAGTCAGGTAAAAGCAGTGAGGCTGCAGCGTCTGCATCATGATACCTTTGAAGTTAATTTTATTACACAAATTATGGCGGAAGGCTGAGCGAATGAGAAAAGCAGAAACGCTGAGTAATATGAGGTGATTAGTAATCTGGGAGGTCTGTTTCAATATCTTCCCATTAACTGCTTCTGCTGAGTAAATACAAATATTTGAATCCACTTCACAACAAACAGAACCGTAAGATGTCGTGCAATTTAAAGCAACTCGTACTTTTCCTGCACTTTCTGCAGTTCATAAAGCTTATCCATAGTGTCCAGCAGCAGGCATAATTGGAAACGCTGATGGTGGGTGTGCCCTACTGTATATGATTTTCACATACTGTCATTTCCTGGAGATAAAACAGCAGCATAGCTCCTTGTGTTTCTGTATACTGTAAATTAGCACATACAGTTTTCTGACTGGCAAGAAAAAAACTAATATAAAATAAATGTCCCTTTTTAAAGAAGCCTCAACTGCTGAGACGTCTTCTGTAATGTGAACATCATACGAGCTGAGATCCTCTTATACGAGCTAAAAATTATGAAATATTAGCATGATATCTCTGTAAACCTTTTTTTCCAGGATGTCCTCGATTCTTCAATCACAAAATGTTCCAAATACACTTTTTCTGAAAATGTATTTGACAGGCTGAAAAACAGAGTCAGAAACTAACCAAATCTAAGATTCCAACTCCGTTCCTATATTTCGTAAACAACCCCCCCCCCACCACCACACACACACACACACACACCATTGCTGTTATCAGACCCACTTTGAGTCTGACAGCGGGGTGTGATTTGCGCGTCCTGCCTCTCCGTTAGTCCACTTAACCCTGACTGGGAGAGTTGTGATGCAGTAATTGGCTTGACTTAATGCTCAATCTCTAAATCACGTTGCAAACAAACACACACAAACACACGCACGCACGCACACACACACAGTCTTCCCATATATCCTCTGACATTTATCTCCCCCTTTGACCACTTCTCCCTGATACAGCACTCTTCAGACACATTAGGATGCTCCAAAGTTTCAAAATTGACACAACGCCTAACAGTAGCTGATGCTAAGCATGGGCTACTGTTAGCGTTGTGTCTCACTCAAACAACAAACATAAAAGCAGATTTCACACTCTGTAAATGTACTGAGTGGGATGGTCCAGATGAACGGTCAGCATTAGAGTTCTACTTTCATTCCAATCCAAAAAAAAGAAGAGGCTCTAAAAGCTTAAGGGTTAGTGCAACCAGGCTCATATTCCCCCAGATTCTGTCTTTGTTTCTTTTTTTTCAACATATTTGGTCTTTCAGAGCTAAATGTGTAAAACATTCTCACACACTGTATAAACTTGAGTTCAGCAAGAAAGATTATAGATTTGATTAATAGTTATTCTGCACCCTTGTAAGCATTGCTCTTCGTTTTTCTTAAATGGACATTTCTCTTCCATGTAGTTTTACATGAAGACTCCTGTGTGTGTAAATATGTTGGTTCCTGTGATTGGTCCAGCTGCGACACTCTCACATGGGTACATCCTCGGGTCAAAGAAGGGCAGTTTTCGTATCAGCGCGCTGCGGTGCACTGCAGACACTTAGCATATGCCAGTCTTATGTCTGAGGGCAGAACATCTGTGCCAGTGATACGACAAATGACATTGGAAAAACAAACGGAGAGGAATGAATGCTTGAAATCTTTCTGTGTGCATCCTTGTAAAAGTGGGTGAGTCATGTCTGATTGGTGCTTATCTACAGTAATAACCCAATGTGAGAGAAGTTTGAGGTGCTTTCTTCATCCTTTCCAATAGACACTTCATGACAGACAGAGTTGTGTTTGCAAAAAAAAAGTGTTGAGATTTGAGTGATTTTTTTGTTTGTTTTGCTTGCTAATTTAACATTCTTCGACTTCGTCTACAGTTTAATTATTCAGCTTCAGGTTATTCATTGATGAAGGCAGTCAGCTCATTAAATGCCGACAATGTAGAGTTTGTAAATGTTTTAAAAAGTTCAAAAATAAAGCCTGCATCAAATTCTTAAATAAAAGTATCTCAGTCTTTATGCAGATGATGAACTTTCATTTTGAAATGTCAGCTTTGCCAGAATCCACTGACGTGTTTGTAAAGCATCAATATGAAAACGTATTTATAATAATCAGCAATCAGCAACGGAAGGGTTTCATGAATCAAATATTTTCTCTATGCATGCCAAAGAGCATTAGGGTGATCTTTCAAATGATCAGAAAATAGGAAAACCCTGGACTTATCAAGTCACCTGCCAACAGAAATATGCAGCACATAATATAATCATAAAGGTCATCCTATAAATCTAGATCGCATCAATAAAGCAAAATGCCACATAGAGGCAGCGTGAGGAAGAAGCCCTCACCAGACTCAGCTTTCAACATCAATAAAAAAACCCGAGAAATCAAATCAATTCAGACAGTTTTCTCATTGGTGGAAAAATGACATCCAGTACGGAGAGAGAGGAATGAGGAGGAAATTACGAAGTGAGTCCTTGAGTAAGCAGAGAAGGACGGCCAATTAAGAAAAGGAATACAACTATATAGAAGGAAAATGGGTCTTTTTCATGTTCTGCAGCTCTACACTCAGTCAGTCAATGAGCTTTAGACATCCTGCCGGAGAGAAGCAAACAGTGGGTCACTCTGTTTCATTAGAAAAATGAATTCATGACACACTACATCTCTGAGCTGAACTGTAAAGATAAAAGGTAAGCTCCAAAACTGAGTGGTTTTCATATTTCGAAAAATGTGTCTATTTTTTAAGAGATCAAAGAAACACTTGACCGTGAAAAAGTGGATAAATAGATATAAAAACAGCTTTCCTCTGGCTTAGTTTCATGTTTGACTTCAGTTCTGCTGCATGCCCCTCCCCCCTAAAACTGAATTTTCCTTAAATAAAAAAGAAATATGAGCATTTTTGATGGGTAAACTTTAGAAATGCTGCTTACTTACTTCCCCCTTAATCACACCTCAAACACAGAAGTCTCCATAAACTTCCCCAGGACATCACGAAGAAACGGATAGAAGATAAATCCCATACTTAGCCTTTTTTTAAATAAAGTAATGGCAATAAATACATATTTTAAGATTTTTTTTTCATGGTGCATTTCTCATTAGAATAGGGAAAAATGTAAAACACCACTGTAGAAGGCCAGTTAAGTGGCTGATGTCCACAATATGAATAGTGAATGCCTAGTACATCCTGTCAAAAACAACTTAATGGTTACAAAGGAAGAAGCCACTTATAAATGTCAGCCGAGCATTACTGGTACACTCGGAAAAGTAAAGGCAGGAAATAGAAAAATACAGAGCTGGAGACAGAGTGTATGTGATGTCTTAACTCTGCAGCCAATCAGAGTTAAGTTTCCCAGATGCCAGTCAGCACCTCCAGCGTTAAAGCCATTTATCAATTAGTCTGCTCTGTGACAAACTGGAATTAGTGGTACAGCTGGTGTGGGCACACGTCTGAGTGTGTGCGTTAATTAAGTAGACTAGAGAACTGAGCCATTATATGATGAGTGTCACGTCTATTGAAAGGCTGGAGACTTTGAATTGATTCCCCATCTGCGTACAGCAGAGCAGGTGTGTCAGAGAGGTGTGTCAAATAGGAGAAAAAGTTTAAATGCCAGTGTTAAAGTCACTGGGGCATACAGACCAGCCAAAAAAGTAGGCAGAGATGAAATAGAGGAAAAAACCTGTGCTAGCTCATATGATTGCTGCGGCTCCAATAGGAGAATAGAAGTGAATAAAACCCACAATAGCCTCGAAAAACTGAGTCATACCACAGACACGGCCTCAGGCCATCTTCCATTACTGAACCTATTTGTCCCATTCAATTCGCTCCCCTAATACATGCGGTTTCCAGGAGCAATTCAGCAGCAGTGCACATAAGCCCAATATCTTTTAAAACTACTGGGAATATACAGTTCTGGGCTCTGGGAGCCATCCAATCAGTTTTACAACTGTTTTGTATGATTAAATGGCACCATGGCAGCGATACAGCCTGCAATGCTCAGGAGAGGTTTGGCTGGACATTGTGATTCAGTGTGAATTCACATCACAGTGAAGAGTGCATTATGTCTCGCCCAGCTTGAGTTTTTTTTTTTTTTCTAAGTTAACCTTTTATTATTATTGTGTTGTTGTTGTTTTTAACCCCAGAGCAGCCTCATTAACGTGCATCAAAGATGAACTCTGGGAAGCACTTTGAGTAGTTAGCTTTCAAATCACAAATCAGGCTGATCAAACGGTCACCTGCTTTGTTCTTTACACACACAAATGGAAACCAGCAATTATAGGCATGTTGGGGATTTGAATTTTTATGACAGCTGTATCTAAAAAGAAACAAAAGATCAAATCCAACACACACACACACACACAAAAAAAAAAGAGTTTGCAAATGAGTTTTTCCGAAGAACATCTGATGTCAAATGCAATTACTCTAATGTAGGCCATTAAGTGTGGGCCGTTGTTTTCATAATTGAAGCCATCAAAAAATCTGTACCACAGATTTGAATGGCTGGGAATAACAATGACCAGCCAGACTATAAATAAGTATGAACGCTGTCTCCTCTCTCTAAAACGCTTTACTGGCAATCAGACTTTTTTGGGCTCGACTGACGTTATTCATCAAACTTTTCCTTTGTTTGTTGGACACATAATTCACTCGTTTGGTTGATTTCATGCACTCAGGTTGCTTGTTTACTGAGCTTCCTTCACCTTTTCTCCTGATTTAAAGGGAAAATAATTGTGATTATGATTGTATAACTTTCTACTTAACGCTGTCCAAACACGAGTCAAATATTCCATAAAACATGTTTTTGTTGTCTTAATTCAACCAAACCTCAAACTAAATCCCTCAAGTGCAATGACATTTTGCTATGGTTGTTATGTCATACCAACGAGATGACAAAGGGGTTAGCGCGGTTCATGTAGCATAAGTGAAAAGACCACTGGTATAACTTAAGACTACTTTCTGTGGTCAGCCTACGTCCCTGTTTCCCATTATGAAACCGCGACCTAAATGCAAAGCGGCTCTGACACCTCTTGGCCTACGACCAAACTGCCAAAGAATATATTTCTGCCTCATGAGTAGGCTAAGATGACATCTCGTGTTACTTCATTATTTTTCCTTTTCATTTCCTCTTCGCCTGCTCGCCGCTCGCTGGTCCTATTTTCTCTTTCGACTGGCTGCCTGTGACACTGTCATGGCAACCAGCATTTGCAGCCCATGCTGCCAGCTATATAGTATTGTCACCTTGTACAGAAAGAAGCCCGCACCTCGTTAGCGCTGCCAATAATCTCATACAAACACAGGTTAAGCTATGTCATAGGAAAGTACTGACACCTCTTTGGAGTTCATTGCTGTCAAAAGTGAGGACATTTTGTTTTATTTTTCCAAGCGGCCATGTTACCCACCTGTTAAATCTATGTATTGCTGTCATGTATGCTTTAAGATGCTACCGTCAGATATATTATGACTCTAACTAATGGGTTGGGAACGATCGCTCTAAATCCATTTGGGATATAAATTACTTGAACTTTACAACAATACAATTAAATATTTGATTATGGGCTGACATCCAGAGTGGTAACATTTTCCAAGGAGGTGTGGTAAAAATCTAACATACCTGAAGAAATGCACTGAGGAGCTCAGGCAGGGTAGCCTAAAACAAGGATCAACCATATTTAAAATGTATTTGCAGTTTAAACTAAGAGGCATGATTACATTAAATAAAAAAGTCATAAGTACCCCTAATTGGTCGCTAATAGCTCTTTGAAAAAAACTCAGCCTTGGGATACTTTTTTCTTTAAAGTGAGGGCTTTCATTTTCAAGAAGATCCTGACATGGGGAGGGTGGATGTTAGGGTGTCTTCAGTCACAGCCCGCTTGTCAGAAGTGGTTGGCATGCGACCTCTTGTGATCCCAAGTGCTCTGAAGCTAGAAGAGCTGAAGAAAATTGAGAGAGTAGACTGAAAAACCAGTGCATGCATAAATGAGATTGCACACACAAATCTGATCCCGCCCTTAGGAGGCCTGTGTTCCCTCAAAGGGTGACGTAGTGACTAAGCAGCAGTTCCACACCGTAGAGAGTTTGTTTACACTTAAACTCCTCAACTAAAGTCACAAGCTGGGGACGCCATTGAGGTGAAAAGGTGAAAAGGGAAACTCCAGGTGAAAGGGGAAGTTCTTGGTTGGGAAGAAAGATTCAGGAGCGTTTGCTGCTATGATGAGTGTATGGATGAATAGATGGATGACTTACCCTAACACATCAGTTTAAAGGATGGAAGAAAGAATGACTGTAATGCATTTCTTTAGCCAATAAAGGAAGGCTCAGCAGAGACAGAAAAACATTTTCAGCTTGATTCTAAAGCATGTATTTTCAGATTGTGTGACGCAGAAATGTGAATTTGTCACCCTGTCAGAGTGCGTCTTATGCTCATCTTTAGACAGTAAGCTCCATATGCTGTCACCGGCCATTATCAAGCAAAGAGTTAACATCTTTGTAGTGCAAATAGGAGACAGAGTGGTACCATTACAGCATAGTAAGTGGTGAGAACAGCTACTACAGGCTGCTGATATATATTTTTTCCAAACAGAAAATGAGATTCTGAGAAATGAGGCTGGGCTAAACTACGACCTAATGCATTAGTAGTAGTATCTGGCCTGTTTGTGCTGTGCACTGTGTTTGTCGTTGTGTGTGTAAGGATGGGTAGCATTGGTGTGTAAGGCTGCCCAAACTGAGTAATTAACACACACACACGCACACACACACACACACACAGTAGTGTAACTAGACAGTCAGACTGTGGTGATGTCACAGGGAAGGTCAGCAGGAGGAAGAAAAGTGCCAGATGGATAGGGCTGCTTGTCGATCGGCCTGTCAATCATTTAGTTGCTATGGTACCCTCTGGAAGGGTGGGGCCTAACACGGACTATAAATAGAGCGAGCCAAGATGAAAGAGGACAGAGGACAATTACAGTGCATCAGCCAGGGGTAGAGGCGTGTTCCTCAGAGTGTGTGTGTGTGTGTGTGTGAGTGTAAATGTGTGTGTCATTTTCCCACACTGGTTAGTGGTAATTAATTGTCTCTCTCCGGGCTGGAAAACATCAATCCAAAATTAAAACTTGATGAACTACTACAAATTGAAGAACCTGAGGGTAAAAATAACTGTCAAACACACGCTAAAATTGTAGCTCAGTCTTTGCGAGTACCATAAATATCTTTAATCTTCAGTTCCATTTTTTCTTACCACTAACCCTCGAATAAATACTCTTGTGAGCCCAAACTAGAAAACACTTCCACTTCAAACCTTTTCTTTTAATGAATCTCGATTTGGAGGCTTCCCTTGATTTGACTACTATGATCTGAGAATATTAGGCCCTTGTAGACATAAAAAATACACACACATTCATACAATGACCATGGATCACAGATTTCAACACTGTAAAGTGAGGATGTTTTTGCTCAATAAAAAAAAAAACATAGGAAGGACTTGCACACAAAAAATAGGCGGGCATCTTGATTGTGAATATTCTTATTGGATCAAAGATGGGCCGAACAAACTAAAAATAAGAATGCAGATGTTTCAGACCATCTTCATTGCCTTGTTTTGAGTTTTTAGAAGAAGAAAAAACGCTTTTTTTTTGGCAGACTCCCCTCTAGTGTCTTCAGCACACAGGGCTTTTCAAGGCCACTCTGCACTGAGTCTCAGAGAGATGATCTAATTACTGTCATTAGCAACATCTAATTGGAGCTTTAAAATTAAAAGATTAGCTGTGCCGCTAACTGTGCTAACCTATTTTAGGGTTTCAGGGAGAAAAGAGGAATAAAGCAAAAATGAAAGAGATCGAAAGAGAGATTGAAAAAGAAAGAAAGAAAGAAAGAAAGAAAGAATTTAAGAGAAAGAGCATACGTACCAGCCCATAACAAAAAAGGATTTTAATTCTGTTAATATCATTTGCCTCTTTAACCTTACAAACAAACACACAGAGGGTATTAAAGTCAAGGGGAGTGCATGTATTCCCCCCTAAAGACTTTTTTGACCCTCGCCATCCCTCTTTACTAATTAACAATTGTTTTAATCCTCTGTTAATTCTGAAGACAAATGCACAATTTGTTAGCATGTTTGTGTGTGTTGCACACTGAGGGTCCTTCACACAGTTCACCAGATTAGTGGAGCTCCTCTCTGCCAAGCGTCACCCACAGCGACCAAAGGTAATTGCTTTTTAATTAAGCCCCCAGTGCTAATCCCAATGATATTTAGGAGGCACAGACTGGCACATGCGCACACACACACACACACACACACACACACACACACACACACACACACACACACACACACACACACACACACACACACACACACACACACACACACACACACACACACACACACACACACACACACACACACACACACACACACACACACACACACACACACACAATGAGCGGGTGACAGAGGCTAAAAGAGGAGAGGACCAACCAGGGCGTAAAGTGGACAAATGTGTAATAGGCTTTTGTTGGTATTTCTCTTTTTTAGTCCACAGTGGGAGGCAAAGCAGGCGGTGAAAATGAAGTCGTTCATGTACTGAAGCAATAAATGAATTTTCACCACATGCCCACTCTGAGAATATCCTTCAGACTGAGAATGAGTGTGTGGATCAATTCTGTACAGTGTGTGTGTGTGTGCAAGACATATTGTCTCTCCGGTGACCCTCTGAGGAGCCCTGCAGAACTCAAAGATGGAAAAGCAATTCTACACATCTATTGACCATTTCTTCCTCATCCTTTTGTTCCTCTGTCCGGCCTTTGTCTTTCAAAGGCTTGTATCCTCTTTTCCAATATCTTCCTCCGTCACTCCATGGTATATTCATCTTTCTCCACTCCAGTTTTTTCTGTAAAATAAAAACCACCCTTTGGCAGCCATCTTCATTTTCTGTCATGACATTTTTTTGAGTCACCCCTTCTTCCTTCGTTGTCATGAAAGTCAGTCTCATCAGCCTGGGGTGATGACAGTAAAAAATGTCGCTCTTTGTAGACATTTTGGGTGATAACTAAGAAATATGCTGAACCAATGAACATCCGCACTCTCAGCGCTGTAGTAAATCTCATTTGATCCCTCGTTGCGACTAACGGCTCGGAATTTTTCCTTTGAAGTCTGCGGTCTGACGTGTGAAGGTAGCACTCAAGCGGAGTTAAAGCTTATGTTAGACTGTCTTTCACAAATATTTCCTGTGCTCATGCTGATCCTCTCCTGTCTTCTCTGATCCCTCCCTCAACCTACTGGAATATCACACGTTCGATGGAGCTGTCTTGTGTCTAATCTTTTAAACCACATTTCTGATTTAATGTCTCTGCTAAAAAGTACATGTCAACGGCTGGAACACTTTAGGGCAAAGTTACAATTTGAAACAAATTCTGCTCAATATTTGCATGAAGCGATCACACACATCAATCTCTTTCTCCAAGCTGTTTTAATCACTTTTACTTGTCATTTGACTCTGCAGGCTGTGCTCTTTTGCAGATTACAGACTATATATAGCACGATTTATCTTTAATCTGCCTGTGACATAACTGCAGAAAGCATTTTGAGTTGCTCTTTGTTTTTGGAGATCATCAGAATGAACCTCTGAGGGCGTGCTCAGTGCACCATTCTCCTCCTTTAAATGTCATATATGCTACATTTTAAACATTAATACAGCAGATATTAAAAATATCCTGACTTAATATATCGCTAAGAATTGACTTTCTAAAAAGGAGTGAAGTTAAACTCCAGTCTGGGCTTGTTGTTCTTAGCTCTGTGTTCAAATGGGACTGCACAGGGCTTCCTTCAATTTGTTTCTTCTCGCTGTCCCAATCGTTAGCCACGCCCCCACATGGAGGAAGAGAGATGGCCTCGCCCACTCCAGGACACATTAGAGTGTACAATTCAAAGAGAACCAACAGACTTTCCAAAAAAGATAAATGCAGAAAAAACTTCCAAGAAATAGCAATCAAATCAACTTTTGGCTGCATATCTGAATGGAGAGCAGTCGTAGAAATGGCTGCACTCAGTCGGAACACAAAGAGAGAGAGGTGGGGGAGGAGGGGAGGCGTTGCACTGAGGGACAGCTTTGGTTTTTTTTCTGAGATCCTCCTGCTAAGGTGCAACCTCTACTGGACACAAATCTGAAAGTCACATATTATACGTTATACACCAGTGCACACTGCTATTTCCTTTGTTCCTGTAACTTCTACTTGGTGTATTTTTCTCTTCTAGTTGACATCCTTTTTATGAAAGTTTTTGCAATCAAGGTTTTTAAATAACGCACAATGTCGTAGAAAAGTGAACGAATGATGATGACAAAATACTTGTTCCTACTTCATAATCTTAGTTGTAAATGTTTTAGACTTAGTTCTAAAGATAGAGATAACCCATAATACTTTACGATTCAAAAACAACAGCTTACTAAAGCCGGAGATATTGAGGGGAGTCAAATATAATTTGTGGAATTATTTAATTTCAGCCATGGAAATTATCCCTCCAAGGTTTGAACCCTTCACATTAGATGTTGCCGTGTCAGAGAGAGCACTTGATAAATTTTTCAGCAGCATGTAATGATCTGCCTTGTAAGCATGGCATGACAGCGGACTCAAGTAGCATGTAAGCCATCTGTGTAAGACTTGGGGAAAAGATGGGCAGAAGGTTTTTCGGATGATGGGAGGGAAAAAGAAGGAGAGTATGAATGATTAAAGAGCGGCATTCGAAGAGCAGATGAAGGCATAAATAGAACGAAGATTTGAGCCGGAGCATATGCTAACTTGAAGGGTTGTATATTAGGGAAACTGAAACTGGAGACGGTGAGGATAGAAGAAGACAGGTACAGGGAAGGAAGGGAGTGCAGTTTCATGTTTCTCAGATTAATGAACTAACTTAGTTCTATCAGGTTTTTGGTTTTCTTTGAGTGAATTCAACGTGTGTTTCTTAATTCAAGAAATGCTCGTCTCTACAGAAAGGCCAACATTTAGAAACAGAATGGCATCCAAACAATGACATCAGCTCGATTTGAAGAATGATAGCTCACAGAAAATGTGCAATGTGTCTTACATAAAATGAGGAGAAATTATCTCGACTCAGTGCGCCACAGAAATAAAATACCAAAGCACTGAGTCGCAGCAGTAGCAGATTTTATTTTGCAGCAAATGAGCAACTTGTTTTTTAGGAATTAATTACCCCTACAGAGAAGGAAAAGTTACAGTGGGGGGAAGAAAAAAACAAAATGACTTCTGGGTAAAATCGGATTGATAATTAATCATTCCATCCTTTTCTGATTATTATTCTGGGCAATAATATTGATTGACACCATAATCTCTGGTCCAATCAAAAACTGTGATTTTAGTCAGCACCACAAATGAACACACACACACACACACACACACAGACACACAGACACAGACACACACACACACACACACACACACACACACAGTGATTCAGCTCCATGTTTGTGTGTTTCCCAGAAATACTGGCGTTGTGCACACTTTTGGCTGTAGACTGATTGTCCGACCAAGAATAGAAGGAGCACTGGAGGAAAATGATTGCACCCCCTTTTTTTTATTCTCTTCCCTCTCATCCCCCCCCCCCCCCCCCCACTGCATTCCCCCCCGACTCAGTGTGAAGGGAGGATGAGAGGCAAAGGAAGGTCAGAGAGACTTCAAACTGGCAACGAAATCACTACCTCTCACTGTCCCAGGTCATTGTGACCCCTCATCCCTCTCAGTCTTCTAAAATGCCTACAACTTGTAACATTTATTTTTACAGAGATTCTGCTCTACAAGAAGAGATGCTTATTAGATAAGGACACTGTGTGCATGACTATGGGGTATTTGAGCCTGCAGGATATCTTTATCTCTATCTTGGCTCAATTTAATACAATATGGCACAGCAAGTCTGGGCCGACCATTGATCATGATGTCAGGTAAGTCTGGGAGTTTTGGCCCAGTCTGAGTTTGTCTGCAAACAAACAAGTCCCACCTGTATATGTGGGTAATGAACCTCAGTACCTCGTGAGCTGAAAAGTATCTGGAGCTTCAGGTGTAAAAATCAACCACTGTGTCAGTCAGCACGTATTGCTTTCCTCCTATCATCTATATAACAAACACATACTTAGACTTACTGATTAAAGTCTTGATTTTGACATTTTTTCTATATTTGAATTCTTGATAGACTGCTTTTCATGAGGTTTGTTTGGTCTTAAAAAGCCCATCAACCAATTAAAGCATGTTACTCCAAGAATTGTTGTGATAAAAAAAAACCCAAGTCATCTTGGATAAATCTTTTACAGATACATAACAATAGATCATTTTCTAAACTCCAGCAAATCTTCTTTCACACTGCCTCTTAATGCTAAGACTTGCAACTCCAGCCATAACACCTAGTCACTCACTTGCCCCGGTATTTGAACTATTTACAAATAATGGCCAATTTTCACATCCCAAAACGCTGAATACGCAAGCAAAAAAAAAATCTAAAATATCATGACTCATTATAATGAATTAAGAAAACAGGAATTATGTTTACTTTGTGGAATAAAGAAACTAAATCCCGCCAAAATAAAAGCGCTATGATTGCCATTCTAATACTACCACAGTCACAACACCATATTAGTCTATAAATTCACATGTAATTCTCCACGGAAGGCTTAGCATCTATCGCTTCCCCCTCCAGACAAACAGTTGTTGAAAAGCTGGCTGCTTGCAGAGCTTTCCAGCTTCATAAAGTCTATCTGGTGATGAAGCACACAGACATCAGCAGGTTCACTTTGCTGCTGGGACCTTCCTGAAAGCCTCTAATGGAAGTGAGCGCACAAAATCCATCGATATAGTGCAAGAAAAAAACACACGAACCCAACCCGCACATGCATTACTGGCCAGATAAATGGGTTTACTGGATGTGGGTGTGGGAGATATGAAATGGAGAGTCAGAGAGAGAGTAGAAAGAGGCTGAAGGTCTTTCTATCCATTTATATTTGATTTTTTTTATTATGAAATCTAAATTACTACATATTTAATCTACTGTGAGGTTGCATTTGTCAATCACATGGCGAGTTTTGATCAATTGCCGAAGATGCTGTGATTAGGAGAAGAAGAACAGCTGAACTCTGGGCTGTATCAGCGATTTAAGTGCTTCCTAAAATCACCACTAGTACCAACAGGAAGTCCCTCTGCTGTGATTTACATATAATGTTGATTGGGACCGGAATCGCTTCTTCATTTCCTTTTATTGTTCCTACTCTCTTCTAATACCATGCTGATGAATTTAAATGATCTGCATCTATGAATCTGTTACCACATTATTCTGCCGCTTGTGACTCATCAACCAGCCGAGCTGCAGAGTGCGCGCGTGTGTGTGTGTGTGTGTGTGTGCTTGAGTAAGTTCATGGGAGTGTTAGTGTGTGTTTCAGGTAGGAAATAGAAGAGAATGCATTGTGGGCACCTGTGTCTAATGGGTCTAAGCATGCATGAAGTAAAAGAAGGAGTGTGATTTGAGCATAAGCCAGCTTACAGATAGGGGGTCTGCCTGCACCTGAGGCTCTAAATGCTAATGCTAACATGTGCTAATAACCCAGAGGACCCCAGTGGAGCTCAAGGACGGGGAGGTCAGACTGCTGGGCTCTGTGCCCACGAGTGAGTCACCTGTCCTGGGATAGAAGTGAGCCTCGAGCAAAGGTGGATGGAGCGTGGAGGCTACAGCATTTGCCAGACAAACAACAGGGAAGACGAGGCATGACTCCACATTGTTAAGAGCTTCAGGGCCGTTTCTAAAGTAGATTCTGGCCACGCACACGCGCACACGCACACACGCACACACACACACACACACACACACACACACACACACACACACACACACACACACACACACACACACAGAGAGAACACATAGCTGGAGCCAATGGCACAGTAATGAGAGTAGGAGGACACTCCTCAGGAGAGAGGTGGGCCCTTCAGCCAATGCTCAACTCCTAATTACACACACACACACACACATACACACATACATAAACACAGAGGGGAACAAGAGTGAAGAGATGAAATAAGCGCTCTGTGCACCTCTGTATAAACTAACCAGGCATGCTACTCAGGAGGACTTTACCAGTAAACTCCTCGTGTCACAATCATGCAAGCAAAGAGGAAGACTAAAGTGCACGAGGAGAGAGGAAGTGGAAAAGAAACGATCAGGACATTTTAATGATTCAGGACACGTCACATTTACATATAAACGCATTTAGCCAACAGCTTACACGGGGGTAAGTGCAATTTTTCCGTCTTGGATGAACATATTGCGGGACGGTACACACAAACAAAGCCTTGAGGGGACACTGTGTGGATGTTAAATGTATCTTAATAGCCTACAACTTCATCAAACATTACTGCTACTAAACAGGGAAAGTGGGAGAAGAAAACAATTTGCCCACCAAATAATAGACGCAGTTCTGAAAAGTGTTGAAGTTAAATGGTTTCCTCTTCCTAACACTGCAAAGCTCAGTATTATACATCAACATAATGAGTGCCATTAAAAGCAAACATGCACACATGCACTAAAATATCTACCAGTGAAGCACCATTAACAGAAAACCACCATCGGAAGGAGATGACTCAGTAGGTTTTAGAAACTTCCCATCATTCATAGCTCGGTCAGCTCTGTCCTGCCACTGAAAAAACGCACTATGATGATGAAGGTCAATATGTTTAAGTCTTACTTTTTGTAGGCTCATTTGCAGCTTAACTGGACTGTCAGGAGTGAAATATAGCCTGTATGTAATCTTACATTAAGCCTTCATGTTGCAGAGCCTGATGATGAAAAGAAAGTTGGTTTGGTTTAATATTATTGATTTTTCTTTCACTTACAGGATGTACTGTATGTTCCCCGGGATAATTATGAATATTAAATTTAAGTTATTTCCCTCACTCAGTAATTACAGCGGTTAGATTTAGTATTAATCAATATAAATCTGCTTAAGAAGGGGAACTAGATTATTTTTAGTGCTTATTGTCCTGAATCAGACAAAAGCCGTTTGGGCTGTTTCAGGACAAGCGCTTTCCTGGAGCAGAAAGAATGGCTGGACCCCAGAGGTTGAGCCCCGAGCAAATCCATCACGGAGAAGTCACTGTTACAGTCTGGCAGCGAGCAAACGCACCCCGGGGAGGCAGGACAAGCCCGGCATTACTGATGCCCCTGAGGGAAGGCCAAACCAAAACTGGAATGACCGATGCAACCCAGGGGAGGGTAATCGAGTGTGGTATGACTGATGCATCCTTCCGTCAGGTGAGGAGGAAGTAAGGCTACTAAGGATGGCTTAACAAATACCACAAGTGTTTCAACTCCACTGTTAAAAGTTTACTATGTAAAGAAAGAGGAAGAGTTTATTTTGAAGATACAAATGCGTGACGGAAGAAAGGATCTGATTCACTCATTTGGCCGTGAGTAGGTTATACAAGCAAAATAACTGAGAAAAGGCGGGAAAATCATTCATGACTAATGCTCTGTTTATCACTCCCTTATACACTTCATTTTTCATTAAGTCTCATGCTCTCTATTCCTTTCCACTTCCAGTTCTACTTTTCTAAGAACAAAGTCAGGCATGCAAATCCTATAAAATAAAGTAAAAACCCTGCACACTGATCACGCTTTGGCGAAGACGAAAGGCAGAAAAGAATGAAAAAGGACCAAACGCATGCGATAGCGTAAGAGCCAAGCACTTAGGAAAGAAGGGTTTATGGATTAAGAGTGGATTAAGTCCAACTGCCACATGTTTGTCAAGGCATGATTGATGCTGGCGAGCAGTCAGAGCATTAAGTCTCTCACTGTCAGATCTACACAGCTGGTTCCCTCTGCCCTCTCACTGACAACGGGTCAATGCTGTGCAACACAACAGGGACAGTAATGATCAAGAGTTACACAACATAACTATTCCACCAAAAGTCAGAAGTTTATTTTCTCTTAGGTGAAATCCATAAAGCTCAATGATCAACACAGGTGTTTTTTTTGTTTTTTTTTTATCAGAAATTACAACATCTTGTGACAATTTATCTATTTTGTCTTGCAGTTGATGTGTCTGTGATTTCAAACAATCTCTCTCAAGAAAGTTTCCCCCTCAAAAATATTTAAGTCCCCACATAAACCCCAAAAATACAGTTCTACCACTCACTTAAAAACAACACAAAACATCGTCTTCTTCTTCCACTTTGCTAGTGTCTGCTGCATGACTACAAAGCCAAAACTCCCTTCAAAAGGGTACGATCTGCAGACGAAAACATAAAGCGTACACACACACACACAACACACCTTGTCATGTTCTGGAAGAAAAGATGCCGAAAGTGCAAAAAGTCAAAAAGTCAGGCTGGTTTATATTTAAAATGCCAAACTGTGTGGAGGTGACTGATTCTCTACAAACAACATCACCTCAAACAGAATGTCTTGACAATGATCACGAGTATTGAGGAAAAACAATAGATGAGGTGAATATTGGCTGCTGTAAGACGGACAGTTGAACTGAAAAAAAAAAATCCATTCAGAAGCAAAAACTTTGATGTCATCTTAAACACAAACACAAAAGCCTTTAATAAGCCTAAAGCAGATTCATGCATAAAGAAAGTAAAATCCAACAAAATCCCACATAAGTAGAACTTAAAAAGCAGATGTCCATCAGGAGAAAGAAGGAAAAAAAAAAAAAAAACAGAAACTCTCAGTCCTGCAGCCAGCTTCTCTCACTCTTCAGGTGACCACATACCTTGCAGAGTTTCTGGTAGCGGGGCGAGGAGATGGCCATCCTCTGGAGCCTGTGTAAGAAGACCACCACTTTC
Organism: Labrus mixtus; assembly: GCF_963584025.1. Lineage (NCBI taxonomy): Eukaryota > Metazoa > Chordata > Actinopteri > Labriformes > Labridae > Labrus > Labrus mixtus. The sequence goes on along the minus strand of NC_083623.1, from coordinate 11,837,584 downwards.
TGGAGGGAGGTCCGGACCATGGCCATCATCTTAAGACTGCTACAAGTCTGCAGCAGCCTGCTCCTGGTCCGCATGCTAGCACTGCCCTACCACGCTCATATTGTTCTCCCTCTCCCTCTCTCCCTCTCTCCCCTAGCCTGCCGTCCAGACCCCAGCCAAGCTGACGTGATGAGCACACACACACACATGCACAAAGAGAGAGAGAGAGAGAAAAAAAAACTACACTCACGCACACTCGGCAGAGTACTCAGCTCAGCATGCCCCCATGTTTTGTCACATATACACACGCGCAACACACAGAAAGTACTCAGTTCTCTCTCTCTCTCTTTACGAACACTCTATCTCTCAGCACTCAGCATGCACACACAAACACACACACACAATGTTGCAGGCGAGCAGGACAAGACGAGACACTCACTTTCTCCTCCACGCGGACATTCACATGCGCAACCCAACCGCAGAAGAAGAAGAGAATCACACCAAACACTTGTGACGGCACCCTGCAGAGTCAGAGGAGGGTGACCAAGAGAAAAAGGAAATGATGGAGAAGAGGAAGGGGAAAATGACACAAAAAAAGGGAAAGAGAAGCAGAGAGGAAGGCACGAGTTGCACTGGACGAGAAGAGAACAGGAGAGGAGAAGCTGGTTGTAACGCGGTTCACTTTTTACTGCCGGTGATCCGGAGAGAGACAGAGAGAGATAGAGAGGGAACGAGTAAGAGTAGGAGAGAGAGAGAGAGAGAAAGCACAGAGGAGAAGAAGGACAGAGGGAGATCAAAAGCGGCGGTGTAAGAGACGACAAACACTGCCTCCACCGTGAGGGGAGAATGACATTACGCGAGGCAACAAACAGATCAATGAGAGAGAGACAGGCAGAGAGAGGCAGCGTAACGGAGCGAGAGAGCGAGCGAGAGTAACAGTGATAGGGGGAGGCTGAAGGAGAGCTAGGTGCACTAATGAGATGCACACACACAATACAGTTGCAAAAACGGGAGGATTTATTTCAAGACTAGAGACCCTGGAGGTAAACATACCATTCATTTTCTGACTTGGCAATTTAATGAACTGGCAGTCAGAGCAACACTTGCCGGGTAGAATCACGACTTAAATAAAAGATTAGTAATTGTATTAATAATAAAGATCATTAAGGTCAAAATAACAAGCCTCGACAGCATAAGGGGTAGCACTTCAATAAGAAAAATCCACACAAATTGCTGAAATTAAAATAAATTAAATTAAAGGTGAGAAAGTGTATGAACCCTGAAGAAATGCAGACTCTGCTAGTAATGTAAGGAAACAGCTACGAAGGTCAATGTCAAAAATCACACATGCAATTACCACTTACTGCCATAGGTGTCGCCAAAAACAACAAAACAGATCTGCAAAGCAGCTTCTTTAAAATTCGAATAAGCGTGTTTTACATTCACTATTAAAACCAAAAATGACAGAGTGACAACGTTTGTTTAATAATATATTTGGATGAATTTGGAAAATCTCCGTCATCAATGGTTTCCAGTCTATTGACAAATGGATGTAACAACTGGAATGTCCTCCATTGGTTTACGGACAATTGAGTTTAGTGTTTTGGATGTTGCTGTCTTGGTTTGGTCCCAGACGTGACCAGATTTGGATAAAAGGGTTCATACTATTTGAAATGTAATCTAAATGGGAACAGCTTTTGTACTTTAACATTGTGCTATATTGAAGGATAAACTCAGGTAAAAGCTCAAGTGAAAAGAAAGGCCATTTTCTGATAGACTTTATAATTGTACTCCTTTAGCATGAGTAGCCTCCTGCTGGCTGTTAGCAAAACTGCATATATGAGGCAATCCACTGTTTAAATCCACTTCCTTCTTCTGTCACAAAATATGAGATTTGGAGAAGGACAAATGAGAGGAAAGTAGAGAAGTGGGAGAGAAGGTAGGCAAGAAAGGTCAAGAGAAAAAAAAAGGCTTCTAAGCCCCCTTTTTTTTTTCCGCTGCAGAAAACGTCTAAACCTTCAGAAAATGAATCACACAAGTACCAGAGTGATGACATCCAGAGATGCAGCAGGAGACGCTGGATAATAAAAAGAGAGTCACGTAAAATCAGAGTAGGTGCACAATCAGCAGAGATTATCATAAAGCACCCGCTCAGCTCCTACAGAGCTTCTGACCACACAGTGTTACACACAGGTGGTTGTTTTTCAGCCTATTCATGTTGCCTCTGACTCTCTCTGTTGACTTTTATTTGAAGTGCTGCTATAAAAAAAAAAAAAAAAAAAAAAAAAAAAACCTCTCTTTCTTTCTCCCGACCGCAAGACGAGAGGCATTTATTTGAAAAGAGGATGAAAACCTCTGTATCGCCCAGGAGCAGCTCGCCTCACATCGACTGTTCCCCGTAAATATGAGTCATACATTTAAAATAAGCACACGCTGACACATATACACATAGAGTACTTGTTGTGGCTCTTCAGTTTTCAATACAGCGCTTGCTCCTATTGCATTGTCTCTTTTTACAGATAAACTCCAAATCAGGGAGGATAAACACACAGATAAATTCCTTTAAACCGACATGCAGATTACCCTGCACACCCAGCCTAGAGTGACTGTCATTTATCGACAGGCTCATGCCCACACGGTCACTGTGAAAAGGGGATCATGATGAGCTTATTGAAGGGCTCTGTTTAGACAAGGTTTAACTGGCTACAGCATCCGTTTCACTCATTCCACACAGCATCGACTCGGCTTCACAGGAAATCACAAGCAAGAGCATGTGGTCAGCTCAGTCATAAAGGCGCTGTCAGTAGCAGGTATGCACTATAAGAGGTTGTAGGGTGTAAGTACTTCAGTCCTGCTCACCCTGCTATTGTCCACAAACACACACACATATGCAGGTACATGTTAATTGTAATGCTGAGAGCCGAACGTGAAAGTTTCAGCTCCATGTGCTTGATACTTGATTCATTTACTTTTCAATTTGTCTGCATATCTATTGTGTCATGTGACCAATACATACATGTACCACATACAAGCTCTCATTATAGTGAGCTTCTCTAATTATACACTACAAGAAGATTGCTTATGCACCACTATTCACAAGTTAATCACCCCTTCAGTGTGTTTGATTTTAATGAACACACCTAAAAACCCTAATGAGCACAGCACAGCTGCTCCTCCACAAGAATTCATTTACACTGAATTTGCTTAAATTTCCCCCAAAAAAGAAACTATACTCTTATATAACATAAAATTAGAATACAATATTAAACAGCATATAATGCTTTGATGTATTTCTATCAAATTGCTGACCTGTAACGAGAATTAAATGATCATGAAAAAAGTATTAAAGTACCGTAAACCAATTTAAATGTTTATATGAGTATCATGGATTGAACCTTCCACAGTCTAAAGGGATAAAAGTGAGTCATGGAAAAGTTAAAAAGGATTATTATGAAAGGTCTGCTAGCTTTGCTCTCTTCAAAAATCAACCTACAAAAGCTCTTCAGTTGAGAGGTTGTTTTTTTTTTAACCCACACACAACAAACAATCAATACAACAGAATTTTGGATCTACAGGGAGTTTGGTGCTAAAATGTTTCACTCAGGCGTTTCTTTGATTGCTTTCTTTTACATGATGGTTTGCAAATCACCTCATGGCTTTAGCAATACTTCAATGACAGACACACCTGGTGTCAATCTATGTATTTGCGGAGATAAATGTATTTATTATGTAATGAGCTAAAATAAATGAATCAAATTACAAATTTAATTCAAACAGAGATAAGGCTTGCTGTTCAACCCTTTATGGTATTAAATGCTAGGCTAAGCTAAATAAATCAGACCCTGACTGTTGCCTCATATCAAACAGACAAACATAATATGCGTATCAATATTTTCACCTCACTATCAGTAAGAAAGAAACATGTTTCAACTTTCAAATGGACACTTTGTTTTGAACCAAAAGTTGGAGAATCCTGTGGTCTAGTCCAGGGGTTCCCAAAATTTTCAGCGACCCCAAATTAAGGGTGCCAGAGACTGGTGACCCCCACTGTCCCTGGAAGTGGTTAAAGCATTTAACGTCGCGCACAGCCGCACGTGCCAATAGGCCTATCCAAACAACGGCATTAGAACAACACAAAAGAAAACAACAGCCTGAATAGAATGATATTATATCAGTGTGACTGTGTGCATTTTTATCCATAAGGATAACTGCATTGTTGCAGTCATGTGCAAAATTACACCATTACAGCAAAACTTGTTTTGATTGTTTTTTTTAAATCAGCTTCTACATTTTCAGGAAAATTCACTAACGTGCTCCATTTGTTTTCTTCACTGTAACCCACCACTCAACAACTATGAGTTTAATATGAAAACAGTCAGTGTGACAGCGGCCTGTGGCCAAATTTGTGATTAAAGTAACTCGACACTGAAAAGTGGCAGCACAGTCATCGTGAGTTAATAATAGACTTTGAGAGACAGCTTTTTATGTCATCACACACACACAGTCTGTTTCATTATCCCACTTTCTAGGCCTGAGTGCAATCAATGACAATCTTTACTCTGTACTGAGAGAAAAAAAAAGATTAAAAGTCAAACGATGATGGGGCGCTGGTGGTGCAGTGGTTAGAGCGCGCGTCCCATGTATGGAGGCTGTAGTCCTCCAAGCGGGCGGCACGGGTTCGAATCCAACCTGTGGCTCCTTTCCCGCGTGTCATTGCCCACTCTCTCACTCCCTGATTTCCAACTCTATCCACTGTCCTATCTCTCATATAAAGGCACAAAGAAAATGCCCCAAAAATATATCTAAAAAAATAAATAAATAAAAAGTCAAACGATGGCCGATCCAGTTTGGAAAGATGCACAGATATGTTGCGGCTCTAGATGTGATCTTCTAACTGTAACTTAAATCAAACTTCAGCTCCTTTTTTTTAATATCACTGACCACACACTTGACCTTTGAGATGACCCTGACACATGTTTTAGAGATAAAATATAATAGTAGAAAAATGTGTCGTTTGCCACTTTTAAAAGTGCTCATAATGACGGAATAAGTTTCATAAAACAAATAAAGATTACAATAACAGGCAGATGATGTATAATTATATCTATTTCTTTCAAACTAAAAGACTTAATCCAGTTCGGTATCAACAATGAGCTTCAAAATCTCTTTGCGTCACATCTGCAACGAGTAAATTCATTCTCAGAAATCTTTGTGTGCACTCATGTTGTGACTCTGTATCACTTTTCCCTCTAACCTTGTCCTGTATAAAAATACTTTAACACAAGTAGTAGTAGAAGCACCGTCGTATTCAAGCCAATGAAAGAAAATATGTTGTTATTGGATGGTGGCCTTCGATTCTAGGAGAGGTATGACAATGCAGCATTTTCTCAGCGACAAGGACATAGACACACTTGGGTCAAATCATTGATCATTTGAGGAAAAAAAAGGAAGTTGTGTGAATGAAAGTACGTCAGTGAAGAATCTGAGAGGGCAAGACCGACAGACAAAGAATGTAAAAGAAAAAGACTTTTAAACTTGAGCAGGATGTCAAAAAAAAAAGAAGATGATTGTCTGTTTGATCTTTGGAAAGGTTAAGGTGAAGCGGTTTTGGGTATTAAAATGTTGAATAAAATATAAGATGATGTGTTTCAACAGGTCCCTGCCAAGAAGTCTGGGTAAATGACAAACTAGTGAGTGCAAACACCCACACACGCGCGCACACACACACGCACACACACACACACACACACACACACACACACACACACACACACACACACACACACACACACACACAGACACAGAATTCCTAAGCAGCATAGGAAAAGAGGATCAATGAGCCGCGCTTGATGCATACAAGCACTCACCTGCCCTCTGTGTGCCCACCCACTCACACACCTTAAACAAGCAGCTTATACACACACACACACACACACACACACACACACACGCACACACGGCTGCCTCTTTTCTATTGGTGAAGGATACATTAATGAAGGATGACACTGAGATAATAGGCTAGCACCTGTGAATAGATTGCATACACACACTCTTTCACACACGGTAACCCTGTCTGTTTTTTTTTTTTTTTAGCCCTACCTCCAGTTGTAGCCTCAGCTCCTTGGCGTGGGCGGAGTCCTGCGACATGTCTTCCCTCTGGGAGGCGTCGGCCAGAACGTTGACGGTCGTCTCTGCCTCCTGGAGCCATTTGAGGAAGGACTCAAGCTCCCTGAGGGACATCTGCAGGCCCTTCAGGTCACTGTCCAGCTGGCCGTGACGGTCACTCGCTCTGTGGATCGATGGTTCAAGCGTAAGACTATGCATCAAAAAACACTCAAATAGTTTTATTGATGTATTTAATATGTTCAGCTAGGAAAAGTTAGCCCCTTTGGGATGCTGGTTTAAGCTAAGTCATTAGAGCAGGCGCTTCATATACAGAAGTCAATGCCTTGACACTATCAAAGTTGACATTTTCTTTCACACTCCACAGTCTTTAAACACTGTCATATCCCAATGATGTTCCACTTAGTGTGAATTTATTATTATCACCTCTTTAGCTTTTTCCTCTCTGCTGTGTAAGTCCTCCTAAGTCTTAACAAATCAGCAGTCTGCTAAAGAGAAATTGCTGAGCTTAAAATGCTGTGATTGACCACTCAGAATTAAGAATTCAACACAGCCTTGTGATAAACATGATAAGATAGAGACAGCAGTTATCAGCCCATCATGCAACGCAATTAAACCATATGCACGGGTTAATAGGTGAGTGAATGATCACCTGTTGTTGATGCTGTTCCATGCAGCATTGTGTGCGTCTGCGACCTCTTTGATCCTACGGGTGTCGTCGGTAGAATATTCCTGTAGAAGACGACTGGACAGCTCGTTGAAGGCCCCGACTGCAGCCTGGCCTCGGCCCAGGTCTTGGAGGAACGCCTATAAAACGATCAACGCGGAGGCATTAGGATCATGGTGACACTGAGAATGTGACAGATGTGACTCAGCCTGTACGTGTCACTGTGAAGGGCACTGCTCACACCACTTTTTTTTGGGGGGGGGGGCTTGGTTTTTTATTTGCATGCACTGTTTTTCTCTATTTATTGTGTGCTGGTATCTGCTTGAGTTAGATAAATTGCTCTTCAAGAATATTAATGACCTATTATCTAAACTAAGCAGTTAAATTAAACTTCAGGCACTGAAAACAAAGAATTTTGTTTTCGTACCACTAAGCCATCTGACATTGATGTTTTAACCTCTACTTAATTAAAAAGTTTACATAAGATTCAACTGTTATTCATGAGGCTAGAATATTATTTTAAATCAAGCTTTAACAAATATGTCATCCATATTTGACCCCCAGGCTTCTGTTTTTCTAACAAAACAGGTACACTACATGATGATTCCTGACGGACAATTACTCCTCATTACAAGACCACACACAGCAGGAGCAGACATGTGTATCTGACATGCTGGATTCTGTTAAACTCAGTTGCCCTCTAGTGTTTGATTATTGTAATGAGTCACACACAATCATGTGGCTTAGTTATTTCCCAGAAACTCTCATCATTTCTAATTAAAATGATGGATGATGTGGGCGGATGGATGTTATTAAGGTTCATAGTGAGGCTACAGAAAGGTGATTTATTCATTCCCACCTTTTACACACCTATAAAGCTGTACAAAGGAGTTTTAGTAATTTATAAAGTTTGGTTTGGTTTAAGAATTTTCTCTCTATTAGGAGAATGAGCAGACAAACTCCCATGAGTACATGACTCGCATGAGCTCACTATAATGACAGGGATACAGAAGGACAGGCATGAGACGCACAGAGTACATGGAGATGAAGTTTAGAGGTGAAACTTTCTCCCTAACCTTGTTGTCAGCAAGCTGTTTAGTCAGGGGATCTCTGGACTGCTGAAGAAGGTTGTGGAATCGTCCTTCGTTGTGCCCAATCACAGCGTTCACCTCCTTCCTCTGCTCCTCCCACTGGTTGCTGTGGCCAATCATGTTGTCCAGCTGCTGGAGTCGTGCCTCGACGCCATGCTGAGTGCTGTCCCACTGGCTGCGTACCCTCTCAACTAGTGACACAGATAGATGTGTGTACAAGAGAAGGTCACTTTAAAAGCAAAAGTAATAAGGGAACTTTAAACACCAGATTTTTTTTGATCACTGTAAAACACAAAATTTTATTTAAAGATTTATTTTTGGGCTTTTTGTGCCTTTAATGGAGAGAGATAGGACAGTGGATAGAGTCGGAAATCAGGGAGAGAGAGAGTGGGGAACGACATGTGGGAAGGAGGCCACGGGTGGGATGTGAACCTGGGCCGCCCGCTTGAGACGACAGCCTCCATACATGGGGCGCGCGCACTAACCACTGCGCCACCAGCGCCCCACTCATCATTTTCTTAAGTACCATAGGGAAAACCGAATGAAAGGAAAAAAAAGATACTTTGAGTTGGGGCGCCAGTAGCCTAGTCGTTAGTGCACGCGAACTATACAAATATTCAGATTTGTAAAGCCTTCAGGAACACCTTGCATTTACGGAGGCTATAGTCCTCAAAGCAGGCAGCCCCGTTTCAAATCCGACCTGTGGCTCCTTTCCTTCATGTCATTTCCCACTCTCTCTCTCTCTCGCTCTCTCCCGGATTTCTGACTCTATCCACTGAACTATCAGTACAATAAAGCCACAAAAAGGATATTTGCTCCAAAGTTTCTTTTTCTATCTTTCTTTTCATTAAAACTCAACAAAACTTCATCACGCAGCCTAAAGTACTTTCTAAGGAACTAACAGACAGAAAACATTTTCAGAGTAGTTCAAGAAAAATGCAGTGAATTAAATAAAATGTTAGAAATGTATGAATTAAAAGAAGCAAACTGACTATTGAGCAACTTCCAAGTGGGAACATCTTGCTTAATACGTACGTTTTTCTGTAATAGATGTGCGCACATCCAGATTGGAGGTTTTGTTTTTGATGTTCTGTGCCAAAGTGAAAATGTCTTCAAGTTGCGGGTGACGCTGTTCCAGGTCACTTTTTGTCACCTGTAAGAAAAATAGACACACACACACACACACACACACACACACACACACACACACACACACACACACACACACACACACACACACACACACACACACACACACACACACACACACACACACACACACACACACACACACACACACACACACACACACACACACACACACACACACACACACACACACACACACACACACACACACACACACACACACACACACACACACACACACACACACACACACACACACACACAGTCAGACATACTAGAATATTGCTGAAAGAGTTTTTATTTTACATAATAAGCTGCCGACTGTCACACACTACACCCTATTGCTTACCTGAAGCCGTCCCATAGTGGTCCTGATCTCATCCGTGTCCCCCACTGTCACAATATTAGACTTCAGCATCTGTGTGATGAGCAGGAGCCAGTCTGCCAGCTCGGTGGCCGTCTCGTTGAGGTCGGTGGGTGCCACGGTGTCCGGCGTGTGCGGGGTTTGGTAGTGGGGGTCCTCGCTCACCAGGCTGGCCATCTGCACGGCTGAGGGGACCGCAGACACTGGAGAAGTGGTGAGGGGAAAGAAAAAGAGCATGGGAACTCAGGGGAAGCAGTGTTGACATATTGAGAGTTCATTAAAAGGAAATGATGCAATGAGCGTTAAAAGATGTTGGAGTGAGAGAGGAGGTGCTGTCAAATAGCTCTCTGAGGAAAGTGGCATCACACTAAATCATGATGAATGAGGCACCAGGGTTTGTTTTTTTACTGTTGCACAACCAGGACTTTGTTGCTCACCTCTTATTTGTTGTTTCATCATGCATTTTCATGCTCTACATTTAGCTGAGACATTCAGAAACGAGCACATATTAGCCTCTCGTACTAGTGCATGTTCATATTACCTGTTAATGTTCTCATTTTCTGTCTCTCATTAAAGGGCTCAACACCTCATTAGGATCGTGTTGAGACTTTTCATCAGCTAGTGAGGCAGAAAGGAGCGAAATCACAAGTTTTAATAAGTGCATTTCCTCTAAATCTTTACCCAGCTGCTGGTGCTGGACGACCTGCTGCTGCTGCATCCACGGGGAGACGGGTGGCTGGAGAGAATCCCTTAGTCGAACATCCAGAGCTTTCCAATCACCCGCCAGCTGCTCCACCTCACTCTATACACATGAATGTATGCACAAGAAAATATAAATAATCAATTAAAAGCACAAAGAAACAGAGAATATTCTCGCTTTATAAAACAGCCAATTACAATTCAATACAACATAGAAAATAAAATGAGCTAATTAGAGGTAATGCTGAGGCCGAGACCTTTTCCTGAGGCAGCAGCTGCTGTCGTCTCTGTAGATCTATAGAATGAGCCAACAGATCCTCCAGGTCTCTCTTCCTGTCCTTCATGGAGGCCTCCAGAGCCTGCAACAGGCGTGATCAGTTTAGGTACAACACAGGTGCAACATTTTGTGTCTGAGATGAATGGATACATCAGTGAGGTAATGTGTGTTGTTTCTTGTGACATATGTACCAGTGCCTGGCTCTGGTTCAGTCCTCGGGTCACGATTGTCTGATGTGTGACGACGACCCAGTCAGTGAGTCTGTTCATCCGGTCCTGGAACTGGGCGTGACTCTGCAGGTTGGCCTCCACCTCCCCCACTTTGTCCAACAGCTCATGGGTCACCTGCAGAGGAAAGGATGTGTAAAGATGAGGGAAATAATTAGAGAGTAGGAGAGGCACAAGAATAGGGACAAAAAAAGGAAGGAAAGGAGATGATGTGGCCTGCAGGATAAAACTCAAATATTAACTCCAAAAAGCTGGTTTTGGGGAACTGGTTTAGCCATATGAAACAATATGTAAGAAGTTGTAATACATCTCTCTTCATTATCTTGTTTTTATTATTTGATTTAAAAAAACATTTTCTTTTTTTCTTATAAACAAAAAAAACATTATTACTTAAAAAAAAAATGTTAGACATGGCTGAGATGCAGTTGGTAAGACTCTCACCTTGCTCCAGTTCAGGTTGATGGCTCTCAGTTTGCCCACATGCTGGTCTCGGCTCTGAGGGCTCACACTGGGACTGGCCAGGATCTGGGGGGCGTGTTTGTTTAGCCATCCGAGGCGTTCATTGTGTGCATCCATTTCCTCTGCGAGGGCCTGCAAAAGAGAGGGGGAAATAAAAGGCCCTGACCTTTAATGGCACAAAGATGGATTGATTTGGTGATGTATTGACAAAGGAGGGCACAATAAGTAAAAATGAAATCAATGAGGTATATTGTGAAGGTCAGCAGCACAACACAGAGTTCCTCCATATATCTAGATAATATGATTTATTGTACTTTCTTCAATGTGTCTCCACAGGGGAGGAGTCTGGCTGAGGTTGTTGTCAGGAAGGAGTGCAGACTGAAAACATTGAGGCATTGTATTTCCTCGATCAAAGCTGTTGGGTTTCTGCTTGTGATTGGCAGCAGGGAGCTTACTTGTCAGTAAAGTGAAGCAGGCAGGAAAAAAAGAACAAATAAGAATCCTACACTTTTAGAGCTGACCATGAAAAACAGCTGACTCCACCAGCCTCTAGATCAAAACTAAGAATCTCAAAGGATTCACACTAACTCGAGCGTGTTTGAGTTCCTGCCGTACCTTGAGCTCTCGGAGGTTTTCATCAGTGGCGGTGACAGGCAAGGAGCTGACAGCGTTTTCGGTCTGCTGCAGCCACACGGCCAGCTCCTCGCGCCTCCTTTTCATCTCTGACAGGGCCGGATCCCCTCCAGCCAGTCTGCAAACACAAACACACAAACACACACTTTCATTACGTTCCCAGATTAGGATCTCTATTTCCCCGCAGGTTGCAGGCCTAATCCTGAATTTACATTTAAATTACTGTTATAGACTGATTGACCACACTGATAATGTTAACCTGGCAAACGCTGATAAAGAAAAATAAGGTTGTTGATGTTTGCTACATCTTACTCTGAAAACCAAATGTAATCTAGTCACATCAATGATAAGAATATGACCACATGCTCTTAACCTTTCAATACATATGAGGAGGGACATCTCGTGTTTCCTAGTTGAGGTTACCTGCGCTGTCGCTCAAGGACTACGCGATTGACAGCTCTCCTACGCTGACAGAGGATGTCTAGCTTCTCCTCGAGAAGGGATCCATCTGGAGACGACAGCTGCCTGGTTATCTGCTTTCCTGTGCGGGTCAGTACGGCCATGACAGAATGGTGGCTGGCAAGGCCTTCCTCCAGCTCCTGAAATACATACAATTGAATAAACGACAGAAAAAAAAGGTGGAATAGAGGATCAATCAAACAGCATAAGCCGCATGATTTAGGGCCAAATCCCTCTACTCAAGTCCATCGCTCCAAGTATATCTGTGATTGACACACTGGTGTGATTTATAGCCAATCACGATTTAAGCTGCCAAAGCTCTACTTCCACTAAGAGAGATCTGACTTGCCAAGACGGACCTGTAAAGTAGGGAGAGTGCTTGTAAAGGCCGCTAAAGGGTGAGTCAGTTAATTTATCTCTCAATTCTCAGCCACTTGATCCCTGGTCTCTATCTCAGAAACAGAGAAAACATGCGAACGAGTCGGACGTAATGGAGGGAAGCGCAGACTTTTCAAATCCCACTGATGAAGCTGTTGATGGTGCTAATGCTGTCAGTGTTAATATAAATAGTGGACATAGAGATTTTAATTTCCCAAACAAGGACGAGAATGCTGCTAGGGTAATTAAACAGAGCAAAATGAGAAGCACTTTCTCATGTTACTCCTCAGTTTACTTGTCTCGTTTCTGGCTCTGCGTAATGAACACTTTAAAGAGCGGTGTGTAAGTTTACAAGGGACATTATTGCACCCACTTCTTTCCCTCAAGGGGAACAAATGCAATTATCTCTGTAACATTTCCGACCATCGAGCTGCTTACATTTCAAACACATTGCCACAGCAGCCTTTGGAAGGTAATGATCGTGCTTTGAGCTAATAAAACATGTTAGAGGGTGTGGGTTTATAATGGGAGTTATTAGTATTTATTATAATTATGATGCAAGCAGATGCAAGTTTTCTAAAGGGCCATAAAAACATGTAAAATACAAGAATTTAGAATACATTTTAATAAAGCTCTTAACCTCAGCATGAGGATGGAAATATATAAATAAATCATTGTTATTTAAAGACTTAAGCGCATTGTTAATTGCTAGAAATAGACAGTCCTGTTTCAGAGGAGGACGCTTCCTTTTTAGGACTTTTTGACGTGATATTTGAGGATTTTTCTCATCTCAGTTGTCCCCAAACGGTGTTATTTTGTTCTCTTTGTTTATTTTATTTATTTAACCATTATTTATCCAGGAAAGTCCCATTGAGATTAAAAACCTCTTTTACAAGGGAGTCCTGGCCAAGAGGCAGCAAAAATTACACAGTCACACTCACAACATACAGACAGCAATTAAAATGATAAAAAACAGTTACAAGTAAATTAAAATGATCAAAAACAGTTACAAGTAAATTAAAATGATCAAAAACAGTTACAAGTAAAGGAGGTCGACTCAAGTGCTCTCAGCCTGGATTTAAAAGCATTCAAAGAAATCAGTTCAGTTATTTTCCATTTGTGTCTCTACTCTTGTCCTTGGGTCTTTAAATAATAACTAAAATAATACATTGTCATACAAATTTAGACTTCCGTGTGCTCCTCTGCCCTTCACTGACCTCCTGATGTTGTCGTGCAGACTCCAGGTCCAGCTGTCCGTCCGGGCCTACACTCTCAGACAGCAGTGTTTCTGTATCAGTCAGCCACTGGCTCATGTCATTCATGTCGCAGTGGAACTGCCTCCACTCTTCTACAGCACGGTCATAGTTCCTGCAGCACAACAAGACGCAAGATCATTCAACAAGACATTAACCTGGAGGAACTAGTAAAGCAAGAGATACCTTTTTCTGTATTAATAAAGGCTATTATGATTACTGCTTCAAGTCAAACCTGAAAAATGTAAAGCCTCCCCTTTTAGTCCACTGACAACTTCCGCCCACCATTACACCTCTGTGTGTTTGAAATTGTAGATGAGGCGGATGGAGGCGTACCAGTCAGTCAAGCCTTGAAGAGGTGATGTGTAATGGGCTAAATTTTTGCTGTTAAGGATTCTGATGTGTGCTCAGACTTGTGTTTTTATCTTCCTCACCTATCTATCTATATATAGCCTCTCTCTTATAGTTTAACTTATTTAGTAGACTTTTAATTTGAATGATTAACGTAGAATCTGGTTAGATTTTTGAATGATTCCTCCTTAAAAAAATATATACTGTTCCCTAATTTATATATTTCCTTCTTCAAAGTCAAGTGGGCCTATTAAAGAACAGGGTTTGAAAGTAAATAATTGTTGTCTCTTATATAGCACTAACCGTTTGTGAAATTCTTTATTTGAAATGAGGAAAGTGGCTCAGTTGACCTCTATGAAACGCCATAAATGTCAACACAACACCGGACAATTCAAAACGCATCAATGAATAAATCAGCACAGACAGAGAAGCTGATTACTGAAACTGCTAATATAAAAAGCCGATCTTTATCACACTGATGGTCCGCATGAGGGTTGTTTCCTCTCACGGCATCGCTCGTAGAGCAACAGATCTGATCAGAGAGACAAGGCAGGGAAATAAGCAAACTGACAAAGTGCACTTCATTCTTTTGTTTTGTTTATAATGGCGTCCCCGGGTTACGGTGATTAGAAACTGATTGAATCAGCATTCGCTGGCAATCTACAAAATTAGCTTACTCATTTATTCTTGCATGTGGGTATAGAGTGCTCAGCAGATGAAGACTGTTTATGCCTAAGGAACTGTTGTGATGGTGGTCAAGGTCACCTAATGTGTGTGTGTGTGCGTTCCTAAGTGTGAATGAGTGAGTGGATATGTGAAAAGGCATGAGAGTGTTTGAGCCTAAGGGCTTGTTTTGATAGTAATCAAGGTCAGTGTGAGAGTGTCGGGTGTTGATTGTGTGTCCTGGTGCATCTCTTAAATTGTCCATGTTGTCTCCTGATGAGCTGACAGCTTGCATTAAACATCCCCACAGCTCCATGTATATTTATCTGATAATAGCTGCTTGTCTCCCTGTTGCCACTGAGAGATTATTTTCTAATTTGAGCACTACTTCTTGCAGATGCGATCTTGTTGCTGCACGTACCCCTTGCGGTGGTTGTACATGCGGTTGATGCGGTCCCACTCCGAGTTGAGCTGTACGAGGGCGTCTCCGATCTGGGCAACCTCGGCAGGGTTAGCGTCACAAACCACGTCGGGCTGCCGCTCATGGATCCCTGTGACATGCTCACCGAGACGCTCCAGATTGTCTTTGATATTCTGTAAAAATACAAATAAAAGAAAGAGGGGGCAGAAAGATAAGAGAGGGAAGGGGAGACCACTGATGATAAAGTTGGCTAAAAATTTCACACAGGGGGAACGTTGACTGACCGTAACGGGAAAGATAATTTAAATGACTCCATCAATGGCAGCAAATTATCTTAGACAGATAAATTATTAAAATATTTTGCTGATCACTTCCAAAGAAAGGAAATGTTGAATCAGGTCCTATTGACCTAAACGCTCCTGTGAGAAACTGTCAGTGTGTGTTGATGTCCAAGCCCCTGTAGCGTGTACAAAGCCGTACCTCTTACGTCTTTGCTGATCTCACCCTTCACTTGCAAACATGTTGTGTTTTATGACCAAAAAAATAAAATCCTTTAAGTCCAATGCATCAATCATTTGGAACCTTTGGAACTGAAAATGTAAAAAAAACTACAGAAACTGCAGTCTGCAGCTTTAACTCCCCACAGGAGCTTTAATAATTTATAATTCTGAGAGAAAATCTTAAGTTAATTTTAAAAATAGTAGTCAATACAAAATCAAAAAAAGTTTAGACACTTCAACCTCCCCAAGGTGTAAGGCTAGCTTCTGTTTTTTATTTCTACAACAAACTGATATCTTGTACCTCTATATTGTTTTGTCCTATTAAACTTCAATGCAATAATCAGCGTTTGACTTAGAACTTTGGACATTTGAGAGAAACCCACCCTCAGCGTGTCCTCTTGACTTGAAAAGTCCTCGTAGAGCCCCCCGCTCAGCTCAGAGGAGTTCAAAAGCAGCTCGTTGTCGGCCATGGCGAGGAGCACTTTATTAATGTCCAGCAGGTAGTCGGACGGACTCAATGAAGGAGCCCTGCTACGCTTTGGTGACGACAACTCCTACACCACACAGGAGCAGAGAGGAAACACAGGATAGAGGTGAGTGATAACAGAATGACACACTTTAATGAACTTACACTACAGAAGACACAACCAAGTGATTAAGAGAGTTCATAGTTAGCATCTTTGTGTACTTAAAACATGCTCGTGTGAATGAATCCCTCACCTCGGCTTGTAACTCTCCTGTCTGCTCTGTGACTGTTTGAGTAGAAGAAGACTCCACAGAGACTCCCACCTGCCTGATCCGTACCACCCTCAACTCCTAAAGCAGGAAGAGGAACATACACAAAATAAAATACAAACTCTCCTATATATAAGCCAGGCTAAAGAGAGACAAAACTTAGCCTTTGATGCTTCTTACCCTGTGAGTGGAATACTGGCTTTGAAGCCGGAGCAGCAGAAGTCTCAGCTCCTCCGTCTGACCCACGTCTGAAGTTTCCTGCAGCAGTTCTTCTCCTCGTCTCAGCAGGTCCTCCACGCTGGCTTTCTCCTCGTCCATCTGGTGTAAAAAAAAAGACACGGGACAAATAAAGAGCAAATTAAATTATAAAAAATCTTTCAAAAACGTTCACAACAAAAGAGTGTTGAGAATGGATATGCTGCAGACACTTCACAGGAAATGTACATTTTAAAGCAAAATCCAAGCATCCTGATTGTTCGTGCTTGTTAAGGCAGTGAATTTAACATCATAAACTTTAATGATAAAAATTTCATTCAAAACTTGTGAGGCCTTGTAATGCCTAATTAAAGCTTCTCTTATCGTAGCAGCTTGAAATAGCCTCCATTCTTCATAAAGAATCTCATTAAAATCAAGCAAGGAAAGAAAATGTGTTTGTGTGTATTTTCAAATGTCTCTGGGAATTTGCCAGAAATGCTTGAAATTAATGGAGAGCTTTGCAAAAAAAAACAAAAGTAGTGAGGGCTTTTTATCCTTTCCACATTGCTAAAACATCAGCATTGCTGTTTTAATCAGTTTTCAACCATCTTCAAAGAAAATCATGTAAAAGTGGATAAAAAGGGTGTAAGTAAGAGAGGACCTTGTGTACCTTGTCATCATCCAGGACGTTTCCTGGTTCCTGCTGCTGCTGCTGTAGAGCCCTTAGCGTGTCCTGCAGCTCTGCCTGAAGGTCTTTCTCTTTACTGTGGACCGGAGCCTCAGTGGGACGAGTCTGATTTTCACTCTCTGTTTGGACCTCCTGCCAGTGAATGACCTTTAGATAGCAGCAAAAACAAACCCAAGGTCAAAAACAAAGCAAAACAAATGTCTGCTCTGCGATACTCTCTAAATCTTTGAAGCTGATTTCAGATTCGCTTTAAGAGCATTATGTGTGCTCGCTTCTTGGTAAAGAAGCTGTGTCAATGGTTTAGCTTGAAGATGTGCTTTCATAGTACTCACTCTTTCTCTTACCTGATGAGGTAATTGCTGGTTGAAGTCAACACCACCTGACTCCAGACTTATCATCATCTGAATGCAAAAAGACAAGAAACAGAAAGAATGACTGCTCAGATGTGCCACTTACTTTAATGAGAGTTAAACTGTTTTTCTCTGTTCAGCAAGATTAACTCCCGTCTCTAGATCCACATTAGTAAAGAATATAAAGACATTTTGCTTGTTCAATGCAGTGATTTTACACTGAGTCTGTGTCATTTTACCTTGGCAGTTTTGATGTGTTGGGACACTTTGTCGAAGTTGCCGTTGAGCTCATTCAGTTTGGGCTCCACGACGTCTCTGCAGGCGGGCCCCCTGCTGGTCATCAGGATGATGGCCTGGTCCTTGACATTGTCCACACGCAGACTGATGTCCTCCAGCTCCTCGAACATGCTCTGAGGACAGACGGAACACAGAGCAGCTGGTCAAAGATTGATCTGTCAGCTTGTGTTTTGTATCAGCTTCTCTTTTTGCACTGCATGGTGGTACTGCCATGATTCAGCTACGCACAGCATGTACTTGTCAAGGTTCAGATGCCCAGGCAGGCACCAGATGATATTCAATGTAGACTCTCAGTTTTAATTGCAGTGAAGTGAAGGGCTTGTAATTCAACTTCCCTGTGGGAAAAATATTAATTACATTTATCATTTAGCCACCTTCTTTCCTGCTTTTTTAAACTTCTCTCAGGGCTTACCCCAATGAGGTAAATTTGGTGAGAACGATGTCGTTAACTTGTTTTCCCAATAGCTTATTATTATGCATGCTTCTTTGAAATTCCAATTAAAACGAAGGATTAAAAAGTCCTACTCCGACAGAAGGGATGCAGGTCGAATTAATCATGAACATCAAGAAATGACTGATCACCTCAAGGTAACAACAAAAGGGTTTACTTGATGTATGACTTCCACAAAGAAATCCTTAACTTCTGTTAGATTCTCAGCAATGTCAAATAAAAATCTCAGTCTCAAATCAATTAGAGCGGGCCATTTTTCATATCACAGTTTTCTCTCTCTTTCTTACCTCTACCACCTGCTCTCTCTCCGTTGAGCCGAGCCGCTCGGCCTCGTCCAGGTGGATCTGCGTCTGGTACAGCCAGGTGCTGATGTGGGCCAAGTTCTCATCAAAGATTTCCACTTCACTCTGGTGACTCTGAGCACATGATACAAGAAGAAGGTCAGTGTTTCTTTTAGGAATTATTCACTTTTACTGCTGTTAAATGTCCTGTGTTTGCCTCATTTTCTACATAGTCCTAAACAAAGAAAAATGTTATATCAGAGAGTTTTCTGTAACCTTTCCATGACTCGTTGTAAGAAGACACACTTTACTCTCTAGTCCAAATGATAAATATATGTGTACTAAAGACATGATCTGCATGTCCTTGTTTTTTCTTGATGTGAAGGTTACCTCTTAGCATTGCAGCTTGCACTTGACTTACAGAATAATGAGCGCATGTTTTAATTGGGGTTATAAACATGAGAAATAACCTTGTTAAATTATTTTTTTTAGATTTCAAATGTTGGGAAAAGGCACTTTAAACCTCAGCCAACTGAGCCTGTGTGTCTGAATTTTTTCCAGCAGCAATAATTGAATACATTTTAATTACCCTACAGAATTGCATACTGAATAGGCACAGATTAAACAAAGTAATAAAAGCAGGAAGAATTCTTGTTCAGGCACATAATGATGAAAACTTAAAGCAGGTGGGAGAACCGACTGACTCAGAGAACATTAAATAAACAACACAGCAACTCTTTATTTATTTAGCACTTGACTGTATAAAATATTTGCACTCACCAGCACAGCACTTAGCCAGTCCTCGGTCCAGGTGTGGACGCGGCCCCAGCTTTCATTGAGACCACAGACTTTGTCCTCAAGCTCGGCCTCACTGCCCTCCACCAGAGTCTGCAGACCGGCGCTGGTCTCCATCAGGCCGGAGAGGTCGGCTTTACGACGCTCAGACTCCTTCAGCAGGCCCTGGTGGGGGAGGAACACACACACATGCACACACATATACATAAGATGCAGCATACAGAACATTAAAAGAAAGCTTATGATGCACACACTAGTGAATACCAAAAACATAGCATGAATTACAGATTACAAAGAGCTGAAAGATAAAAGTAATCCACTCAAAAACACAGTGTGGTACCATCTTCCTAAATTTAGCTGTGTCTTCACTTTGAAACTTAATATGCATTTACCCTCTCTACATACTGCTGTGTTCTCTTACTTTGTAACCATACCCGAGTTTCATGTGTAAAGAAGATGTTTGAACGGGTTCAAAATCACAAGAGAACCCAGGGAAATATGTTCCAAGATGTGATAGAATCTGAAATGTTTTTTTTAAATAACTATCAAACTTGCCCATTTATATCACAGACCTTGTCTGCTCCAAAAAAAAAAAGAAAAAAAAAAAGCCCCCCGGCAAATCTGATAATAAAATGCTGCTCTGCTGTCAGGATAGAATACATTATCGTTCTGACTTATCTTACTGTAGATAATATTTTCAGATTAGGAGAATTTGATTTCATTTATTCTCTTCTTACTGCACTCGGTCGGACCACTAAGGGAGGGGTGAGGGAGGTAGGGGAGATGGTGCGCTGAGGGAGTTCTGTGTGGAGAGACTGTAGTGCTAAAGTGAGACATCTACTGTATTGAAAGAAGCGTGTTATACCTCTTGTGCACTTACAGTAAAAGTGCTTACTCTCTTGTCATTGTTTTTCACATATTGCCATGAAGGAGGCTGAGACAGAGGAGGTGCTGCTTAGTTTTACCCACGTCTCCCCACACCAAACCTAACAGAACTCAACAACAGGGCCATCACACGCATTGCAACCTCAATAGAACAGGACATCACACAGCCACTGAACACCTCACCCCAGTTCCCTCAGGACGGAGGTACAGAGCACTGAGAAGCCTGACTCCTGCTGTCATAGCGTCCCTGAACAAAAGGCCTCGCTGAACAGGCCAGAGTGGGAACTCTTGATTATTGTTAAACTATTGTTTGTTTCCCACAGTTCTCCTGTTTACATAATCCAGGCACAGTAAATCTTCAGAGTTAGAAAGAGAGAATCTTGCTGTCCTTGTTCTCCCCCTAGTGGCCAGAAGCAGAAGCACGTCACTTGCTCCTGCTGAAGAGACTTGATGAAAGGTGTGTACAGTTACTTACATTAGCCCATGCGATCTCAGCGTCTATGTCAGCGGGCATGTCTCCACAGCTGTTCTTCTGCTGCAGCTCAGCCTCGTTGGTGGTCAGCCACTCCTCCAGGGCGGCGCTCTCCTTCTGAAACTTTTGAGACAGAGACAAAGCTTTTTCCAGGTCCTGCTTGCCCTCCGTTACCTGGAGAAAAAAAGAGAAAATAAACGTGGTGCTGCAATTAATCCAACATGAGCTTTGTTAGTTTTGTAGAGGGGGAATAAGATTGTTTTCTTTAACTATTAAAAATTTTGAATTACCTGAGCACCCAGGTCATTGTAGAGCAGTTTGAGTGCAGTGAGCTGTTCGTCCATGGCCTTGGGGTTCTCCGTCTGCTGTTTCTGCACAATCTGTCGCCCTGTTTTTATCACCGTCTCTACCTCCAGCTTCACTTCACTTAGCAACTTGTATAGTTTCTATAAGACATACAAAAGGAAAATATGCCTTTATGACTGATTATCTGCATCAGTCGGCAGATATGCTGGCAGGTTGTTTTTTAGGGTTACATATCCATAAATCATCATTTTGCTTTCAGAGCATGCAATCAACTACAAATAAAGTATTTGTCATTTTGTAAAAGAAGAGCTTGAGAAAGTTGTAACTCTCACCATGCAACCGTTGAGGTGGGGCTGTATTTTTTCTGGGTCCACATCCCTGACATCCAGGATGTGCAGTTCAGCCTTGGCCCCATCCAGGACTCTCTTACAGTCCAACATGCGCTGCTCAAAGTTAGCTGGCTTCTGAAACAGCTGGTACTTTGTGGAGATCTCTCTTAGCTTTCTCTGCAACGGATAAAGGGAGAGGTTACTTCAGTTTGCCTTTTATTTCTATTTCTTCTATCTTAAATGTCAAAAACAATGTCTTCATACAAATTGAACTCAAACCTGATGTAACATTAGTAAAATGACTTCAAACTTCTCCTTTCACTCCTCCATGCATACAAGATCAGAATTGTAAAATAATTTCTAGTATACATTCAAATGTTGCGGATTAATCGACAGAGGGAGAAAGAGCCTGTCATCAGTTTCTCTGCAGTTCCTTATATTCTCCAGTAGGAGGCAGTGTTACCTGAAGCTGGTCCAGCATGGTTCCACCTTTGGCAGCTTTGCTGTCACCAGTGGAGGGAGGCAAGTTGGCCACGTTTCTCCTCCTCATCTCCTCCACTGTGAGCTCGTGGGCTGCGATCTCTGCTCCGATTGTCTGAAAGAAGAAAGAACATAAACATTTGCACTAAGAGATTACAGAACTTAAAATTGCATGAACGCAATAATGAAGCCTTTGTACGCGCGTGTGTGTGTGTGTGTGTGTGTGTGTGTGTGTGTGTGTGTATGTTAGACTGTCTCTAACTGTCTTTATCTACTTTCTTTAGACTTCAGAATAATCTTGATTTTGGAGCTTGATTTTAACAGTTTAACATCCAATTGTAATTGTGTGTTTATATATGAATACCATTTTTCTAATAAACCATTATTACTGTTTCTTCCATAGGCATTTAATTAAAGGGAGATCGTTTAAAAATATTAGACTGTTCTTCCTGAAGTAAGAATCCATTACGTTTTGGTGCTTCCCTGCATGTCACATATTGTCTGGTCACTCCCCCGGGGGTTACTGTGAGCGTTTGTGCAGATGTTTGCTCTACCTGTGCCTCCTGTGGCAGCTGGAAGGCGTCGATGCGGTCAGTTAGGTATGAGGTGAGCGTGTGGTCCAGCTGGCTCAGAGACTCCTGCAGCGTTTGCAGCGCCTGTTCGTTCTCCTTTAGTGTCTGCAGCTGCTGCTCGAGGCTGATCTGTCTGTTCACCGCCTGCGAAAAACGATAAGTCATGAGTTTAAGAGCGATGTTTAGATACTCCAGATTCATACGACTAATGGGAAAGTTGTGTCTAAAAGCTGGAGATGAAAAGCTGAATAAAAAGGCTGGAACAAACAGGATAAGGTGTTTGTTTACATTTCTCTTGGGCAAGACTACCATATAGAAATTATATTGCATCTCATTCGACATATTCCAGCACCATAAAGGATAAATAAAATAAAAGTATACATCTTAAATCATAAGATATTATTTTTCAAAGAATATTTTAAAACAAAAATTACTAGACTAACAAAAAAACACACAGGCCTGAGCAAATAATTCTAAATCTAACACATACTGGATGCCTTTTGTCCTACATTGCAGACAGCACACATTCATCCTACACACAAAGCCAAAGGTCCTGACCTGGTGGTTGAGCTGCTCATAACGTGAATTGAAGGCCTCTAGCTTCTCGCTGATGAGTTCGTCAAGTATGCCTCCGTCTATCAGCGTCTGACCCAGCTCTCTGATCTGCGTCCTGTTGTCCCCGGGGTGACGCAGCGCGTTCTCCAAAGACTGTGGGTGAACAGTGAGATGGAGAAAAAAAGGTAAATACAAGAAGAAGAAAATTGAGACAGGAAATGAGCTGGAGGATGAAAAATTCCCAGACAATAAATATACCGATCCTCTGATAAATCCAGAATCAAAAACAACAAAGACAAAACAAAGTTTAACTGCTACACAGTGCCAACAATTTGCCACAAAAATTAGAAAAATTGGCAAGAGTGAAATAAACATTTACTGAAGCTAGAAGCCAAAGGGAAGAGAAAAAAGCAATCAAATAAATTAAAGACAACTTGAGTATCTGTTTGCATGTGTGTGAAAGATGTAGAAAAATCCAAACGGCTGAACACACAGGCACAGAGCAGAAACTGCTACGTTGGGTGTGTCAGAAGGAGGCAAACCGAGAACAGACGTTAACTGGACAAGAAATGAGAGAACGAGGGAGAAGAGAGAGAGAGAGAGAGTTAGAGAGAGAGAGAGTTAGAGAGAGAGAGAGAGAGAGAGGGGGCCTTGTCAAATGACTGCACATGTTGAATCTGACAGGCATTTTTTGAGATATGCTCTTCCTTCCCGGAGGTTACCGGCATAGATAGAGAAGAAGACAGAGAGCAAGAGGCGGCCTCAAGAGGAGTGAGTCTGATTGGGAAATTGGGAGACTGGAAGAGTGAGGATGAGAGAGAGAGAGAGAGAGAGAGAGAGAGCGAGGTGGGATGGGGGTACATTGTCTTAGAGGGTCTTCATTTTACTTCATCACTATGCAAAGTTACAGAAGCCGCAGTGTGATTCAAGTGAGTTTGACAGACGGGCTGCGGGCAGTCTACACATATAGCAGCAGAGCGAGACACAGCAGAAGAAATGTGGGAGACAAAGTCAGAGACACTGAGGTTAATAACACAGCTGGAATATTAAATGGATGGTTTGGTTTATGATTATTTACTGGTATTTCTCAGACTCATAAATTTACTTTTTATATGTTTCCACATGCAGTTTAAAAGCATGTAAATCAGTGCTGTGATTTTATCTTAGCTGACCGAAATCTTTGGCCGCTTCTAAAGCTAATGTAGGCCAAGGAAGAATCATAGAATAAATAAATAACTCTTTATTTTTGTACTTACAAAGTTTGACTATATGCAACTTCTTCACCCTGCTTACATGTCCCTAAAGCCATGGAAGATGAATACTTGCATTTTAAAAGTTTGTTTTGCTTATGTGCAACAAGAAAGTGTCTTGTTGTGCTATCTTGCATGAGGATGAGATATGTTTTAATGTTTTATATCTTTTACTACATAACTGGCTTTTAATCCAGGAGTATTGCACAAGAAGAAATGTTAACTTTAAATGAGACTAATAGTAAAACTGTTTGGGTAAAGGATGATAAATATTGTGTCTTTTTTTATGATACGAGTACTGCAATTTATTTCAAATCAAAATTTGGAGACTACAGATCTTTAAGTATCTGCTCAACACAACATGGGACCCGTGCAGAAAAGATACTACTTGTACAGTAAATGTCTTATCTTCATAAGCATCTACTGAAGACACTACAGACACTGATATTACAGATCAGCAGAATTAAGCACAAATTAACTTCATGAAAAAAGGCAAACACCATGTTTTACATGTTGCACGAATAAAAAGACAAACACTGCACAAAGTAAACATGATGAAAAGTTTGGTCTTTCTTGCATCATCTTGTTACTGTTGCTTGAGTTATTTTCATGTTTTGCATATAGGGATTTTGCCTCAGCCTGAATAAGTGTTCCATTGCACTTCAAAAGGCACCCATGGCAACTAAAAGTGCTTAACACAAGCATGAATCATGGAAAAAAAAGAGAAACAAATACGAAGAGGAAAATAAAGTCATAACAGCTAAAGCAGAAGTTAAAATATAACAAGGTGGTTACAACATCTTAAAGTCACAGTGCAGTGTTATCTATTTAAAATGGATATTTAAAAACATTTAAAAAATTAAAATAATAAGAATGGATTAATTGCAACATGATTACATAGCAAGCAATACATCAAGATCAGCTTAACTTGCCAAAGTATATCACATGATCAAACTGCACATATGATTATTTTGATTACGTGTAAGTAGCGAGAAGGTAAAATTATAAATGTTGCATAAAAATGTCCTTCCTTAAAAGATTTTGAAAACTTATGGGAGAGGGAGAGAAGAAAAGCAGAGGAGTGTTAATTGAAAGATAAATCCAATGTGATGACATTTAGTGTGTGTGTGGGTGTGTATTTGTGTTCCTACCTCTAGGGCTTCACTGACGGCCTCGGTGCTCTCCGGTAGGCTGTCAGAACCTTGAACCTTCTCCTCCAGAGTGTTGAGCCAGCTCTGCTCCATATCCAGGTACTGAAGCAGCTCCATCCAACAGGACCAAACCTCCTACAGAGTGTACACCCCCCACAGCGAAATGAAAACGCACAAAAACACACTCCAAGAACATTTAGAAACAGTTGTGCTGAGCCAGGGACACATTGACTCTGATATGATGAAGTCACAGCTCTGTTAAGAAGTGCCCAAACAATGAAGGCAAAGAGGGGTTTGTAACTAACAGACTTCAGGCAAACTGTATAAATAAGCATAAGCACAACTCAGTGATGTGACTGACCTTTACCATGCAGAGTCTGGGGGCTGGTAATGAAAAAACAAATGGCCTCGAACTATAACTTAACACTTGTAGATTAGCTCTGAAAACAAGTCTCACAAGTGCCCTTTCAGCCTCTCTTCTTCTGCACTTGAGAATTAGCAAAAGTCTGCCCACAAAATGACACAACGAATAAACCATCATGTCGTTTTCCTTTCTGAACCCCGGGAGGTTGCGAGTTAACAGACAAATCGGGCTGCTCATGCATACAAGTCTGACTTGTTTTAACTTTAATATGTGTCACAGCAGCTTTTGTTACCACAAAAGGCTTTAACCGTAAACTCCAAACCAACTTAAATCCACTCTGACAAGGCTCTTTGAATCTAAATATCAAAGGCTGTTGGTATATTTTTATATACCAATAAAAATAAAAGCACAAGTGACCATGTTTTTTTCATTTCTAGACCACAAACACACACAGAAATGTCACATATATTACCTCCAGAGTGTGACACTTGCTCTTGAAGCGGTCACACAGCTTTTGGTAGTTAGCGAGCACAACCTCTAGTTCTGAGGTCAGCTCTTGGCCACTGCCTCCACCAGGGGGCGACATTTTGGATACCAGCACGTTGATGCTGTCTTTCAGGATCTTCACTTTTACCTCCTTCTGTAACACCTCCTCTTTAGCCCTCTGTGTGAGAGGAAGAAACACAGATAAAGCAGACAGTGGTCAAAATCACGTCTCAGGGAATACATATTGCTCAAATCTTCTTTTTAGGTTGCATCCACACCCCTGCGCCTACCTTCATCTCCTCCAGTGATGCCTCCAGCTCCTCAGGACTCTTGTATTCGAAATCCCGCATGAGAAACTCTTCATCAACCTGCGCCATCCACTCCTGCATCTCCGCCAAGTCCTTCTTCAGATTCACCTGCCTCTCCTGTCTCTCTGCCAAACGCTCCTGGTGGCTCAGCAGCTGAATGGGAGTAAATGACATCAGGTTTGTAAATGAAGGAAACAATTTCCTGGTCTAAAAGCGGGATTAAAGTTAAAACTGTAACTTTTAAAACATTTCCTTATTATCAAGTTGTACTCTGTTTTTTATCCATCAAAAATCCAAGAGAAATCTCCATGTCTGGATTCTGATACATTAACTGATGTACTCATTTAAAAACTTCTTCACGGACCTACAGTACATCATTCAAACAACAGCTTACGAAGTTGTAGATAAGGACATTTTTGTCTTAATGCTGACTTTACACTATCGGGCATAGTTGGTGGTTTTGTTGCTCTTATTGATACACAAGTGAAAACAAGTACAACCTGCAGACATCCTCCCAACCCTCTCACCAACCACTGTAACACATAGCTGGCACAATCCCAGGCATTCCAATGGTTAGCATAATTATCATGTTTTCTTTGCTATGCTTGGATATCAAAATACAAAAAAAGCCCCAGAGAAAACAAGTTTAGATTTTTACATACTGCAAAGGACCCTTCCCAGTGCCTGCAGGATAATAAAGCGATAACAACTTACAGCCCTCACTCGGTTTGCACGCAGCACGCAGAGAGTCTTTGAAAAACATCATGTTATCAAACTTACATCGCCAATGTTTGCAGTAACAGAGAAAAGTTTCCCCCCACCTGTTTGCTGAGCGAGTCCCATTTGCCCCGACACTCGTCCGTCTTATCCTGCCCCCACCTGGTGAGTCCTGGTACTGCCGTCGCCTGTACAGCGCTAACATTCTCTCCCATCTGCTTCAAAGAACCTTCCACAGACTCCATCTCAGTCACATACTCCTTTTTAGAAAAAAAAAAAAGAAAGAAAGGAAATTAGTGAATAATGATTTGCTTCCTTGGATAAAATCAGGAATCAATCAATTAAGGTTTGGTGAGAAATAAAGGAGACTTTTAGTGGTGTAATCATTGTGTCTTTACCAATAACATCTTAAATTCAGTTTTAATGTAATTTCTTTTTTTTTTTTTACTTGTACCCTAACCTTGCACTTGTTGAGCTCTTCCTGTGGACTCCCCTTGTCGCCTAACCCAGTTGTATCAGAAGACAAAACTTCCTGAACTCCATCCAACCAACGTTCAACTTCCAATAAACGCACCTGGAAAAAAAAAACACATTTTCAATCTGTTAACATACTTTTTTTTCGATTTTGTTTTTCTTTTAAACCAATTACAGCTACCTGATTGTCCTTCATGCTTCCCAGGATGCACTGCAGTGTTCCCAGCTCCTCACGGGCCCTGGACGAGAGATGATTCCATCGTTGTAGTTCTGCAGGATCGGAGGCTTGTTGTGTTTGCTCGATTTCAAGACACAGGCCCTGAGGAGAGAAAGAGTGCAGGTTTAAAATGACTCTTACCAAATGTGTTTGTTCTCAATGCAATGCAAGAAATTGTACACTTGGAACATGTATCATTAAAAACTGTACTAAAAACAAACTAATAAAAACTGTCCCATAGTTCAGTTTAAAAATACAATAACACACTGCTGCCCTTCAAATATGTTCCTGTGTTTAGCTACACTTTGCTTCTTTGTCATTTATTCATTGTGCATTTAAATATACTTTAGAAATGAGGACGTACTCTCAATGATTCCTTTGGATTTCAATAAAAGCTGAATGAATGAATGTATAAATGAGTGTGTCTGTCAGAGATGACTGGCTCTATGTCACAGGAGTGCTCTGGAGCCTGCTATTACAAACATTTCATAATAACACTACATGTGGTCAAACTCGTTAAAACATCTCTGATTGTGTCATCTTAAAATGTGCCATACATAAAGTGAGTGATAAGCAGAGATTTTGTGTGTTAGTAAAAATGCACTATTGTGTTTTTAAACCTTACAATCACATCAACTGCATTGAACATTATTTAACTCAATTAGTTTATTAAACTGCTAGAATAGATGTATTTATACTAATCACCTGAGCTTATATCAGTAGGCTAATTGCTAAGAGGACCCAGCGGTGCTGTTGTGGTCAGGATGTGGTGTTTGTCATGCTAACTGACTGCTTGAGCAGCTCCACATTGAGTTGTTAGGAGTTCCACGTTGTATTCAAGGGCACAGTGCCCAGTATGTGCCAAGGCCACACACCCCTCCTTTGCAAAATTCCCCGCCCCCTCCCCGGCAACATGCCCTATCTGCCACCATAACAAGAGCTCAGACTGAATCGCATTCCACTGAAGGATGGAGGAGGAGGGAACGACACACAAACACGACACACACACACACGACACACACCCACACACACACACACACACACACACATACACCCTTTTCCTCCCAGGTTTGAAACAGCGCAGAGGAAAGTGAGCGGCTGATAAAGAGGTCTATTGTGAGCAGGAAAAGAAAAACTGACAGCAGACAGATTAACTCTCGCTCTGATATACGTACAAGCTCACAGACACAAACACATTCACTGTTGACGATAAAAAAAATGTTGAGCTCAGAGGTCAGAAAGCACAAGTGTTATCAGCTCCGGCCAAACAACAACATTTCAGAATAACTACAATGTATATTTTGTTCTTTCAATATGTCAGAAAGCTGTTGTGTCTGTACTTTTTCTTGTATTGATTTTGTAAATCCTAAGCCTCTCTCCCACAGAGAATGTATGAGCTCTCTAGTTTTCAACTACAGACAACTAACCTGATAAATGTATTGTAAAGGTTGAATAACACATCTTGGGTAATAATAAAATATTGAGTCCTGAAGACAACCTATAATAGCATCTCAAAGAGAATCTAAAACTATACATACAATTATACTACTAATATCAATTAATTATACTTTTTCATAACTTGATGTTGATGCTCTGATGTCGAAGGTCCTGATAATCGTCTTTACTGACCTGAGCCTGCTCCACTGCGCCCTCAGCAGCAGGGAGATCCACAAGTCCGTCTCTCAGAGTCGACAGCCTTGCCTCCAGACCCTCCACCGGACTAGGGAGCATCTGTTTGGCCTCAAGATCGGCCAGAGCTGGGATAAGACAAGATGAAGGGGGTAAAAGTACCGTAAGTGAAGGCTTCAAAACTTTTACATCAGGTTTCAACCACAAGGGGGCAGTGAGCTGGTTTGGGACTTCCCCCATCTGTGTTTATGTGTTTGTGTGTGTTAAAACCATGCTGCTGCAGGAGGATCCCATATGTTTGACAGTCTGGTTCTCACCAAGTTGAGTTCTTCCCAGGCCAAGGGAATTTTTAAAAACAAACTTTTAAATCTCAGTTGTTTGAAGTTGACTTAATCCGTAACAAAAGTGCTGGTTTTGAAAAGTGTTCTCTATTGTCTAGTTACATTTCTTTCTGTTCTTGAGTCACTCCTCCTCTTCTCTGTCTGTGTTTTAATTAGCCGGTGATTGAATGCCTACATGATCTGACTGTGTTTATATACACAAAGAGGAGAGATAGAATGTAACTTGGAGAGAAGGGGGGGGAGGTAGTGAAACAGAGGGAGGCCCCAGCGCGAGGCAAACCGTCCTCAGGCAGAAACAAAACAGTTTTCCTTGGCTCTCACACAAAATCCACACTGTCATAAAAACCAAAGAAAGACAGACAGTCACACACCTACCTATATGGTCAGAAGTGAAGAAGAGAAATCAAGTCTCCCTTTACAGACTCGCTTCAGGCCGAGAGCAGTGCACATAAACTCCAGAGGTAAAACGGTTACTGGTTTTCAGGTGGAGATGGAGCTGGCACAGAGGCATGATTTCTCCCTCAATCACTTTCGTATACACTCTCGCATGTGTGAGCTTTCGCAGGCCATATAAGGGCATCGTCTATTACCCGCGGCTGGCCAAGGTTTCAAATAAAAACTGATGTCAACCCCTGTGAGACTGAGTTCTGCTGATCTTAGCTATCATTCTCTCGGCCTCCCTATAAACCCAAGAGCATTAGGCGGAGAGCACGGAGGGAGAAATGGGTCTTTGTTTTTAGGAAGGTTTAAATCTCTCAACTCCATGAAACAAGCCGACAGCCTCTTGACCCTTGAAAAGCAATGTTTATACAGAGGATACTACCCAGAGTTTTGGAGAAACTTTCCCTGTGTTGCTTTCACTAATTATTCTGAAACATTTCAGCAGAAGTACCTTGGTTGACCTCTTGCTCTCTGCTCTGTAGCCGCTGCAGTGTGGAGGCTTGATGAGCTGACACCACCACCATGTTGTCTTTCAGAGACGGCACGGCCCCCAGCGACGGCACTTCTGCAGAAAGCTGCTCTAGTCGTGGCCTCAAGGAATTGACCTGGACAAGTCGGGACTGAAGAAGACGAGAGAAAGAGGAAAGTTAATTTGTTTGTATGAGCCAAGTTTGTTATTTCAGAAGATGTACGTTTACTGCATAAAGAGAAGAAAAACATTGCGGTTTAAAGGAAAGCAATAATAAAAAATACAACAGTAGAAAAAAATGAATAAAGCTTTGGAGGAGGAAATTATAAATGATGAATAGAAATGGATGTCTGGAGGAGAGAGCGTGCAGAATTGTTCAAGGATAATTAAAAAACACAGATTGTTGTTTTTTTACTGCGTAAGAGAACACCACTGATTTAAAAATAAAACAGCAACATCTGAAAGAGAGTTACTGCTGCAATTATAGAATGTTTACTTGGGCATCTTATTAACTACTGATTCTTAATTTGCAGAAATATGAGACAGAGACAGAGACAGAGAGAGAGAGAGAGAGAGAGAGACAGAGAGAGTGTCAAAAGGGTTGGTGATAAACATCATAGTGAACGGGGACAGAGAAAACAACTCTACCTGACATTCCCCACTCTGGCTTCTGAGCTCGGCCTCATCGCACTTTTCTACAGCGCGGGTCGAGTCCAGCCACTCGTCCTGTTCCCCCGAGGCTCGGTCCAGGTCTGCCAGCTCTGCAGACACCGCTCTGACCCGGCTTTGAGTGCGGACCCTCTCACCGGCCGCTTGCAGCTCCCTTGTGCAAACATCCCACTCAGTTTGGATGAGGTCTAGGTCGACCCTCACCGAGTCCACACATTCTCCCTCTACAGAAGAAAGCAACAGATATCAACGTTTGAAAAGAAAAGACTTTGAGAACCCTCTTTTTTATCCTTTACTCTGAATGTGTTACAGGGTTTTTGTTTTTTTGAGTTTTGAGGCAGGAGAAACAGACCCTAGCAAGATTAACAACACCAGCGGATAAACAATAGCCAACAGATGAGTGAGCGGCAGATCTGTGGAAATAAAACAAGTAAAATGTTCGGGAAAGTTTGGTGTTTCACAAATCTACTCCAACTTAGCAGCGCTGCTCCACCTCCCCTCACTGCCTCTAGATCAGTGTAAACACATAAAAATCCTCAGTGCCTCTTCATTTCATTGAGCTGTAATATGAAGTTAGCAACCCTGCAGGGCTGTCAGATTTTTACTGCTCCGTCCACATCACTCACACACACAGGCACATACACACAAACACAAACACACACACAGGTTTAGATTACTGGCATCTAAAAGTGTATGACAATAAAAAATGCAGGCCTGTAAATACCCAAGAAAATGCCAAGCAGCTGTGGAAAGGTAGTAAAATCGTATGAGACGACCGTAATTTAAGGGGAAATGGAAGATTTCTGTTCAAGCTAGGAGCCCTTGAGAACCAATAAATTTGAGCCTCTATTTTAGTACACTTGTTTGACAAAACTTGGACGGATTTTTTAAATAATT
Organism: Labrus mixtus; assembly: GCF_963584025.1. Lineage (NCBI taxonomy): Eukaryota > Metazoa > Chordata > Actinopteri > Labriformes > Labridae > Labrus > Labrus mixtus. The sequence continues at coordinate 11,805,087 of NC_083623.1, read as the reverse complement.
CTTTGTTTAACTTTGAATAATAATGAAGCAATTCTGTGTTTTTTTACCTCTTTCGAGCTGCTCCATCAAGCCTCGTCCCTCCTGGTTCACTTGACTCGCTGTAGCTTCCTTCACTGAGAGCTCCGACTCCAAGTCCTGGAGAGATTGGTCAACACATTTAGGCTTTGATTTTTCCTAAACATAGGCTTAGACTTGAAGATGTTTTTGAGCCACATCATCGACAGGTTTACCTTTAGTTTCTCCTGCAGGTCAGGTGTGTCAGGTGTGGTCTCAGGGTGTGTGGTTGCCAACGCCTGAGCCGCCGTCTTCCAAGTTTTGATCCAGCTCAAGAGGTCAGAAAGTTTGTTTTCAAACCTGCAGAATATTGAGACATAACGTGTGAATTGGTGTGTGCTTGCATGATTTTTATTCGTGCACTTTTTTTTTTTTTTTTTTTTAGCAAGAAAGTTTCCAGGTTCTTACACTCGTCTGACTTCTGCATCCGTCTCTACCAGTCGTTTCTTAGGAGGAGCAGGAGGGGCCAGCTCCTGGTCAGTCTTTGAAGAAGCCCCATCGGCGGTGTCCATTACGACCTGTCCTTCCACCTGAGTCATCCCAGCGTCCGTCACAGCCTCCATTACCTTAGCAGAAATCACAGAGTCATCATTAGATACACAAACCTTAAATAACCTACTGACATTTCAGATGAACTTTAAATGATCACAGACACTACACAAAAAGGCAAAGTAAAGACAGACATTTGATTTTCATCTCTACAACATTCATTTTTGGTGTTTATTCTGTGACATACGTACCTGGAAGGAGCAGTCCTCCAGTTTCTGCACCAGGTTGTCCCATCTATGAGCTAGCTCCTCTGTGTCCGCCTCGATCTTAGCTCCCGCCTCAGGGCTCCGCAGCAGCGAGATCACATCCTGTCCTGCATCAGACAGCTGGTCCAGAGTCCTCCTTTTATTTTCCATGTCTTCTTTCAATATCTACAGGATTGAAGTATTTAAAAAAAAAAGTCAAAAGATACACTCAACATGATAAGCGTATTGTAAAAGTTCACAGCTTAAAGGTAGTTGTAAAAGTATCTGCTGCAGAAACTTGGCAGAGTTCACTTACTGCTAATCGACGCACATTAGTATTCATTTCACTCGGGTCCTTGAAGTTGCTCGTTTGTACTTCACTCAAGGCCTCCTCTTTCTCTGCCAACCATTCTCTGAACAAACTCTACAGAGGAGGTGGGAAGAAATCGTTAACATAAATTAGTTGGAAAACATCTTGTCTAAGTGTGCTGAAGCCTAGGTAATCTATCAAGAACTTTTTTTAAATTCTTAATTCAATAGATCAAGTATGAAATCAATTCCTAAACTCCGGGCCAGAAAAAGAGTTTTGAAGGTTACAGCAAAATTGGAAAATCATGACCATAAGTCACGATGAACAAATCAAAGATGCACTGTGCATTGAAATGACCTCCGTTAACTTGGTGGACGAAAGCACTGAACTTTCTGTCTTTCATGGGAGCAGCTTTTCTTTAAGTTCTGAATGATATTCTGAAGTTTTGTTTGAACCAAATATAGATCAGGACAGGAGTGTTCAAGGGTTCTTTATGCCTGATTATTTCATTAGAAAGAGGTAAGAAAGCTACATGAATATGAAAGAGGGAGAGAATGACTAAATGTCCAAACCTGGTCTGATAGAAGCTGTTGCCACACCATGAAGACTTCCTGCAGCTTGTTCCACCTCTCCTCCGTCCAGCGACAAACGGCCGCCCAGCGCTCGCCCAAAGACTGGAACGCAATATGGGAACAAAAATGAATAAAAGGCATAAAAGCTATTTAAAAATGAAAGCAGTAACAAAAAAGAAACAGATCAATTAAGTAATAAGTATGAAACCTGCAAGTATTAACAGCTTCCTAGTCCAGTGCATTTAACAATGTTGACAGCCATAAAGAAACTCTCTGCAGCCTGTAAATCTGGATCAATTCATGTTGCTATAGATACTGACACAAGGGAGCCAATTGGGCAACATTTTACAAGTTTACCCTCAGTGCATCAGCTCCCCACCTCCTCCCCTACAAGTTTTTGTAGATTAAAAAAGTACTTTATTCGGTTCTTCTGCAGTTGTGCCATTATGCTTCTGAGAACAGTGTCCCTGAGGGGGCGGAGCCATCTCTCTTACCACAAGTGATGGCTGGACAGTGAGGGGTTCAAGTGGTGATTACAAAGGTGAATGCAACATGTTTGAGCTTCTGAGTGAAACATAAACAAGCTGTAGAAATCAACGTCCCATCGGTGTGAACACAGTGCTAAGAACAAACCAAGAGGGAGTTTGACTTCAGTCATTATTTAACGGTATATCTAGGATTGTTTGATATCTGCTGTACTAATGTTTACAATGCTGCATGTTATACTTTTAAGACAGACAGATGCCTCCTTTAGACTGACAAGAATTGGCAGAACACGTTCATAAAGACAGTCAGGATGGCAGTTTACCTGAAGTTGCTCTTCCAAGACAGCAGTGGCGCTCTCCCCACTGTTCTCATCTACCACAACCACCATGTGTGTCAGAGAGTTGACCTTCACCTGCTCCGCCTCCAGGTCGTTCTGAAGCTCCTGAAAGAAAACACAATAACAGGGAACTCAGTGACTTGTTATCCATTAACAGAGCTGGCAGGGAAAGGCTTTATGGGGACACCATGGAGACAGTGGGTGAATCATTTAAAGTGCACCATCAATGTGACCATGTGACTGCCAGACTTTGATTCTTTTTAGTTAATTCGACTTGTTCCTTTTCACATTAAACAATGACTCATTCTGTATCCACTTCATTCCTGCAAGATAAGAGGAGTTTGACTTCATTTACTTTGTGCTGCTCTATCTGTTCTTTGTAGAGCTCAACATCATGGGCTGACGGTTCTGTCTCGATCTTCCTGATTCGCTCCTCTGTCAGTGACAGCCAATCAGAGAGCTGCTGTAGCTGCTGCTGCTGCAAGTCCATCAGGACCTCATGGAGTCTGGAGGGAAAGTAATAAAGGACACAGAGGCGCTGAGTTGGATATGTGGAGGAGGAAATAAAATGAGAGTTATCAGTTTATAAACCTTAAGCTAAAACTTGTTTTTTCAGCTTTTTATATAGCTCCACAAAAGCTAGAATGACTTAAAATAGAGATAGATGCTACACAAAAAAGAAGTGGTGAAACACACAAGCACAACAAGTTTTAAAATCATGGCTAATGAATGCTCTACTGGACTTGTTGTCTCATTAACTTTGATAACAGATTGAGCATCACACTTTTCAGACCTTGGCTCGCTCAAGGCTTATCAGGTGTCACCTTCAAATAGTTTACAGCATTTGACATTCTTCATAGGAAGTAACTCATAAACACCTGAGGTAAAACATTGAGAATTAAATGTTCCTCCACTGGGCAATTTTCACTGATGGCACTACAGCCTACACTGTTTAAAAAAAAAGACAACATTTTTTAATTTTCAAGCTTTGATTTCATTTTTTTTTTGGAAAAGATCATGTGTATTCCGTCTTTTCCACATTAATGAAGGCAAGAGGTTTTATAATCCTTCTACAGAAAGAGAGCAAGTTTGTGTGTGTGTGTTAGAGCGTCTACCTGGCCTGGCGGTCCATGCTGGCCACTCTGAGGCTCTCCCAGCGGGCGTTCAGGAGGGTCATCTGCTCCCGGATTTCATCTTCTTCCTCCTCTATCAGGTTGGCCTGGGCGATCAGTTGGTTTCCTGCTTGGAGCACATTACCCACGCTGCTCTGGTGCGCTGTCAACTCCATCATAAAGGCCTTTTTGTTGGAAGCAGAAGAAAATCACGTGATTGGAAAAAAAAAATGACTGAAAGACTTTAATACACACTCAATTTTAAATTTTGGACTTCAGGTTTGTGCTGGATATATAACAGCCCTGAAATAAATTTCAGGATAATTCCCGTGAAGAAAGATAAGTACTATCTCTTCACACTGTTAAGATAAAGGAATGAGTGGTTTACCCAATATTGTTAAAAGCACCCAGATTGAGATAATATTATCTGAGGCTCCATTCTGGCACTTGGCACCCACACACTAACATCTGGATACATTTCTCTCCCCAACTTTAAAACTTCTCCTGGTATAACACTTAATAACGCCCTGCAGAAGCACTGGGCATCAACTCTGAGCCTGTGTATTTGTGAGTGTAACATAGCAACAGTCAGTCAAGCCAGTGAGAGTTTCACAAAAGTGAAGGGCAAACTCAGTTAACTAGCCAAGTGAGGCCAACTGCAAAGCAGAAGAGGAAGGAGAAAATGCTTCAAGAAGAAATACAAGGGCAGCTTTGAAGGAGATGGCTTGTTTCTTAAACCCTCAGAGGGGCTGCTTTTTGCTGGTTCATGTCCCAAGCGATATGAAAAGCAATGAGGCAAGTTATTGTCTGTTTTTCGTGACCCCTCTGGATGAGTAAGCATTTTCGTCTGCACCTCTGAGCACATTGTTTTCGATGAGGCTTAGCTGGAGAAGCTGGAGTAAGTACGTGAACAGCAAAGCAGAAACAAACTTTTTTTTTTTTGTAAAGACCTCCTGAAACGCCAGGCTGTTAAAGAGGCTTTGGGTCTTGCTGCTCTCAGTCTCGCTATTTTCTGCTTTGACCTGCATTCCAGACGTAAGACTTCACAAATATTCACATTTCAGCCAAGGGAAATCCTGCCAAAGCCCCTTTACACACATGCACAGACACAAGCCCTGCAGCTACGCCTCCTTGAGTCAGGCAAGTGAGCTCTGTGCCAGGGCACCATAGGGTGCTGTGCGGCACAGCAGAATTCCTGGCATTCCAGACATGTACGGAGCATGTACAGCTGCTTGTGGTAGGTCTCTATCTCTTTGACAATTTCTGCAGACTCAACAATGGAAGGAGGATTCTTACACAAAAAAACTGGTGTGCATGTCAGATTAAGAACATGAGCGTCAAAAAAGGGTTTCCTTATTTGTCTCATTTGTGTTTTAGCATTGCTATTTAGGATTTTACGGCCTCTTTATCTCCCAAAAATTAGGAAAGCAACATACAACTTTTTTATTTTTTGTCATTTTATGAATTGTAAATGCACATGAAAATAAAAAATGTTTGTAAGTCAGTAAATGTATTCATGTTCACATCTCTGTAGGCCTAAAGTCACAGTACGTTGATTTTTTTCCCCTCCTACCTCATGTGTGTGAAACTGGTCTTTGACCTCCTCGACGTCGTCAGACACCTCGTCCTGAATCTGCAGGGCGTCCTCGGCCGATAGCAACCAGGTTAGCACCTCCTCCAGCGTGGTCTGGTAGCTGTCCAGGTCCACGTCCAGCAGGCTGCCCTCCATATCCCCCTCGGTCTCAGTCAGGGTGCTGGGGGTCTCGGGCCTGGGGCTTCTGCCTGCTTTCTCCATCTGCTGGAGAACATGAGGTATTCAACCGGTTGTTATATTTATACACATGTTTGAAAATAGAGTTATAATTATCTTATGTACAACAAACTACGCCAAGAAGAAGTGCTAACTTTAACTAACTTTTATTTAGCTTTGAAACACAGCCAGGCCCAAAATCTCTACTTCTTCTTTCACTGATTTTCTTCAGAGCACAACAGTTATTGAGTTTCTAAATAGATGCAGACTTTGCTGCTCCAGAGTGCGCATAGAGACCTGCCCTGCTCAGTTAAGAAACAAAACAACTGCAGGGCCTATTATGGGATTCTGGTTGTCGCCCTTGGCATTCTGGGTGGGTCATTCCTCATTCTACACATAGCAGGAAGTTTGAAACACAGAGGTACCCTGGGTAAATTTGGGTGTCGAGTCAGGAAGATGGACAGTGCTGAGAGGTGACATAGCTTGGAAACTGATTACCAAAGGAAACACTGGATGCATGTAGTGTATTACACAACAGTGATATAAGCATCTGTCTTTATATTTGATCAATCAAGAGGAAGAATATTTATGTTTTAGACACACTTTCTTTTTTGAATATCACTGAAATCTTTTTTCTGCCTCTTTTGGGAAATGCATTAGAATTATTCCTGGTTCTCTTTTCCTTGAGGGAAATGTAGGAACAGGCTTAAAAGAACTTCACATCTTTCTGGAGCTGAAATGAACTGGAGTTTGAATCTTTGCAGCCGCCATGCAAAGCCAAAGATGGCAGAAATGCTAATACAGGGTCCGCTACAGTAACAAGTCAAATGTATGGGTTAAGTTAAACAAAAGTAATGTCTGTGTAACAAACTCAGGGAAAGGTCGGCTGCTGAAAATACTCAATGACCTTTTGGATAGTATGGAAAAAAGTCACAACATTACAGCAAGCCCTTATGTTAGAGTGGAGTGGGCTGGCAGAGACAAAGAAAGAAGGAAGGAAAGACACGGCAGAGAGAGAGAGAGAGAAAGTAAGAGAAAACTGCAGCCTCAGTCTATTTATTGACTTGAATGGCTGTTAAATAGCTGTGGTCAGAACACTTTATCATCACCAGATGATTTGTTCGACTCAGGGTCTGCATTCAACACTTTAGTAGTTGTGATTCTGCAGCATGTTAAGAATGAACCTGCACTCAAGAGTGCAAGTCATCATCACAACTTTTACAGTGATTAAGAATAAGTTTGCCAAATCACGGGCTGGATTCCTCACAACTCTAAACCATATTGTTAACTATCTAAAATCTACATGAGAAGATCAAAACCAATGCTATGGTTGTAAAAGTAAAAAAAGGGGAACAAAATATTGAAATCCAAAACAAAGAGCCTTTATTTCTTTCTCCTCTACCAGCAGCATTACGCATCACTTCCTATGGAGAGATGAAGTGTGCCAGGAAAGTCAAACCTGTGTTCGTCCAATCAGAGCGCTATTTAAAAAATACTTTTCCAGCAGTCATTCCAGTACGTGTGAAGTACGTGCCTGCGGGCAATAAAAAAAACCTTAAGAGAGCAAAAGGCACCATGTCTCAGGGACGTGTGTGTAGAGAAAGAAAAGAGCACAGCCAAGGCAAGAAACTGCAAAAAAAAAAAAAAAAAATGAAAGAAAACTTGAGTAAAGTTGGACAAGTAACACATTTAAGGGGCTGCAGCTCAGTCTTTCTTAGTTAGAATATGGACAGGATCATAAGCACAAGTCTGTAAAACAGCATGGAAGTCCAATAGAATCAGGATGTATGAAAAAGACACCCGGAAACGCTCGCAGATGTTAAACATTACACAGTAACAGTATTTGCATGTCAGCTTCCTGCTCACCACCACACACACACACACCACACACACCACACACACCACACACACGCACACACGCAGCCATCTTCAATCCTCATATAGCCTTCCCTGTCAGCTCTCAGCACACACTCCCATTCTCACCACACACTCCCATTCTCACCAATTTATTCCCCTAATTTCCTTCCATCCCTTTCCAGCTCTGTGTTTCCAGCAGCATGCAGCTCGCTCGCTTGCTCTGTTGGCTAATGTCAGAGGGGTGAGTCATGGCTCTCCTCCCTGTTTGCCTGTGCCTGCTGTGCTTTTCATGAGCAGCGCTGGACAGAGAAGCAAGGAGATGGCTTTTTTTCAGAATGATTGGGAGGGAGGGGTGTGGGGGGGGGGGGGGTTGACTCATTCTATCTGGCGATGCACAATCAGACACTTCAGTGTTCCTGTATGTGTGCAGTGCACATAACCGAGTCTGTGGCCTTCAAACTGAATGTTATCAGAAACATAAACCAGCAGCAAAGGTTGAGGCAGTTATGGCTCCATTTTTTTTTTGGCAACTGCAGCTTTTCAGTTGTTTGGGCTTCAGGTAGTTCAGGGGCTGAACTATCATCTCTCCATTCATAGTAAGAGACAATTGTTTATTTACAGCAGCGCAGGCAGTTAGGCAAACACTGCTGCACCTGAGGACCCAATCACCACTGAAGAAGAATCTGAACCTCTGCAATTAAGGAGCTGAGATTGAACCGTTTTCACTTTTTATGGGTATATCGTCGTATTTATTCATCATTAACATTTTAGGATGAGATATTCTTGTGGCTTTTCTAAATGTGGTCTGGCTTATACATCAATACAGTCTAGTATATCAAAGTCCACTTGTAATAGGTTAATGTTAGCTCTAAAACTCCAATAAAGTCCAATAAGGAAAGTTTTGGCAGCAGTCAGCCGTTAGCTGAAGAATACTTGTAAAGATAGCCTAGCTCAGTGGTTCCCAAACTTTTTCTGCCGTTGTAGAATATATTCTTTTTTTATCTAGACCCCCAGTTTGGGAATCACTGGCCTATCTCATACTTAACCTGCTAGCATGTAATGTCCTTACACGTACCAGTACACACAATTAAAAACATACCTCTCTCATTAAGATCCCCTTTCTATGCTTTTCTTGTCAAACTATTATCTTCAGTCCATATCAGACAGGTCAAGTCTTTTTTCTTTGCAGATTTAGAACAGAATCAACAACCTTTATGGTAGAATTAACTTCTGCAGATAAGACATTAAACTCATAAAACACAAGATGCATAAGTCAGCTGTAAAGTGGTTCATACATGCACATGTGTGCATATGTGGTTTTGTCATTAAGTCTGAGAAAAGCTCTCTTTATGATTGCTTACTAAATAATGCAGATGGGTTTGTGGCTTCATATTGACATGATAAACTATGTCAGATGGTGCAGGTGTTTAGTATTAAGGTTGTAGAAAATAAAGGGAATGGATTCTGTGTGTATTAGAGCATACTGAAAAGTGAACCAGATTTGTGTATAAAGAGAACAAGCTCTAAATCAGAACCAGATATTTGAATTAAAAAAAACTAGCTCTTTGATTCCAGATATAAATTCCTAAAGTGTATTAGTTTATTCTCTCTGTGCTTCTGTCTAAATCTCTGGTAAACAGCTGGGGATTTTTGCACATAAAAGCACACCTTGAAATCTTAAAAAAAAAACAGATGTGTTAGCCCGTTCTGTGCAAGCTGTTTGGAAAGTTGTGTTGTATATTTTACCTGAGCGCCGAGGCCTGGACCCGAGTCCTCAGACTCCACTTTATATTTGCGTGGCAGGGTCTCTACTTCTCTGATGGACTCCATGCTCACATCTTTGGGCAGCACGGCAAACAGGGAGGTTATGTACATGATGATGGACTTCTTATCTGGTAACTGCACTGCCACATCTGGGAAAGAAAGGACGGGGGAAAGTGGGTAGGATGTGGGGCGGGAAAAATGAGGGATAGAAATTAAGCATGAGAGGAAGGAGGAGGAGGGGGATAAAGAGGTGTAAAAAAACATAAGGAAATATGGAGCATAGAAAAATGGAGTGAGATAACAGTTAAGGATGACAGGAGGAGAGTAGATGGAAAGGAGGGTTTAGAGGGGAGAAAGAAAAAGGCATGTTAAGGCAGATTTAAACAGGCTTTGACTTAGGTCAAGTGTGACTGCCCCTCGATCATGTCATAAGAGGAGCATGAAAACAGCTCCAGCGGGACTACGGGTGCTACACGAGCAAACAGCTTCTTACAAATGTTCAGCCAAAGACAACATTGAGGTATTTGCTCCTTCGTGAGTTAAGTCAGCTGCTGGCAGGACATAAAAGGTAGGCTGCATGAACATAGACTGTCTGAATGTGAGGGGATTTCAGGCAGTAAAATAAATGTCAATCAACATGCAACTACTACTACTACTACACAAGGTAGTCCAAAAGGTGCTTTCTTTCGTGCAACCACATTTTTTTTTGAGCATGATTCTTGTACAAATAAATACAGCTGAGCTACTGTAGAGGTTGTGTACTTCAGGGGAAAGTGTGCGTACCTTCTGAATCCAGTAGCTTCTCAATAGCCAGCTGGTCTTTGGCTACAGTGAAAGCGTGGTCCAGTCTCTCCACAGGGCTCATTTTCACCACTTTATCCCAGCTGAATGCATTCGGCCTGAAAACACACAAGACAGCAACAACAGTCAGTCCATTAAGCTCTGATAATAAACATAAATATGAATCATGTTCACAAGAACTTCCTGATACTTAACTTTATGTTCAACCTTTTTGTATATCTTGCTAGATGAGCTTTTATGCTATATGTGCGCACTTGTATCTACCTTCCAAACCATTCACAATAATATATTCATAATATTGTATACATGTTTATCTTGAAAATTCAAATTTAAAAAGTTAAAATAAGGTTATTTTTAAAAACATACATTTGCATAGTTCTAGGTCATTTGTTTTGCAAAGAAATTCACTTTTTGAAGCCTTGATGTGCACAGAGAAGACTTGTGTTGAGGCCGGTCGGTGTGGTGGAATGTGTGTGTTCAGTGATCCTCCTAAAGCCTGGCCCAGGTCTAAACCAACACGGGTCTTTCTCACAGCTCACAGGCCTCTGTGCGAGTGTGTGTATCACTAGTAGGGACAAGGGGTTACAGAAAGGGGGAAAACACCCCTGATGCCTCCCCCCTGCTCTCTTTCTTTCACACACAACAGCATACACACACACACACACCAAGCGTGTGCAAACAGTGACATGGCAGGTGTAAACAGAGAGAGTGAAGCAGTGTACACACACCCGGCAGGCGCTGACCTGTCAACCTGACCTCCCGCCACTTGCACAGCCGAGTCTCTCTCTCTCCCTCTATCTCTCTCTCACACACAGACTCTCCAACACATCTGCCATTTCTAAAATTCAAGTCCTGGGTTTGTTGTCAGTATGTTAAAGGTCTTGGTGTAAGCTTAGTGTGATTTACATTCAGAGTCAAAGAGCAGATGTCAAGTATGCATGTCAACTTAAAGCAGAAAGTTTGTCTTGGAGCAACAAGTATTGCATCATAGCAAAAGGAGAAGGCCTTCATGTGTGTAAAATGCAGTTTCACAAAAGCTTGCATGTATTAACGCAATATATAATCCAAACTACAAGTACAAAAAACACAAAAAAAATCACCTGAAGTGGTGTAGGACGCTGTTGAGAGCCAGGCCGTCAGCCCAGCTCGTGGTGAAGTTCAGCACATTGACTTCTGGGTAGGAGCGGGTGCATTGGCGTACCCAACTCAGTAAGATCTTCTCACTGTTTGTCTGCTGCAGGTTTGACATGATGTCCTTCATGATGTCTTTCACCTACATGGAGAAAATCATGTTTAGAAGAGTAAGATTTTATTTTTGTTTACATGGAATGTGGTAACTATATCAGTTACGCTCCTACTACAGAAAGTCAAGGCAGATAAGGGCATAACCAAAAGGTCCATTTTTCATTTCAGATCAAGCTAACAACAACCAAACTATTCATTGTTTCTTCATATGAATCTAGTTAAAAAATCTATTTTCCTTGTTTATTTATCAAATGCAACATTTTCTTTCTGCCCCTTGAGAGAAAAACTGGTTTTCTATTACAATGATAGCATGACTATCATGTACAGCAACAGACACGCTTTAAAATACAAAAAAGGAGTGACATTAACTCATTTAGACCAGATTGTGCTTTAAAAAAAAAAAAGTAAAACCTAAGAATCGCTTGAAAACAACTTCACAAGACTGCAAGGGTTTTCCAAAATATTGCACACAATTTCTATGTTTACTAAAATCTGTATTTCTCAGCCTCTGTAATAGATAGAGACATAAAATAAAAGACATTTGAAAGCTTAAACCCTCGGCTGTAACTGTAAATCGTGGCCTTTAATTCCATTAAAACATTAAAATCATCATGAAAATAACAACAAAACGCACAGACATTGCTACGGTCTCAAAGGTAGAAGCACAGTCTTATCTGATCTTAAAGGTATATACGCGCAAACATCGTATCTGGTCTAAATGGGTTAAGGTACCAAAAATACTGAGGACGTTATAAAAAAAATCAGAGGCAGCACTCAGCATTTTTTTCATAAATCTCCCTGATTAACAACTTTCAAAACATGTGCGCTTCATATTTCAGCAGGTCAGCCTTACACAAAGCCTTGTATGATAAACATGTTTACATGCATGGATGCACATGTGCACACCAATACTGATTTTCCGTCATCTGCTCTTTTGGTCCCTCTGGATCATCAGTGTGTTGTGAGTCCACAGTCAGTCAGTCAGCAAACAAACAGTAATGAGTGTGTGTGTGTGTGTGTGTGTGTGTGTGTGTGTGTGGGGGGGGGGGGGGGGGGGGGGGGGGGGGGAGTTGCAGCATATGCTGTATGTGTGTACATGTGTGCTCACCTGCCAGTGAAGGATAATGCTCCAGATGAGACCTAAAGTCAGCTTGTGGTTCCCATCCACAATATCTGTCCCTCCTATGTTAACCAGATCCACCTGAAAGATACGATAAATCATGAAACATTAAATCATTTAATAATAAAAACAATAGGAGCAGTGGTACAATGGTTTGTTTTTATAACAGTAGAAATGTTTCCAGTTTGAGCAAATACACAAAGTCAACCAAGTTAAACACAACACAAAATCTCTGCATTAAAAATTGTAAACCATAATAACCTTTCAGAATCCAGTCTGTAATCATTTATGTTACAACACTTGGCACCATCAATCTTTCGATTCTAAGCAGAGATTAACATTGGTGTTACTTTAAGCGGGGGACTCACATTCTGCTTCTTATCTTAATGAGTTTCCACACTGTCTGTTACAGCTGAATACTTCCCCCACACAGTTGATTGCACCCCCGTAATAACACCTTCCATTGCTACCTGTAAGTGCGTCTGCAGCCTTGTTAGACAAGTATCATATTAGGAGAGGTCGGCTGATTACATATAAATATTTTGAAGAGGATCAAGCCAGAGAGTGGAACATGAGGTCAAGTGTTGGTTTAAACAGAAAAGTAACCTCGCTGCCTGCCACAGACTTGACCTCTGACCCATTTTTAGTCCTAATTAGCTCCGTCCTGAACATCTCTCTCTCTCTCTCTCTCTCTCTCAAATATACAGCATTTTATGATTATGATACAATTTTTGTTCTTTCTCGGTGGTCTGACAAATGCATGGTTGAATCTGCATCTTCTGTATTTAAATGGTCAAGTGTAATATTGTTGTAAGGTCACCATAATGCAGACTTAATGATTGAGAAAAAAAGAAGGATCAAGTCCTATAATAGAATCATTCTTGATTCCAAGTCTAGAGGACAAATTGCTTACTTACGTAGTTGTCTCTTACGTTGTAAATGAGAATATGGATCACTGAGCTAAAAATAAGACATTCAACAATCAGTCATCGATGGGCAAAATCTGACCAATTAGGTTTGACTATGTAAATCCTTAGTCGGGGACAACCCTGGTTTTAAGTCAAAGTGGCACAGGTGTTCCCCAGGCCAAGTTGAAGCCAAGAAGCTAACTTCCTTTTTGCATTTTAACGCCGACGTCAAAGACGAGCACATTTCACTGAAATATGTGGTTTCCAAACTTTAATTAGAAACATCAGGCATTTTTTGAAGTCTTTTTTCACAAACTTCTAAGGCCTTATTTCCCAGGCCACCTCAGTTGAAAATGCAAATGTGTCTAGTAGTAGTGTCAGAGAGTTTGAAAAGTATCAAAGTTAAACAGTATGTGGATTTCTACTTCAATAAATCAGCAGCTAACTGTGCTGTCCATGATGGTTCCTTGTTTCTGGCTGTGCCTGTCCGGTGCTTCAAATGACTCTAACTTAACTTAACCTAAAAAAGGTACCTGGATGAATGCACAGATTCCCTAAAAAAAACATCCACCAAACACCAGCCGATGTTATGAAAGCATTAAAAACAGCTGGAACTTACATTATTTTGATGCAGGACTTGAAGTACTTTGTTGACGTTGTTGAGGGAATGTACTCTGGTGGAGCCTCTTTCTTTGGTCTGAGGAAGAGGAAACAAAAAGGTGTCAGTGACAGCAGCTTCACGAGCCAATCAGAAGGCTTCAGTGATTGGAAGCTCGTAAAATCATCAGAGATACAGGAAGTAGTTCCGAATTTAGAGAATTAGAATTGAGTCATGATATTTTTATAACGGTTGTTCATACTAGTGCCAAAGTAGAGACTAAAATGTACAGTGACAGGCACTGCTACAGCAGGAAGCTATGCCATCACTCAGCGGAGTGTTTTCCTCCATACATTCAGCACAGCCATTAGCCTATCAGCTGTGTCCACAAGACTACTTATGGAAAGAATGGAGGCATGAAGAGCTGCCAACTGCAAATCCCTTTTAAGTCTTCACATACCTCAGCCACTCATTAGCACCCAATTATAGAATTATTCTGGTATCAGAGAGAGAGAGAGAGTGTGTGTGTGTGTGTGTGTGCTTGTGTGCATGTTTGTGCATGCATGTTTGGCACTTGGCACTAAGTATGGCTGCAGGTGCTGTAAAGAAGATATGCTGCTGAAAGGTGACAGCAAAGTGAGACTGATAAAAAAGGAATACAAAAAAAAAGGTGTGCACGCTGCTGGTCACCAGAGACAAACATACAAGTATGGTGACGCAAATGTATATCAATCCAGCTTATCATTCAAATGTTTTCTCAATTTCTTGATCAATTCTTAGACAAAACGTTATAAACAGGATGAATTTCAGAGCCTCATTTCATGCTAATCCAAATCATTTTAGAAGGAAGAACTGGAATTTCTCGTAGAAGTGAAATACATGAAGAAAAAACACCAAGATGAAGAAATAAGCAAAAGCTCAATTGACAACATTTGAGATATAGTGTGTTTGAAACAGCTGTTACTCATTGAGCTGTTTCTATCACAGGATCCAGAGTACATGAGCTGAGACCCCTCGTGTTGCTCGAGTGTTTACGTTAGATTTAAAGTTGGAGTTTAAATGAGGTAACACGTGTGCTTGTACTGGCTTGTGCGGCTGCTGAAGTCACGTTTGAGCTAGAAAAACACTGAAAGCCTGTAGTGTAATGACATGCCTTTCCAATAAAACAGGGAGAAAACACTTTCACGGTGTTCCCACCCTTGCTTGAAGTCATTGCTCGATTAAAATGCTGTCACAAAGGAAATTTGTTTTGGGATATTATGATGAGGCAGTTTCATTTCTAAGAGGTCAAACTTTGGCAGACATGTACTAATAAATAAAAAAAAATCCTATTAAAAGGTAGAAATGGTAGTGAAGACTAAGAAAAAAACAACCTGGGGGCTAGATTACTTATTTCTTGATAATTTGTTGGTTATAGACTATTAAAAAGTGTCTTCAGTTTGTAGAAAACACAAACTCACCAAAACAGAGCCAGTAAGCCCCTCCAGCAGGTCCAGCAGCTTCCTCCCGTCCTTCAGGTCAGAGAACATGTCTTTGATTGGCGTCTTTCCCGTCTGATTGGAGAAAACAGCACAATGGTGTTTGTCTACAGCTTTTGTACAAGCCAAATTATGAGCTGTGATGTTCATATTCAGATATGAACATCACATGCATCAAATCGATACACAATACAGCAAATGGACACACTTAAGTATATCCACCACAGGATTTTAGACAATAACTATGAAAAGACTACATTCAAAGATTCAGAATTGTTTTATTTTCACTGAGAGGAAATCAACATGTGAAAATGGACTGAAGTCTTTAAAGAAATCATCTCATTTGGATGCCTGTATGTTTTTTTTTATTTTCATGAAGAGTAGCTTAAATCCAGGTTATAAACAACAATGATGCCTGTGCGTCAGTACAATTCAGAAAGTGTGCAGGAGTTCCCTTGCAAAATTCTGGTTCTTAAAAAACAAAGAAATGACCTACTTTTTGTGCTTTTTGTCACATTCATGCATGCAGACATTAAAAGCAGAGGGTGCAAAGTTACCGTTCTTACTCCCTAATTCCATTCACACATATTCACACTCACTGGTCAATAATCATTTACATTACCTTGGAGAATTGTGCATTTATCCATTTGGTGAATGTTTTCTGCTGCACTGTGTCATGTTCGTCTGTGGAAAAAAAAAACAAGAAGAGTTATTGGAAAGGTGAACAGGTTTATTAAGACATAAAAGTGGACATAAGCTGTGGCTAAGCCTGCCTGATGATAACATAGAACATTATCAACGCTCCAGGTCCATTTTGCGCCGGTTTATTTCAGGTACAAACTGACCACATCCATTCTGACACGACATGCTGGTAAATGGTAATTATAACTGGAGGCATCAAAGCTTAAAAGCATCAACATCAGTGGGGCTGAAACATCAGGAAATTGCTGGAACCCAATGAGATGGATTTGAATAATGTGTACAAAACATCCACAGGTGTGCCGTGTCACAAACACAAGTAACACACAAGTTTTTCCTGCAAAAACACGTTTTCCCACAAAGTATGTCCCCCTGGTCTCTGAACACAATTAGAGGAATATTTCACATTCTCTCCCCCTTGACTCCCTCCCAGCTCCTTCTTTACTCCCTCCATCCTGACTCTCTAAAAAGGCTTCATTGTGCGTCAGGCAGAGGGTCAGCTGCTTTGATGTGGCTGGACGATGGCCGACTCCTGTAATGGATCAGAGTGGCTCTTACAAAGACTTGGACCTCACTTCAGAAACAGATTTTTTTTTTTATAATTTCATTCCAGATTTCAGTTGTTGTTACTGTACATACATGTGTTCTTTATTTCCTGCTTGAGACTTCTCAGAGAAGCTGCACAGAAGACCTTTAAGAATTAATATTTTACTAATCATTACAAAGATCTGATGGCACAAACTGTGTTGGTAACACCTTCATTAAAAGGAGGCCGCTGCAGAGGTCCAGTACATCAGTACATCAGTGATAACAAACGTTATTTAATCATTCATGTTGTAAAATACAGAAGCAATTGAAGAAATTAGTGAAATCGTAATTCAAAGAATTTTGGAGTCATGGGAAGGCACGACTCAGAGCTGTTATACCAGATACTGATCTCACTGTGCTGAGATTATTGGCAATATGCGACACAACACATCAGGTTGCATATGTGCTGACATGCAAACATTTAGTTGCAGTCATAGTTTGTCCCCCATACACACTCAGACTCAATGGTTTACAGAACTCTTAGGAGCAGAGCATTGTAGCTGATATATTAACTATCTATAAAATAATGTTGAATAATCTTCATTACAGTTTTTGGTTTACAAATAAATCAGCTTCCTGAGGACCTTTGCAAAATCATATCGTAACAAAATCCACATAGAAAAGGTCTATATTCAGACACGCTTAGTAATTCTGTATTTTGAGTGCCATATTAGTGAATGTATGATTACCGATCTGTTTTAAAAGTCCCACATTGATTGGACTCTACTGGTGAGTAGATAAGAGTATTAATGTTGTTCATGACAATTGCACTAGTCGCACTAGTCGCACACTGGCCATGTGCTATAAACATCACCACCTGCTCGTTTTCTAGCAGTGAGTTTTACTAAAACCTTCCTGCTGCGTTCAAACATCAGTTCACCCTGCTTCAGCTACGGTGCACCTAAAGGGACAAAATAGCATGCAATCAATGCGATAAAAAAAAGAATGCATTCATTACAGACTTTAAATCACATCGTGATTAATGTGTCAACGCTGACAGCTATAATAACAACACTTATTTGATCATTAATTCTAAATGAACGAAAAAAAGAAGAAAGAATGTCTCAACAGGTCGGACAGATAATCTGTCGTTGTTACATATAAATGTGTTTACTGGGACTGAGGTCTCAAACTGTCATCTTAAGGTGGAGGAGAAGCAAGCGTGTTTTTCTGTGTATGAGCGTTAAACTGCCACTGTCATTTAACAGGCCGATGTGTAAAGCACCATGAACTGAACAAAATGTCAAAGGTTATGATCACCAGCCCCAGCAGAAGTCGGCCTCTTTTGTTTTCAGGTGTTCGGAGTGTGTGTGTGTGCGTATGTAAGAAGCGGCATAAAAACAAGAATGTACTGGGGGGAGGTCGGGGTGAGAGAGGTGATGAGGTGAGAGGAGGAGATAAACGGTAGTAAAAGAGAGATTTTTAGGAGACTTCGGGAGATTTATCAAACTAAAATGACTGAGTACAGAGAGAGTCACTTGCTGAATATCTTCGTGTATTTTTTCTTCCTGCTATTTCTCCTTTCTTTGAACACTAATACAACTCCTCATAATTGGTAGAGACGTCACAAAAATGATCACAGAAAAAGGTGTGTTTGTGCTGTACAGATTTTAAAGCCCTTGAAGTGAAATGTCTAACTTTGTACTATAAAAATCACTTGACTTGGCTGTAAAGATTGTTCTGTCTGGTATGGTCTGTTTTGTGCTGTCTCTTGTCTATTTGTTGTCAAATTTATGTAATTAAAGGTCAATTAAGGGACTAGCATTGTTCATAAATGTAGAAAAAAAAAGCCCAAAATAAAGGTTTCTACATGCATTCTGACTGAATTTGAAAAGCATCAAAAGTCTTGATACAGCCAATTTTGCTACATTCCTCTCCTGAACTCCTATCATCCAGTGCAACAGTATAATATGCATAAATCCATAGAAATGCATAGCAAAGTGTGAGGACTGAATATCTACTTTTTCATATTTCTTTCTAAAATGGCAAACATAAATTCCAGGCTATCTAAACACTCCAGAAATGTCAGAAACCAGAGGAGAAGATAACAGGTGCTGAGACAATGATTATGGGGGGGTTATATTCTGTGGACAAAACACAACTGGAAGGGTGAGATTTTGAGGAGGAGACAAAAGCCAAGGACTGGTGTACACTTGCACTGCGTCCTCGTCTCTGTGCCTTTGACTTTAAAGTATTACTGAGCCGTGACACTGTAAAAGAATAAATAAATAAGTAAAGGCCCTCCTGAGAGTATGTTGACCCATAAATCTCAAATTGGCAACAAAAGGCCATGAAGGATTCTTTCTGAGGAGGTGAAGGAGACAAAGAGGAGATGGCTGGAGGAGGTGATGAATGAAGAGGAAGGGATACAGGAGAAAGAGACGGGGGGGCTTTGTTGAAGAAGAAAAAATGGAAAGACAGCATGATTAACAAGGTAGGAGTCGCAAAAGAGGCCCCAATAACTGACGGAGATCAATCACAGAGAATGACTAAGAGAAAAAATAACAAGAAAAGACAGGAGAGAGAGAGATCTCCCCCCCGAGGAAAGGGTACCTATAGGCTCAGGTCTCCTGAGTAGTCCACCTTACTGCCTTCATAGGACAATACACTCGATTCATACACACTGCTCCCCCTAAATCAGTCTGCTGCTCCGACTCACCACAGCACAGGAATGTCTTACTGCTGCACAGATCAAAGCTGCGGCACGAGTGTGTTTGTGTTCAAGACGGTGTGTGTGTGTGTGTGTGTGTGTGTGTGTGTGTGTGTGAGCAAGAAACAAAAAATGCAACACAGAGAGTGTGTACTGTGTATATAACATCAACACACATGTCACTTCTGTTGTTTTCTTCAGTTTACATCCGACCTCACAAGCACTTCACTAATGGTTGTAATACAGAGCACTTAAACGCTGATGTTTATATGAGAAAACATGTACACACACACACACTTTAAGTTAGTTGTAAACAACCTGTCGAGTCAGCTGTGCTTTTGAATTTATACGATTGAAAAGTGGTACGTGTGCTTGAGGAGTCCAGTATCAGCTGACTCTGTGGCCCTTGAAAACCTTCACGAGTGTTGAAGTTTTAAGTTGAGGGATTACCAGGTCCAGACTGAGGTATACAATGTATATTAAGTGTCAAATACCTGTGGCTAAAGGTGCAATAAGGCCATTTATTTGAAATACTTTCCAGATGACTTGTATGCAAACACACAAATGAGGGCAGGAATCTTATTTGCTGCAAGAAGCTCGAAACTGAGAGACTTCTTATGTCAGGTACGAGCAAAAAAAAAAAAAAAAGCAAGACACAGGAATGTTTTCCTAAACCACAACTCTCTTAACCATGTGTTCTACTCCTTTTGAGCCACTACTCTGCTAATTGAAGTCTGTCTACATTTCATATTTGACTTCTCTACATTCAAACCAAATGAAAAAGAACCAAAAACAACATTTTTTAAATGAAATGGTGGGTTCCTTAGTTGAAGAATAAGATCCTCCCTAGAGTCGACGTACAAGCTGGTTGCCATGTGACGGAGACGGAAGCTTCAGTGTTTAGCCAGCTCTGCTTCGATTTTGAAAGCTTTGTGCGTTCTAACCTCGCTCCATTTTTTTCAAAAGCATCTCCAATATTTATCTTAGTTTTACCACGTTTCTGGTCGTGAAGGTTATTAGTAAAATGCCGAGGTTTTTTAAGTCGGGTAGAATCAGTTATATCTGAACCCGTTCGCCTGCCCGCTTCCATCATTACAACACCTGTTGGTTTGCCGTTTGCCTGGCAAACCAAGCGGCGTCAGAAACAGCTGTGTGGGGGTGATTTAAAACCGCCTACCTTCTCTGGTCAAAACAAAAACAAATCATTCCACACTGCAATCAAAACGTATATGGAGGACATACTGCCTGCTGCATTGTTGACAGAGTAAATCTCTTTAAGGATCCTTTCCATATCTTTGTCAAACATTCAAAATAACAATCTGCGCAGGTCAGTAGCAAAAACAAGCACTCTTGCTGGATGTACCAGAACTAATTAACAAATTAAGGTCTCTTATTATCAATGAATCAAACCAAAAAGGCTGTAAATAAGGAAATCCCTTAATTAGTGACTCTCCTTATATGACTCGTCCTATTAAAGACAACTGCCAAAAGTCTAGACTGGCTTTTCTTGAAATATTTATGGGTCATACAATTAAGATATCTTATCAGCCCTGTGCGTAGAAATGAACATACTGCACCACTACTGTGAAGCAACAGAGTCACACACATTTGCTTGCGGTCATCATATCATGTCCCCGTCATTGTATCACAAAACTGAGCCGCGCACACTCACACAGATTAGTGTAAGCTGAGGGATGTCACTGACACACACATGAGCACAGACAGTGAAGTCATGGACAGTAAATGTGCTGAGAAATTAATGTTTCCCTTCCTCAAAAGCCAAACAGGAAGTAGTGATTACATCAGGAAGTGTAATCCCAGGGCTGTCGTCTCAAGGCTCACTGAGCGCACACACAAATGTTTGCAAGGTATTGTTATGCACACACATGCACGTTCACGTCAAAGTATAAACCACTTATGCAGGTTTGAACTTCTGAAATTCATATGAAAAGACACATTTTCTCTTTTACATTCACAGCCTAGATGTAGTTTTATGATCAACAGTAAAGCTTCAAAAAAAGAACGCAACAAACAGATAAGACGACAAATTCAACAAAATAAAAACATTACAAAGGGTATTTAAGATTTAGATTGTCGTTTCTATGATTTAGATTTTTTCTATGAAGTGACTGGGATCTTTAAAATTGCCCGGCTGCTTAAGTGCCTTGACCCAGTGTTGACCAACATTACGCAAGAAGACTGGCCCACACTGACAGGAAAATTGAACCGCAAATAAACCTCAAAATTTGACATAAGAGGGGGAAGAAAAACAGTCTAACACACATGTTCCTCAGAGCAGCCAGCTGGGAACACAGAGCAGACATATAAAATATACATCCCCCTCCTCCCTCTCACAGGTGGAGAGAACCTGTGACCACACAGTGCCGGGGAGGGGGGGGGGGGGGGGAATTAGGCACTGAGGTGAAAATCACACAACTCATCAGGGTTTCCATGGCAGCATCTCTCACAGTAAACATGAGAGCCTGGGGGCTTAGGCAAATAAGAGATATTTACAAAGTTTTGCCGCACCGGTGAGCACCAATTACATCGTGCTGAGTTCGCTAAAACATGGGTAAAGCTTCAAAATGAATATTTGGCTACTGCATGACCCTCAGTTAACCATCAATCACTTCCAGTATCAGATGAAGTGCCTGTGTGATTCACAGAAAACTAACTGGAATGTGTGTTTGCAGGCTTTCACTGCACCAAAGCTAGGGCTGCAGTGTTAAAAAAAAATGAACAGATTTTCCTGGGGCGCAAAGTCATGTCATCAAATTCCTCCAGCAAACCCTTTATTTTTATGAATGAGCCAAATAGAAGCAGCAAATTCTTTCATTTAAGATGCTGAAATTGGAAAATAGTTGACATTTCTGCTTGAAAAAGTGACTGGACAATAAAATTGATTACCAAAAAAGTTGGCAATTACTTTAAGTTGTTCCAACTTATTGATGCAAAGTTGCTGCTCTAACTTTTTTTGGTCAGAGCAGCATTTTTTCGGTGACATAAAATGTAATCTACCTATGTTACTTGTGTCATTGTTGAGGAAACTCAAACAACTTTCAAACAGAGCAAAATAAAAAACTTTCCCAGAGTGAACTTCACCATGATAGCAGCATTTAACAGGCCTGGGTTTGTTGGCTGTCTTGTCTCTTAGCACCACACAACAAAAACCCTTGCACAGTACACACAAACTCAAAGCAAACAAACAATCAACATGTTAGGCGTTTAAGCCAGATATGACTTGACAAAAAGCCCTCAGATAAAGGTTCTCCTATTCGCACACATAATAGAGTACATCGAACTCAACACTGTATGCCGTTTGATTATGTTTTGCCTCTATAGGTTGTTAGGAATGCACAGAATGCCTTTAATTTCCCCCCTGCATTCCACCCTCCTCCCTGCACTGGTCACTTGTCGAAGCTTGTCCTAGCCGCCGCAGCCTTGTTGACACTCGTCCCTTGGCGAGATGTGGGAATTTGTAATGAAAACACTTGGAACGTCCAGAAAGATTAACCCATATCCCCACTTAGCAGCATGAAAAACACCTCTGTGCTGCACGTAGGCGCATGCGTCGGTGTAATTAGGAGTGAACGGGAATGGCGGGGGGGGGGGGGGGAGGGGGGCAGGTGCTGGAATTTAGTGAATTCGGAGCGAGCTGATGAACTGTGAGCAATAAGCCAAGTCAGAGATACAACATGCGAACTGTAAATCTCTGCGGCAGATTGCAATATGAGCAGGAAATAATACAACTACTAAACAAAATCATATTTGGCAATATGCTGTCGAAAAAATGGGTTCTAAACTAACTGTTAATATCTAAAGATAATCTCAGTCCATATTTAAAAAACATAATTAGTCTCAATACTTTGTTAAAAACCTGCACAATACAATATGATACAATGAAATATGATACTTTACATTATTATATGATATGAAATACAATATCATACGATGCAAAACGATATGCCATGCCATGCACTTTATCGACCCACTAGGACAATGTGTCTCAGACTGAAGTGTACCAAAGAGCAAGAAAAGTTATACATAATGATAAGGATACAATGAAATCTACTTTGAAACTTTACCTGCCCCCTATCTTATCCAACAGTTTCAAAACCCATTTCTATCGCAAGAAATCCCAAATATTCTTTATTTAAACATCCGAACTAACTTTAAAATCTGTGACCTTGTCATGTGTCACACACCTGTCAGAAGTTCCTACCTCTGAGTTTGAGCCCATACTCTGCCATCTTTAACTGTAAGCCTCCAAAACACTCAACCAAAAGAAGCAAAAAAAAAAGGCAACCCAAAAAAAAAGACAGTCCAAGAGTTTCAGCAGCACAAGACAGAGTGAGACATTCCTGCCTCCTCTCTCTTCTTCTTCTGTTCCTCTGTCGCTCCTTGACCAGCAAGGGAGGAAGAGATCAGAAGAATGCTGCAGCAGAAAGCGAGAGAGAGAGAGAGAGAGAGAGAGGGGAGGGAAAAATGGGACGCTGTCAATGAGAGGGAAACAGATTGGCGGCAGAGCAGAACAGGACAGGGCAAGCCGAGGGTGGGGAGCCAGAATGCATCGCAGGATAGAGGGTGAACGCAGATAAACACAGAAGAAACACTGTTGGGCACCAGCGCTGCGTGCAACAGGGCGACTGAATGCATGTGCCGTGAGAAGATGGGGAGAAAAAAAAAAAAGAGACAAAGCGGAGCCTATCAGGCAAAAGATCAGCGCACAAACACAGACACAACAGAGGAGGCTTTAACTTTGTGATCTTCATTTACTGGAAATCTACACATCCCAAAGTTTGGGACGCAAACCATCATCAGTTGCACTCCCACATATGTATATATAAACACTACACTTACAGAAAGACTTGTTGGGAATCTCATAAACAGGAGAAAAGATAACATCAGTGATTCTATATGCTGTCAAAGTATGAGAGATGAGCTCAACAATGCGGAAAGTTTTGCTCTTGACTCTCGGCTTACTGAGACGTTCTGTCAGGTGTGTGTGTAGCATTAAGGAATTATCAAAAGGCCTGAACTTTGGCAAGAAAAGCTAGAAAATAATGTGTTATTACCAAAACATACAACATTATTTTACTTTCACACAGCATTTTGCATTAAATAAACAGCCAGTAGCCTAGTGGTTAGAGAGTCTGCTCCATGTACGGAGGCCAGGGTCCTCAAAGTGGGCGGCCCGGGTCTCGAATCTGACCAGTGGCTCCTTTCCTGCGTATCCTTCCCCACTCTCTCTCTCTCTCCACAGTTTCTGATTCTATATCCACTCCCCTGTCTCTAAAATAAAGGCATTAGAGGCCCAAAAATAAACTTTTAAAAAAGCCCCCAATAGTTGTGTTTCTAATAGTTATATTAAATCCAAGTAAAAGCAGTTTTTTTTTTGTCTGTATATTTCAATTAAAGACAAGGCAAGTGTTGATCCTCAAAAAAGTAGAGATTTTGATGTCTGACAAGGTGGAGGCAGCAGAAATGTATTAGCAGGGGAGTACCAAAATGTGATACACCTTAGTAGAGCAGTATTAAGTTTAGTGAAGCTTCATTGAGTCTCAAAACAAGTCAAATTTTTTAAAATAAATATCCAACATGCAGAGGTCCAGTTTGTGTTTTGATTCAACCAGTTTAGATCGCAGCGTTTGACTCTTCCACTCAAATGTAACAACATACTGTGAGACAGGAAGCACATAGGACTACAGCATAAACACAAATAACACAGGCCTATAAAACAGGCAGAACCATCAAGGACACAAGAACATCACAACATATTCAACGGTAATACTTACCGTACCATAACACGTTTTGTACCGCCACATTCTTGACTGTACAGCTGTTTTTGTGAGCCACACAGAGATGCTAAATATACCACTCAATATCTACGCTAGCTGTGCATTGAGATGCTAACAACCCCCACAATACAGCTGCTTCTTGTATCAAAGCAACAACATAGAAAATAAAGTCACGAAGAGAAAGGATGTGATGCATAAAATGAAAATCTGGATTTCAGCTGCTGGTATTTTGAGTTCTTGTGGTCTACCAAACAGACGCCTTAAACTAGTTGTGGTTTCTCACTCTTTAGGTTTAGTCAATAAACCGCTTAAGTCTATATTTAATGTTGTTTATAACTTGAGGATAAATCTCCCCATATTTGACACTAGAACTCCAGATTTGCTCGCCCACTTACCTAGATAGAGAAAATGTTCAGGCTTTCCTTTCCTCCTGAAAAAGCTTCTCTTCCTCCAAGACTTCCACTTACTCAAATTCATGACGGCAAGCAATCTTTGTGCAGACAGAACAGAGGAAAAAGAGGCAGAAAGAAACAAAAACAAATCCGGAAGAGGAAGACAAGCTGGTAGTGATGGTAGCAGTGGAGGAAGAGCGAGAGACTTAAGAGAAAGAGGAAGTGGAGGTGTGAGAGCGTTTATCGAGTCTGTTTATTCGGGGGTGCTGGTGGGGCTTGGTCGTGAGATGTGACATCACGCGCACACACTCAAAAGGATGGTGAGAAAAGTGAGTGACAAGAACAGGGACTGCCTGTAACTCAATTAAAAAAGAAGAGAAAGTGACAGGTGACGTAGATATTTGTGTTTGTGTTTGTTTGTAACTGACAGCTGATTCCCGCTGAAAAACACAAAGTAGTGACGGGGACGGCCGGCTCATGTTGCAGGAAGTGACAACACAGGTTACAATCCTGATCCAAAGTGACCTAAACACTAAAACATCCCGCTGATACTCTGGGCTACAACCGCCACTTGCTTTGCTAATGTTTACATGAAAGTGAAACCTTTAAATATTTAAGAAATGGTGCGGAATAAATGCAAAACTGAGACATTGCTCCTGACATTTACCGCAGGTCTGTGAGCTGGGGAGCAGAGGCGTGAGTCCATTTGCTCATTGACATATTAAGTCAATGAGGGGCAACTGAATAAACAACTCTATTCCCACAGCGAGCGAGAGAGTAGAGTGGGAGGAGGAAAGAGGGAAACACAGAGAGAGAAAGTTAATTGTCCTGTCTTTTGTTTTCTCTTTTCCTCTTTCACCACAGAGAGGAAGTCGAAGAGGGAAAACTGCCCGGTACCCCCCTCATGAGCAACTTCCAGAGTCAGACTGAATTAAATCCTCAACGCTCCACAGAGAGTAGCAGCAGCTGGTCTGGGGTTAGGTCAGGCCGGCCTTGGCAGTGACTTAAGGAATCAGAGACCAAAAAAGGGACTTTCCGCTGGACTGAATCAGTTATGACCTCAGAGACAGGCGTCCCCCCTACCCCCTCGGTCATTTGGTCTGCATCCGAGAGCATCCATCACCAAGCGTCTTGAATAAAAGACTACATGTGGAGATACACTGGAATAAACATCTGACTGATGCTTGAAAGAAATGAATAAATGTTTTATTTCCATGCCTTTGCATCAAACAGTTCCTGAATCCATCATCTCATTCTGAGTTGCAGGGGGCTTTTTGTTTTTCAAGATTTATTTTTGTGCCTTTATTGGAGAGACAGGACAGTGGATAGAGTTGGAAATTGGGGCGAGAGAGAGAGAGAGTGGGGAATTACATGAGGGAAAGGAGCCACTAGTTGCGAATCCTGGTTGCCCTCCTCGAGGACCACAGCCTCTGTACATGGGGCGTGCGAAACCAACCACTCTGTGCACAGACTCTTGCAGGGGGCTTTTAAACTCATGTAATTCTGTTGGTTTGTTTATAGGTCATTTTTACTGATGGATTAATTTTAAAAAAAGGAATGTCACACAGCTTCATCAAAATGAAATGAATTAGGCTGAGGTGCATGATTTGATTTGTGATGTGTCATTCATAAATGATATGCCCAGCGTACAAAAGGCTTTTACAGGACACCAATCATTGGAAAAACGTTCAAATGCAAAATATTTCTATATTATAACAAAATGGCAATTTGCTGTTCAGCAAATTATCCAAGATCTAAACTGAAAAACGACAATGTTTGCATCCTTAAGTCTCCTAATAATTAAATAATATTCAGTCAAGGTGAGTCACACACCCACGCCTTCTGGTCGTATACCCATCCTCCACTAAGAGACAATCTTTTCCCCCCAAAGGAAAACTTTGGCTGTACTGTCGCTCTTTGATGTGCGATACCCTGCAGAGATTTGAAATAGTACAACTACCTTTTTTGGTGTGTCCTAATTCTGATTGTCAACTCTGATGTTAGTGTGAGATCCCTACCAATCAGGAAACAGAATGAGTCACAACCTTTACACAAACTTCTGTTTTGTTTGGTTTCTATAAATTTGGTAGTTCCTCTGTTTATACAGGGTATCTCGTCTTCGAGGATTATGTTTTAATGATTATTATCTAAACACAGCAGCTAATAAGGACCTTTAATGCAGGATGTGTTGAAAGCCAACATTAATAAAGTGATATTTTTATTTATTTATTCCTTTAAAAATACTTCGTAGCCCAATCACAGTTGTGTTTCTCTCATACACACATGCAGAGTGCATGAGTCAGTGGTCTGATCATCATCTCAGAGAGAAAGATGGAAAATATAAATCTCCCACAATGCCGCAGGCTTCCTCCACCCATGGAAAAAGTAGACACTAATTTCTAACTCCTAAAAATGTCTTTGTAGGGGCATCACATCTAGCTACAAAGCCCTTGGTTCATCACCATATAGACTGTATAAAAGATGGACATAGTCTCAGTGACGTCACACATTGGTTTCTGTTTTTAAGCACAGCAACGGGAGTCAGTCACTATATCTTTCGCAGTGACCGTGAGTGTGACTTCGACTTTGCCACTTCGCTGCGTGTCACCCCTCACCCTCTTCTCCCAATGTTTCCTATCCTGCGTCTCTTCAGTTTCTTTATCCATTAAAGGCAAAAATGGCCTAAAAAAAATGCTGTCTCAGGCTAACTCTTGGTCAGCCAATCAACATGCAAAGAGGTGGAGCTGAGGCGGTTATTTAGCTCCTTGCAAACAGCTCGCCTGTCAGTCAGAACAGCGACAACCCTAATTACGCAGAACTCTTAATATAACCCTTAATATAATAAAAATGGATGAGTCATGAAAATAATTCACCCACGTACAGTGTGCACAATATAGAGATGAGCTTTTGGGTTTATTTCTCCTGTCGAAATGGGCATTTTAAAATAGGTGTTAAAGGGACATTTCCCAGAAGGACTTCAATCTCTTCAAGTCATTTACTCTGTGGTGAAACACCACTGTAGCTTTGGAGGGTTAACCTTCACTCTCCAACTGCCTCAGCTTGTTTTTTTTGTTTTAGTAAATCCTGTCATGCGAGAGGTCAGAAGGTAGATTGAGCAACATGGCTTTTTTGGCCTAATGAGCAGGGAGAAGAAGGAAGAAAGAGGGGATTTAAACTGGTAAAGGGCTAGCTCTGGGAGCGGGAGATCCACAGACAGAAAGAGGAGACCAGTTGTATGTGTTCAATGACCACAGAAACCGTCAAGACTGATCATTTTCTGCCATTTCCAGCCTTCTCTAAGAGTTTAAATGTCATCTGGACTGGGTGCGGCATTTGCGCGCATTCACATAAGACCAAAGAGGCAAAAAAAGTCCCACAGACAACCGCACCCAAGGGGGATGTTTTGGCCAGGGCTCCCGTTCCCAAATTTCCAGGCAGAATTTTTGGAGAGCTTGAAGCTTCCTCCCACTTCCCGGGCAGCTACGAGAAGCTAACACGAGTGTCCACTCCTTTCTAAATATATTGCTGTGAAGACACATCCAGCTGCGTTCCCTGTGGAGACTTTGTTCAAAAATCAAAATAAACACATGAGCAGGACTCTCACTGACCATAGAAGTGAAGCTGTAACACCAGGGGCAAAGAAAAAAGACACAGATTCAGGTCATGACATCTCAGATTGAAGGGGCGGCCACAGTGAAAGCTTCTTTGTTTGATTTCTAGTTCCATGCTTCCCACACATGCCCATGCACACCCATTATTATGTATTTGCATAACCCTGCATACCAGTGACAGTTGGAAAACGCTTGTGTGCTGTCACATTTTGGTGCAAATATCACTTTTTAATAGTAGTTTTGAACGAGTTATCCCATCTTTTTTCACATGAGTAAACATTTCCAAACAGATGCACCAAGTGTAGCAGAGCCAGTATGGTGACAAATCTCAAGAGAAAACTTCTTTCCACACCCTTGTGACGCTCCACACCCTGCATTTGGTGACAATCGCATTCCTGTTCCCTTATTAGACACAACAATTCATGTCACTATAACTGCCTGTCACACCCACAGATAATGTGTACGCAGATTGTCCTCTTTTGTGGCTGAACAGGTACATAATCAACAAAGGGACGCATCTTCAAAGCAGAATTCCCTCAAGTCAAAAATCTATTCTGTGATGTTCGGGACAGCTGTTGTTAAACCTCAGTAATAAATTCAAAGATACACAATGAATAAAATGATAGGGAAAATCATTGTGCAAGGAGGAGAAAATTATAACAGAAAAAAGGTGAGAAAGATGGAGAAGAACTAGAGCAGGTCAGGTAACTAGAGCTTTATGACAGAGGGGCTCTCAGGTGACAAATAAACAGAGAGGGAAAAGGGGTCAGGTGAGCATCCATTATTGTGTAACGGTTGTTTAACAACAGCCTGTGACCCTGTGGATGATATTTGACCTTTCACATTAGTCTGCACTCTGGAATGGGCTGGGGGGAGGGGACGTGCACTAGAAAGAGAGGTAAATGAAGCTTCAGGGGGTTAAAGGGTAAACCAAGCAGAACTTTGTCCCAAAAAAAAAAAAAAAAAAAAGGTGCTTGTAAGCTCTCCGTAACATCTGTTTGAGTTCGTTTTGAACAAACCAGACGAACATCTGGTTCTCAACTGAGTTAAGCCCATTAGATCAATTTTAACTTTCACTACAAACTGTCTCCACGATTCAATGTTAGATTTACTGGTTAACCTTTCAGTCAATTATAGTGAAAATGCCCATCAAACATTCTGCATTTAAGCCAAAACTCAAAATTCTCATTTAGCCCAAATGAAGATTTTAGAAAGTTTTAAAACAGAAAATTGACGCTAGGTGGCCCACTTGGAGGGCTATAGCCTCCTAAATTGTCGCTCCCGATGACTAATAGTTTTAACTGAGGGTGTGATACGATACGATACCAGGGGTAGGAATAAAGACATCTGATATCTTAAGCAAGAATATTTGCTATTTTGACTTTATACAATGACAAGGGTCATGACAGCTTTCATTGTAAAAGATAAACCACTAAAAACATCAAATCTAGTATAAAAAGAGTAAAAAAAAAAAAAAAAAAGGGTTTTCTCCAATCCCACATCCAAAACCATAGCTCTACTTTTGTACAACTCAAAGAAATTACTTTTCCCTGACTCCGTGACAAAGAATGAGAATTTGAGAATCAATACAGCATCACAAAATGTAACATTGCAAACTCAAGAAGTGGATCGATGTTTTCTTACATCATAAGTTTCAACATTGTGTTTTCAGTTCCATTAACAGAAAAATACTGAAAAGCTCATTCCTACCAAGCTGATCTTCCAGCATGGACTCGAGATCATTTGATTAAGAGGGTAAGCCATATTTGACATACTGTATGTTATAATGTTTGAACTTGTCAATGTAGGTCATTCTTTTAGCTGGCGTTAAACAGTTCTGCCCTGCTGCCCTCTTTCCACTATGCCGTGCTGGACATGCTCAAACTCTCTCTGGTCCACTGCTAAACTGCATAACAACCTAACACACTGGAAAACATGACCAACCGCCCCCCGCCTCAACCCCCTGAAGAGACATGAGTGTGCACATGTCTGTGAACTGGACAGGCTGTCTGGCTGGGTAATCTCCATTATGGGACACCATACACGGGCACACACACACACACACACACACACACACACACTGTGTGAATGCTGTTTGCAAAATGAAAAAGTTAAAGCTAATGGAATATGCTGACAATCAGGACAACCTACTTTGTAACAATGACAGAAGATGTTGGAGATTTGTGTGTGTGTGTGTGTGTGTTGTTTTGATGATCCACTCTATTGTATAAATTCTCCTAGCATTCAAACACGCCCCTATGGCTGCCTGCATGACCATATGAACAAGTGTGCTAATGTTTCTCCTCCCAGCTGTGTAAACATCTGTCCACCTGCCCCCCGCCCAAAAATAAAAACACACACACACACTCAGAGAGAGAGAGAGAGAGAGAGAGAGAGAGAGTCACCTGCTTGTCAATCACCTCTCAAAGTCTATGTTTGAGCCCCATGTAGACTACAAAACTCTTATTATCTCACCAGATAACTCCCTGCCTAATTTTCTGCTGACACCAGACACCGCAGCAGACAGGTCTGTTAAGCTGTCACAGGATGAGGGTTAATAATCGGTCTGCATCGTTTACAAAAGAGCTCAGGTAGCACGTTAAGATGCTTTGATTTTCAAAGCCATAATGACTGTGATGACAGAAAGAAGAATTTGACAGGAGCGGTTTGTGAGCGGTTTGTGGGTGAGGTTGGAGCAAACGTGTCCTGGTGAAAAATAGAATATTCCCATCTAGAAGTGTGCAGATGTTTCCCCTTATTTGACCCAGGGTTCAGGTATTCTCTGGACTGTAAAGTAAAAGCACTTTACTAGTGCTCGACAAGACACATTCCACAAAAATCCGTCGATAAGTGAAGATAAGGAAGCACAGTCTGAAAGAAACAGTCTCCAGGTTAGACACACGCGGTGTTGTTCTAGTGTGCAGCTAAGCTACGTGCTAAATTTTCCCCTCTCTGCCATAAAAGAAAACATAACTTTTAGGGGTTGCTGTGGAAACCGGAATCTTTGTAAGAAAAGCATTGTGGTCTGAACGCCAGCGTTGTAAATTACAAACTCCATCGGCACAGAGGAATTCCTGGCAAAGAGGCGGCCAGCATTGCGAGGCTGGGCGGCTGCTGGAAGCTGGCACACGGAAAGGATGGACAGATCTATACACTTTACTGATTGTTGCTTTTTTTATGTATGAAGTAGAAATAAAGAGTAAAGGTAGTGATACAGCAAGGGGATGGACAAGGATGTGAACCCCCCTCCCCCCCCCCAAAAAAAAAAAAAAAAAACCTGGAACATTTTGATTGTTGTATAATTTTTCCTCAAAAGCACTGCCTAGAATTGAGGCTTTGATTGATACAGAGAATTCCTCCGATAAAAGTGTGATGTAGTGACTCCTCACAGCTTCATACAGATACCAATGTACAGTATGCATGTGATTATTTGCTACCGTTGGCTCAGTACACTGAAGGAAATCTCCACGTAAAACAAGCTAAAAACAGCAGAACAAGCTCACGTTACGCTAGCAGCAGCGCAGTTGAAGCCCATCATGATAGCCTGTTTCTGCCGATAAGAATCAAAGAAGCCCATCATGAAATGAATTTTATATAATGTAAACTTAATGTTTATGGAAAACTATGTGATAATATTTAATGGAAATACAACAAATGCTCATGTTTTGCTACTTTTGACTAATGCTACACTCCCCACTAGCACTGTACGCTGCTGTTAGCTAATGTTACGTGATCATTTACCTGAAAACATATTTTTTCTATGATGCCAGCAGCAGCCATTATATATTTAGTTGCCATTGAGGGACTATAAAGAATATGGTACCATGTGGGATGATGGTATATGTTATTATATATGGGGAACTCACTAAGACTGCTTTTCTTCGCAAAAGTGCTGTTACTAATCTCAGCCATCATCACGTCTTTGTACATTCATAATGATTACGCCATGGCGTAATATTGGCGTCCCAGTATCTGTATTCACATTGCGTTTGGGCGTTCAGGAAGCACGGCACAGCAAGAGCTCCACATAGAAACAGTTGTCAGTCACGTACGCACACACACAGCGCTGCCCTCCCCTGCTGGCTCTGCTAATCCTGTCTCGCCTCTGTAACGCCGCCGTTACTACCTCTAAAGACGGTACAGAGTGGGGATCACTTGCCGGTTTGAAACGGCAGTCTGAATAGGGCTACAAATACACAATACCGCACATCAGAGTCATTTCTGTTGTAAAGCAGATTTCTGTGTTGCAACAATACTAATCACTAAAACAAAGAAGTCTTATGCCAAGAACTGTCTGCCTTTGGATAAATCCTGCAATGACTTTTACAGTTACAGTACACCGAATGGTTAATACTGCATGTTTTTTTGATTTACTGATCTATTGGAGTATGTTCGACATGTAATTTATGAACATGAAAGCACATGTTTGCTTGCATTCTTCTTTATTTCCTTCTGCCACTGGTTTTTATTCATAGCAGTAGCAAGACTTGCAAGTTGAAATCATTACCGATGTGTATGACGCTTGAAGTATTTCTCCCAACAATTTACAATAAGAATCCTTTTATAATCATTTACCATACTCTGAATTTATATATTCCTTAATGCATAGTGTTGAATTTATTTTTGAGAGCATCACAACAGAGTACTGTAGGTCAAGAAAATGACGTAAAAAAACACATGTGCTTTGTGGTATTGGCCTTAAACTGCTGCAAAACTTAAGAGGCTTTGATTGATTTGTCTTTTTATGGCTTCATCAATCTCTTAAATTCAAACAAATATGCAAACACAGCACATGATCATTGTCACTTAAGGTTAACTTAATCCTTTTCAAAAGCAGGTAATTATGCTAATACAACACAAGAAGCCAGATTCCATACATTGTGCTGATCCTGAGTGTTTACTCGTAGCTCAACTAGAGCACTCCTCCTGCCTGAGCAACAACGTGTTTGCGTCTCTCTCTCTGTCTCTCTCTCTCTCACTCTCTGAGGGTGGCGTCTACAAAAGATTAACCTATGGAATGATCCACAGAGAAAGGGATCACAGGGTGCGGCTCTCTTAACCCATCCCTGCATTCTTGTCTTGCCTCACCACTCCTGCCATTGGTCACCTTCTCTGTGACTTTCTCTTTCTCTTCACAAACGCGTTACAAG
This sequence comes from Labrus mixtus, assembly GCF_963584025.1. Taxonomy (NCBI): domain Eukaryota; kingdom Metazoa; phylum Chordata; class Actinopteri; order Labriformes; family Labridae; genus Labrus; species Labrus mixtus. Next base: position 11,771,073 of record NC_083623.1, on the reverse strand, counting down.
CAACCATCTCCTGTTCTCTTTTGTGTCTTTGCTTTTTCTAATGTACCCTCTTCTCCTGCCTCCACGGGAACTGCAGGTTAAGCATGCACAACAGGATTTCTGGCTCTGTCAAGAGTTTCCTTTCAGTAAACGCTCGGATGCGAGAACAACAAAACGCTCTCTCTGCAGTGATAAGAAACTGGCACCGCACAAAATGTAGCCACAAGACAAACTCTAAATGGTAAGAAACATACCAGATCGCCACTTGATGATGTCGTTGAACTCGTCATTCGCTCCTCCCTCGGCAGTGTCACCTTTTGAAGCCATTGTACCCAATGAATTAAATCCTTTTGTCAGCTGTGCAACTCACCAACAGACCTGTAAGTAAAAAAAAAAAAAAAAATCACATTTAATTGCACTGTGGCTTACTAAAATGGCAAATATTTAGACTTAACTTAAGCTTCTTTCATCTTTAATGTGACTTAAAGTACCGGAAATCACCTCAAAAAGGACGCCAAGACAGTCAAAGTGTCACATGAGGTCTCGCTACGTTCACATAAACATTCAAACAAGGTCACCTAGTGTGCAGGAAGACGTAGCACTTCATGAGGAAACACCGAAGGTTGTTAAACTACTAACAGCTGCTTGGGACTTTGGCAACATGTCCACTGAACAGTGCTGAGGAGGAAACAAACTTGTTAACACATTGGCTTTAGGCTGACAATCAGGACACTGATTTATGTGTTAAATGACTCCTGTGATAGTAACTGATGCTGTAGGTAATCAGAAAAATTAGACAGTACTTTTTGTCCTAGTCAATGCTTTATCTCATGTTCACCTTATGCTTTGTTTATTAAGTACTTCCACTGGAAGTGCAAGGAAGTTAAATATTAATATCTTCACGTTTCTTTTTGGTCCCAGCTCCCCAGAAGATTCAATGAAGACGCTGCCAATGATTTGAGAGGTGTTCGTTGGCATTTTGTAGGATAGCAGAGCACGGCATGCGGTGGGGTCAGGTAAGGTCATTTGGTGAATTAAGTCAAAGTTTTCAGGAGCAAACATAACCATAAAAAAAGAGCATCTTCTCTGGAATGGGATTTCATGAGAGATAAGAGTTTCCTCTTGAGGATACGAGCAATAACGTCCTTATATCACAGATGTGGTTTCATGTGTCATTATGTGGTAATATTTGGAAATGTCGCTGTGATGTGTTCTCAACTTGTAGCTTGAAAAATACAAACACAATCTCTCAGAATCTCCTGTTGAAAGCTTGACCTGAGTTCACCTGGCTCTGCGGCTTTTCAGGAGTCTTTTTTGCAGCTTCGGACTGTTAAGTGTAGGGATAACGCTTTTGTGAATATGGTCTGTTTTAATTCATGGTGTCCTTTCATTACCTTCTGGAGCATGCTCACTCACCAGAAATAGCCTGCTTTTACCATGAAAGGGCTTTTACGTGCTGTTTTATCAGCAACAGTGCATGGTGAGTTCACAGTTCCTTCAAGAGGAATGATGCAAGATCCAAAAATAACATCTGTAAACTCGAGCTAAAAGAAAAAGACAGCCCCCAAATCTGTTCTACTGATCTCTTTACAATTTCGGTTCCTCTCTGTGTTAAGAGGAGTAGTCTTGACAAGCAGGCACAAACAACTGAAAGAAGACAAGACATCTGTGTGGCTGTCATTTGCACAACTGGAGTTCAAGCACATTCAATAAGGGCTAGTCAATTAAATGACAAGCTTTTTTTTTTAAAGCACACACTTTTAGACTTTAAATCTAGTGTAGCCTCGGTGTAGTTAATGTTTTATCTCTTGGCTATGACTGAGGTATTTAAAGCTTGCTGACTGTTCATCAAGCAGGAAAGTCTGGTTAATGCACACCTAGAGCCAGCTGTGGGCTGGTTAACAAAGTAGGCTACAGCAGAAGTTTGAAGGCTTCTTTCACAATTTAAACCACTTTTTTAAAAGGTTACATCACCCTGCTGTCTGACTTTGAACTTCAAAATGAAAAAAAGTTGTATTCCGCTGATACAACGCAGGTTAACATTACAGGTCGCAGGGTTTTTTAAACACACACTTACCTCTGCTGTCACCGTGGTATCAGGGGGACGTGCTCCCTCAAAACAAGTCCCAAAACGTGCAGCGTGTGGGTATTCAAACACAAGGAAAGTGTATTTAAAAGTCAAACAAAGTAAATCCAGTTAGTTTACGGCATTTTCTTCGAGGTACAAACCACTCTTCTTAACAAACTGAAGAGACTCGTCCTCCAGCGCATCCAGTCTCCCAAATGTGCTACTAAAAAAAAAGCCTGAAAAAAAACGCCTTTTTTGCAACACAGGACAAAGAACTAACTACCGTAGTCCTTCAAGCACACGGCCGGTTGTCTCTCACGGAACCGGAGAGATGGTTATTACATTTCACGGGTGAAACACCGGAGTGCCGTGAACTCAGGTCCCACAACTTTGTTCCTGTTGCTTACTTCACTCCTTCTCCCTGGCTGCTAACGCCAAACGTCAGGCTGGACGCAGTTAGCTGAAGTGAAATCAGGAAATACTCAAACTAGTCTGCGTCCTTCAAAGTAAAAGTTTGAAAATACGCTCAAAACTGAGGCAACAACTGCAAAGTCACTGCTTGAAATTGCTCTACCTTTCTTTGACTTTACCTTCGGCGTTACATAGGCGGGGGGAATTAATCGCCCTTATAATAATAATAATAATAATAACAATAATAATAATAATAATAATAAATTAGATTTATATAGCGCTTTTCTAAATACTCAAAGACGCTTTGACAGGAAACAACCAAAAAAAAGAAATATAAGTTCTTATAAGTTCATAATCGCTTTACAACTTAAAAATCAGTTGCCCGGCTAACCAAAATTGACCTTTATTTGACTTGTACTGCATGACTTGAATAGAAATCATCTCAAGAGATGTTGACATTTGTTGCCGATGCCCACTACTCTTCCTTTGTGTCATTATTAGAAGAGCCTTACCGTAAATTACTTTTCAAGCTTTTATTTTGGTGGTTCTTACCGGAAACACAGTGTTTACCCTTGGTGACTTGACACGGGTCTTGAGTTTTTTTTCCCCCTCTGGCTATAAAAGTTTTCCTGACACTGAGATGGAAACATGGCGCGGTGGGCGTCACGTGACGTAACACCAGCAAAACCAGTGATTCCCACTGGAAAACAGAGCTTTACAAGAATAGTGTGGAATAACAACTGGAATGTTTACTGGGCCAAAGGTATAACAATTTCCACTAAAAGGCACGAAGGAGACTACTTATACAAAGCCATGTGATCTAAGAATTTTGCTCTGTAATGTAATATAGGACAACACACATTATTTTATTCAGTAGACTAATAAAAAGCCATATATATATATATATAGATATATATATATAGATATAAATAGACATAGCCAGAATATAACAGTTTTTTATTATCTTAAATAGAACTGTTAATTATGATCAATTATCATGTATATTTACATGCTCTGGCAGGTCAGGTCAATTTATACACAGTTAATAAAGTAGTTTAATCTTTTACAATGAAACTTTTTATTCATCAGTGCAAGCCAAGGTGTACAAGGTACATAAGAAATACAATAACTGAAGCATAAGTAGCCTACCTCAAAGGTGTATGATTCAGGTCTAGTATATTTGGCTGCATTAGAACCTTCAACTTTATTTGGTTGGGGCCCCTATCCAATAAAATGACAGATTTGGGGGAACCACAATAACTATGTAAATAACTTAGGTATTTACATAGACTGTACAAATATGTATTAGTTGTTCTAGATCTTCTTTGTTTTCTTACTTATAACAGTAATGCTGTAACACAAATTATCATATTACACAATATGACAACAAATAAATCAACTCTCTTTATTTGTATTTTAAGAATTAATTATTATTTACAACATAAAAAATAATACATAATAATATATTGTTTTCAAAAATAATCTTTCATTCATTAAATGCAAATACTAACAAAAAAAGTGCTCATGCTCTGATAAGTACAACATGAAAATATGTTAGCCAGATTAGCAACAACTTTTCCAGTACTTGAGGGACTGAATAATAGATAAAGGCCCATTAGAAAAAGCCTCTGAAGCGTTGGGGATGCAGATATGCTGATCATCATTGTAAGCCCTCATCTTTCTCCCTCCTTCTTCTCAGTTGTCAGGGCTCTTTTGTGGATGTAGCGCAGAGAAGAGGCTCAATTTCACATATTAGTGCTCTTAGGCCACCTAGCCAGCTTTCAAGTGACAGCAAATGTGTTTGTTTGTGGATAAAGACGGGGTGAGAAAATGTCTGCTCACTGACATGTTTCTACACTTTCAAAAAGAGGCTGTAACACATTTCTTTTACATTCAGTAACTGCAATTTGTTTTCATTCATAGTGATTTTCAAGACTACTTTTAAGGAGTTGCAGCTATTTTTGTGAAAGTTTTCCTGTTGCAGAGGCTGATAAATGGGTAAACATGAATCCAAGACATCGCCCTTGCAGATAAATTATAGGGGCGAAAGTGTTCAGGCTCTCAGCGGGCTTGTGTTGGACTTAAGCCAGGAGACCGGAAGAATGTCTTAGAGCGCCCTCTTGTGTCCAAATTGTGTAAATATTTGTAAAAGATTTACATTTAACCCTAGGGCTTCACTTAACAATAACAGCGTAAAACGACGGATATTAAACCATTTTAGTTTAGTTAGTCCAAATTAATGACTGGAGTTTTTATTATAGGTAGGCCAAATGTATCGATACTTTGACTATCATATATCAAACTGTATTGTGGGCTCATGTTTTTTTGTATGGGTGGGATATGTATGTATATATGTGTTGTGTTGTGTGTTTGTATGTATGCTGGCTGCTGGAACACCTAAATTTCCCTGCTGGGATGAATAAAGTATATCTTATCTTATCTTATCTATATGGGCCAGCAGGAGGAAGGCTTGTACTGTAAAAATATCTTTGTTATTAGACTATTACTATTACTAGACTATTACTAACTTACTATTACTTACTTACTATTACTACTATTACTTACTTACTTTTTCTTTACATTTAATTTTATTTTATTTACCATTTTGTACCTTTTGCACAATTTAGAATTTATTACTGTAAATATTATTTATCTTATTTTTACCTTATTTTATCTATTTTACCATATCTTATTTTTACCTTATTTTATCTATTTTACCTTATTTTATTTTATCTATTTTACCTTATTTTATTTTATCTATTTTACCTTATCTTATTTTTACCTTATTTTATTTTATCTATTTTACCTTATCTTATTTTTACCTTATTTTATTTTATCTATTTTACCTTATTTTATTTTATCTATTTTACCTTATCTTATTTTACCTTATTTTGGTTGTATTGCACCGTGGGACAAACGCAATTTCGATTCCACTGTATGTCTGGCATATTTGGCTGTATGTCTGGCATATTTTGTATGTATGTCTGGCATATTTTGTATGTATGTCTGGCATATTTTGTATGTATGTCTGGCATATTTGGTTGTATGTCTGGCATATTTTGTATGTATGTCTGGCATATTTTGGAATTGACAATAAAGTTGACTTTGATAATATTTGACGCTCTGAATTTCATCTTCAGCGTTAGAGCATTGATATAACAAGGCATTCATCGTCATTGCTACATACATTCAGGCTAGACTTTACCAGATAATTAAGTGGGGAAAACGATACTAATGGTGAAAGTCAGTGTAGCCTATTTTTAGGAAGTATCCAATGTTTTACAAAAGTGCTTTACATTTAAGACTGTCCTCAAAGGCTTGCTTCCAGCAAATTCATGCATGTGCTTATTTCGCAGTATTAGATATCATGATTTGCTATGTTAGAGCCATTTGGAGCTCTTCTTTACCGACGACGACTCATGTCTGTTTAAGAAGAAGTCCTGATGTAAATTGTGACGCTGCTAAAAGATTTACCAGGAGTGGGGTTCGAACCCACGCGGACATATGTCCATTGGATCTTAAGTCCAACGCCTTAACCACTCGGCCATCCTGGTGAATATACCTTGTTCCGCCATATTACCAGTGGATGAATTTACCATCACATTTCACAATATATTTTATTGATTCGGTATATGCATAACTTTCGAGACAATAAATCACACATTTTGTTGCATTACCGTATAATCCACGTCCTACGTGCAGCACTGTGGAAGCTGTGGTAGTAAAGAGCAGCTGACTTGCAGAGCTACAGACTGCAGCGAACATGCTAATGTCGTGCATGTGGCAAGGTAATGCAGTTTAAAACATCTACCGCCGCCACTTCTTTATTGTGCACCACACAATGCAACACGGGAAAGTAAACATTTGACTTGATGTCCCGTGAGAAATCCTTCTACTCGTATTGTTAGCGCTGCAAACTTTGCTTTCTAACCCCTAACTAACAAGACACAGCAGCTAATATTGTTAGCATGTTCAAGCGCAAAAGCGGGCTTGTTGCTCTGCACAGCATAGTTACACTGAAATGATACGAAATACTGCGAGAATTTAACAATTTTGGGGTCACCTCTTATGACGCACGGAGCAAATAAAACAAAACTGGAGGTCCTCTGAGGTTATTAAGCCTAAAAAGTCCACGCAGAAGTTGCCAATTTGGGAGAGGGACTCGGACTGAGTGAAGGCTGTCCTGGTCCTTCCTTTGCTGGTCTGAGGGTGACACTGACATACGACAGTAGTTTCCTCTTCTTCCAGTTATTTTTATTTGTTCACATGTTTAAATTTAACAGTGATTCATTGTAGCATTTATGCATAATGAGCAGAATGACCATTTCCAAGGGTTTTCTTTCTTTCTAGTAATTTAATCTGTTTATAATCTTGAATGAAAAGTTTAAATACCCACTTAGAAACTGACCCAAGAGTCTAAGTTTGCTGTGTGAAGCACTACGTTTGTTTTCAAAGGATCATTTGCAACACTGTTTGGGAATATGGAAACAAAATACACCACTAAACTGTGATGATCAGGTGCTATTACAGTTGACCACAAGGTGGTGATAGTGGTTAATCATAAAAGTTAGGAGACGGGGTTAAGTGGATAGCCGAGGTAGAAAATGTATGCTAACTACATGTTACCGGCAATAAACAAGAGATTCGTAAACTGACAAAGGACTAATATTATTTTGCAAACAACGAACAAAACATAAACCAGAATGTAAACAAATGCTATTGTAGCTGAAGTTGTGAACTGATGTTGAGGGAGGCCCATGTCTTGAGCACGCCTGTTTCAAAATGTGGTTTACATGCCTTAATTGTTTGAGCTGACACTGTGCCTTAAGTTTAAATATTTCTAAAGGTGACACACCTCACAACAAAAGGCCACACAAACAACTATGAATGAGTAATAATTCAGACCATTTTTGTGCCAAAGTCCTAAGCAGGTAAAATTTGTCAATGATACAGTTTCTTAGGATAATTGGTTTATCATATTTCAGCAAAATAAACTTTTCTATATGACCTAGTTGACATACTGGACTCAAAACTCAACAAACTAATTGTCAGCATGAGTTGGCTATAGGGCCACACAACTGAACAGGACACCTCATAAACAGCTTATGGCTAAATCTCTTTATTTAAAACTAAAGAAATTGTTAGAAAAGGTAAAACTAATTCAATTCAATTAAAATAAGAATCATGCTGTCTTCTCTCTTTCCGACATTTTTTAGTCATAGCTTTGGTGTCATATTTGACTTGTAACGCCTGCATACAAATTTGGTGTCTCAATAATTGTACATCTTGTTCAGTCTAGATTCGGTCTTCCGTCATGACTGTCCTCCAAAAGATGATCTCTTTTTGTCCTTGAGTGTGAGAACATTATGACTTATTGACTGGTGATGATTTGTGACTTTGATATACTGTACTTCTGAATGGCACATCTAAACTGGTCTAGCTTAAGGACCCACCAACAACTCCTTCATCATCATGACCCAAATTTTTGATTTTTTTTACTTAACCAGATTTATTGTATGAAAAATAATGCAGTTTGGACCTCAGGTGGTACGAAACATGTAATGGAATAAAGAGAAGGAACAAAACCTCTTTTTTCTCTCTTTTATGATATGACTCGGTAATGACTCTGATCTGCGATTAAATAACTGTTCTTGAGTCATAAATGGGAAAAATAAAATAGAAAGAAAGAAAAAGCAAAATAGAAGAAAAAAGAAAAGGGGAATATTATAATAATAATGTATGTATATGGTCGGCACTTGCGTATGTATGTATATACTGTATATGTGCACTTTGAGTATGTGTATTCATGTATGTGTGAGGATGGGTATATGTATGTGAGTAAGTGCAAGTATATATATATATATGTGTATGTGTAAGTATTTAGAGACATATAAACAGGCAGGAATTTATAAAATACTGTATTCTCTTACTAAAAATGTATACAGGTAAATCAATCGCTCTTTAAAATGTGGAACATTGACAACATATCATGTCACAAGGAGGTTTACACCAGACCAACCCTTTTAAATATTTGTGAATATTTTGCACGTGGTCCTGTTATCTATGGCACCAATAAGGGGCTTGTCAGTCCCTAGTCTATTTCTGACAACATGACAATATCTTAGGATAACATGGATGCATGAATTGTATTCTTCATTTTTGTTGTTGTTTTTTTTATTTATTATAATTATTATTATTCTTAATCAATTATTATTGATTGATACGTATGTATGTATAGGTTTGCATGGATATATGTATGTACGTAACTGGGAACATGCATGGGGTGGGGGGGGGGGGGGGTGAGTGGGAACTTGCAGGCAGGCTTGGAAACATATAGCCTCTGAATAATTTATGTTCAGAGTTTTTCCTTGTATTTTTTTTCCCATTGCCTGTTTCTGTTTTAATTTTTAAAAAAACATTCAATAAAAAGAGAATCAAAAAAAAAAGAGAAGGAACAAAACCAGCATGTTTTAAGAGCGCACTATAGACTTTCTGACACTTTTTTGTTCCAGTCCCATGTTCACTACCCACTGACAGCTCCACGACCCACCAGTTGAGAACTACTGATCTAAATGAACCTCAACAATACCTCTCCTGATTGATACCCATCACTCTATCTTGCTCAAGACCACTTGTTATCCCCATGACCCATGTTGGTGTTTTACAAAGGAAACATGTTTTTAATCTACTACAACAGCATTTATTGTCAAATTAAAATAACACCTTCTTTTTCAAATGCAAACTTATTAGATACATTCACACCGAAAATTTGAATAACTTTAATCAAAATAACCAGATCAGCTATTTTACTGTGACTTTCATTTAAGCCAGCTGGTGACCCAAAACCATGATCATTTTTAAGCCTCACACATTGATTGAAAAAATTAAAAGGTACTGTAGTGTATAGGACAAAATCTGTTTTTTTAACATTTCTGTAAAGCTGTCCATATGTTTTATAAACAGGTACATGTTTATTTTCATTTTTGTTCATTTCAATTTCATCCTTCAAATTGTAAAATGACCCAAAAAATAATGGCCTAAAAAGTTTGATTGTGTCTCCAACAGGGTAGACAGGGGCAACATCGCAGAAAAGGATTTTTCCTTCTGTACTGTAGGGCCTTCTTTATTTCGACATTAGTTTTGTTAGTATGTTCCTCGGTGGCACACACATGAGACTCAATGTTATTGATCATGGACCCCTGCTCCTCCACTAGTATGGCCATGTCCATGAACAGTTCATGGACCTCCTTCAGCCTGACCTCGAGCTCAACCAGCTCCTTGTGCCTCCCTTTGATCTCACACAAAGCCATGCGGGACGTGCGTGCACCTTGTGTCTGCAGACTCTGGGACAGCTCAGCCCATCCTTCCCCTCCTTTGTCCACCATCACATCGAGCTGCTCATCAGTGATTTCTCTCCCCAGTATGGAGACCTGCCTCTGGATCCTCCTTCGACATGTACTCCTTTGCATCTCCTCTGCCTCATTGTAGTCATTCATAGCAGCACGGAAAGCACGGTTCAGTGTGTCACACTGAACTCGGGCAATGCGACTAACAGCAGAATACGGACCATCTTTCTCCTCGAGCTGGGCGGTCGCCTTGCCTAGGGCCTGAAGGCGGAAGTACAGGGCCTCCCCACGTTGCTGGATACCTCTGGCAATGGTGTCAGAGTCTTTTTTGAGGAGGGTGAACCTCCGAACAGAGGTGCCGAAACGTTCATTTTGTGTGTGTAGATGCTCTACCTTTAATTGCAGAAAGGAGATCTCTTTGCGTATTGAGCTGGCCTCCTCTAGGATTCTGTCAATAGTTGAGGTGTTCTCAAACACAACTGCCTCTTGAGACAGAGTCATCTTGTCCACATCGTACTCGGGTCCAAAAAATTCTGGCTCAAACTCCTCCTGCTCTTCACTAAGGGTCTGCAGCCTTTCCAGCATGTCCCGCATTCTGCCTGAGGGCAAAACAAGATGGTGGGTACTCACCATATTCAAACAACCAGCATTTTCCTTTCAAGTTACATTCAAAGTTAGGTATATAATGTCATAGTGCTGCCTACCAGGTTTGCGAATCAAATAAGTTTAGAGAACCTGAAAAATTAATTTCTCTGCTTTGAGTTATATACTATAGCCTACTATATTAAAGGTACAAAAAAACAAATATTTGGTAACTTATTAGGAACAGACAGCTAATCAAGCAGCTAAGATAGCATTAAACCAATGTTTTACCTAAATTATTGTTAGCTTGTTAACATCTTAAGCTTGATATTTTCTAAGTCATTAGATATTGACAGCTTACCAAACAGTTAATGTTAGTATTTAACCACTAGCTAGCCTACATTAATGTAGGTTCAGTCACTTGTACATGGACAATGTACATTAACTGATATTCAAACAAATATAGGCTACCTGAGTTAGCCAAAAATTTTACCCAAACCCCAAATTTTACTCCCCGTGTCCTCTTCAATAATCCAGAAGTTTTGAAATCATAACTGTTTGTCAGAGTCCCTTTGGAAACTTGTAACACAGCAGAACAACATTATAGAAATGGTTGCAATGGGAATGCAATCATTTGTGCTCAGTGTGGAAACATCAAGTCTATATTGTAAAGTCAGTAGATGCAATCTTACATCAAAGACCCCTTCATAGTGCTCCCTATAAAAGTAGAAATCAATAGTAGCTTCCATAGTTACTGTATGTAAAGGTTCATATTTCATTCAGGACTATACACAACCAATTTAAGCTGATATGTCGTGGATACACAACTACACATAATGACTGGTCACTTCTCTGGTTTTCTCTCTGTGCTGAACAACAGCAGTCTCGGCTCAAATGCTCCAAGGAATGTTTAAAACCAGGAACAAGGAAGACTATCTCTTCTAAAAACAGACATTTCTTTTCAGAGCGGGTTTATCACAGAAGACAGTGTTTCACCATCTTTTTAAAAAGTAGCTCTCAGTACATTCATTTTGTCAAACATGTTGCATGTAGCTTTTGACAAGATGTTGCCCACCTAAATCTCTGACAGCTAACTCAGCTAAACCCTAACCCGAGTTAAAATAGACTACATGAAACTATTTTTAAATCGGACCCAATGTGTCACTAACACTTAACATGTGATATTCTTGATGGTAATTGTAGCAATTGTAGCTTTAATTGAACACCTTCAATTATCCACTTGTCTCCAGGTGCCTCAGCTCCACCCAAGGAAATTAATAAAATATAACTAAATGCTGTTGTCCAAATGTCTTACCTTTTTTTTACTGGATCCCCAAATAAACAAAGGAAATAGATCCCTCCAACTTGTCACAGCCTGATTTTGTCAGTTCAAGACACCAGAGAAACATCTTTTTTGAACTGATGAGGAAGTTCTCTGTGTGCTGTGTGTTCAATGTGTGCAAGAATAACGCCCCTTTCCAGGTGACCGACATGGACCTTCCCACTCCAACGCACAACACTTCCTTGAGTAAAGAAACTTTTTTGATTGGCTCAGTGTCTTTACAGCTCAAGAAACATGAGACATTGTCAATTAAGGAGAAACCTTGCTGTCAATGTGATGCATCAAACTCTACAATATGCATAATCTCAATTGGTCTTTATTTTTCTGTTTTGATTCATTTAAAATAAAACAGACTCACTTATCTTAATTCAACTCTCCATGTTTGTATACAGGACAGCACGAACAAAAGGCAGACAACTTAAATGTATTATCATACAACACAAATCATAAAATAGCAGTGAAGAGCAACATAGTGTACATCACAAAACCAATAAAATGTTCTTCTTGCCCAGATACTGTTGACTGTATAAGAGATGGTAGATCATAGAAAATGATGGGAAATTAAAAGTGTTTGGCATTTAAATGTATAGTAAAACAGAACATATTTACAACTCAATCAAGAACAATTCAGTTTACAATTTCTAAAACATGAACTCTCAGCTGTATATCAAGGGGATCATTATTCAAAATTCCAGCACTAGTTAACTAAAAGGGGTGTTCCCCACATCTAGAATAAGTGCGACAGACAGTCCAGTATGCCTGGCACAAACTTTTTTTTTTTCATGATTTATTTTCTACAAATTAATGAAAACATCTCTGACAGTCTTTTCATGGTGTTTATAGAAAAGTATCTCCCATGTGATGAATCAGCAAGCTAAGACAATGAGAAATATTTCTTTTCTTTTCCAACTTTTCTCGGGGTAGTCACAAATTATCTCTGATCTGAGATTACCTGTCTAAGACCTCTTATACAAACTTCACAGACATTCATGTTTTTTAAATACAAATTTTAAATATTTTACCTGAGCAAAAACCCGTTAAGAAAGGTTCATTTAAAACTTTCTCCCAAAACTTTATGTAACTCCCTGACAAATCTTGAGCAATAACTCCACAGGCCATGTTAATAAACATTTGACAATAAGAAGAGCAGAACATTTTTAATGTCTTGTTGATTTCCCAGTTGTCTTTGTCTGGAAATAACTTAGAATATTTTGCCAACCCTCTCACCACATCTGTGTTCTTTAGTCATTACTTGTTATAACATGGGAAACAGCCGCAAAACATCTTTTTAAAAGGGTTGTTACTGTCATGACGTTTGGCCTTGCGAAGCTTGACAAGGGCATCTTGTATGCCTTCATCCGTTTTCTGAACATTGGTTTGGATGGAGGTAATCATGGGGCCCTGCTCCTCCACCAGCAGCGCAACATCCAGGAAAATCTCATGGATGCCTTTGATTCTGTTCTCCAGGTCCAACAGCTCTTGGTGACGTTTCTCGATCTGGGACAGAGCCGATCGAGCTGTTTTGCCCTCAGACATGACGTTGTCATTAAAGATGTTCCACTGACCTTGCTCGATCATCTCTTCTACCTCCTCTCCTGTCACCTCTCGTCCGACTATCTCCATCTGCCTCTGGATCTGGGCTTTACAGTTCTCCCGATGGCTCATCTCAGCCTCGTTATAGTCAAACATGGCATCACGGAAACCATTGCTGAGGCCGGCATACTGGGTTCTGGATATTCTTGTGATGGCAGAACTTGACCCGTGAGCTTCCTCTAGCTCGCAGGCTGTGCCATCCATTTCTTTCAGACTTGACAGAATCCCCTCTGCCCGAGCTTTTATGTCAGCACCGATAGCATTGGAGTCCCTTTTGATGGTGCTCATGGTGGTGACACCCTGGGTTATTCGAGAGTTCTGCTCACGCAGCCTTTTGACGTCCAAGCGGATGAGCTGGATCTCTCTGTGGATCTCTTGTGACTCAGAGAAGACCTCCTCCAGAACAGGGCTGCTGTCCCACACGACCGCCTCATGAGGCAGCTCCTCCTCGAGCTCCACGTTGCTGAAGGCTTCAGAGACGACGGACTCCTCGTACTCCATCGGCTCCACATGGCCGTTGGACATTTCCTGCAGGTTGCTCAGTCTGTCCCTCATGGTTGGGCCAGAGAACTCAAGTGAAGGTCTTGGATGTCAAAATGATTTTCTCTGTCCAGTAATCTTTCCACGTCTAAACCACATTGGTAAAGATGAGTCAGGGAAGAAGGCCTGTCTGAAAGAGAAAACAAAAAAAATCTTTAGATCAACTGCAGAAAAAGGGGAAACAACACAGAGTAAATTCAAGTCCTTAACAGAAAACAAACCTGTAATTTGCTAGTTTAAACACACCCGGTCTATTTAAAGCTGTCATGCATGTGTTAAAGCCGATCCTTCTTCCTTTAGCTCTTACCCACCCAGCACTGGCATAACAGGTTCTCCAAAGAATAGTCAAAGGTGTTACTCCCCACCAAACGTGTTCTTTAAACTTGTGATGCGTCTTGCGTCTCTCCCTCTCGCAAGACATTTATTTTGACTATTAAACTCACTGGAGCGTCAGCAGATGTTGTACACCAGATACAGGAATATCACAACAGTCTTACTTTAAAGAACATTTCTGATGTGAAATTAGAAGTGTGGTTATGTCATTAAAATGCATTTCAAAGTATAGCGTTCTGGACTAAAGTTTCCAAACTTTACTTCATGTAGGCCTAGTTGTCTTTTTTGATTTCCAGGAAAGAGTAACAGACTTTCTGTGTGATCAACAGAGGCTTCAAACAACTCAATGTAAAGAGGAAATCTGGTTGATAAACTATCACACTTCAGATAAATATTTCGTTTTTCAAGGTTTTATATAGGCTATATTGTTACTTGTATTTTCCTAAATACTCCTGAAAAAAGACCAATGTTATAGGAATCATCCAGAAAAACTTCTCTTTCAAATATTTTATTTCCCCCTAAAATGATTGTAAGATAAACGTTCTATATATATTTCAATATATATGTCTTATGGGGTTTAATTTATGATTCATATTGCTGGCAGTAGAAGATATATCTTAATGGGAGTTTTTTGTTGTTGAAATATTCACACATGTATATATTGATTGTTTAAAATACAGTTACTTTATGTAGGTTATATAGGACACAAAAAGCATTTTGTGTACCCTAATAGCTACTTAACACATAGGTCTCATGTAACCTACGACACTGTCATTAAGGTTTCCACATTTCATTCTCGAAAGATACAGAGAAAAAGTCTTACCTGGTTTGCTTTAGATTCCACATACATCAAACCTTTTCCTTTAATGTAGGATGATCATGGCACCACTGCACCATTCTCCAGTAGCCTATCCGAGATCGACTTCTCTGGATCGAGAGCGAAAACAAAGGGCCAGACAGGCGTTATGCAGCTATCTTTGGAGCTGAAACTATAGGCTATTCAGCTGTTTGATGGGTGAAAGATTGCGCCACGACGTGCGACTGTATGATGTGACTTTAGGAATGAAGTCCGGTTGGTTTTGGCCTCAAGGAGCGTCAGTTGGATATGACAAGACATGATCAGCTGCTGTGTAGCCCTAAACATAGTCAGTTCAATTATATTTTACAGGGGAAAGTTCCAGGGAGAAAAATGTAAAATTGTTCATTTAATTGGTGCAAAACATGCTATATCCCACTGGAGTAACAAGCCCAGCAGATTTGTTCCCTGAACTGTAGTCGCTTGTGTATAATTTTTGGTTGTAGCGCTACCTGCCGTTTTTAGATCACAAGCCCGTGCTGAGGTGAAGTGACGTCACTGAATTGTTATGTACGGCCAAAGACTGTTGATATTAAAGGTACGCCCCAATTACTCCCATGAGTAGTATAGCTTGCACTTGTTTGTGGTTTTTTTTTTTAAATAAAAGAATAAAATAACACAGACAGAGAGACAGAGCCATATGGCAAGAGGCTTTAAAATGTAAAGGAAACATAATCCTATCAAATTAGGATGCTGAAATGCTGAAACTGTTCTTTATGCGTCACATTAACGCCCACTGGACTTTACATTTATTTTCTTTACATACACTCTGTGAGTAGGTTACATATACTGTAAGATTTGTTCTCATAGTCCACTGCACAGCTCCTACATTGCACCTTTTGTACATTTTGTGTTTTTTTTATTTTTTTTTACATTTTTAAATTATATTTTATATATTGTAATAGCGTTTTTATACTGTATTATTTAAATTGTTGCTAGTTCTGCTTTATTTCCTTGTTAATTGTTTAGTGCCAATACACCAAGTCAAATTCCTTGTATGTTTAAATGTACTTGCCAACAAAACCAGATTCTGATTCTGATTATATTTTAGATGTGCCTATACTCAAACAGCATTTCTCCTATTCCAAAAACTGTATTCTCACTAGTCAGACTTGTTAGATTATTCAATTTAGCATTCTTACTATAGCAGAAATTGTATTTCAAGATTTCTGAACCTTTTTAACATTTCATAGCTGGGTATGCATTTTATTATTTAAAGCTACAGGTTATAGGCTATTATAGGCTATCTGTAATTAAATTCCTCCAAGTCAAAATAAAAATTCCAGATTTAAAAACCTTCTGCCTTCCTACAAGAAACAAAGTTTGCCATTCATGTGTATAGCTTTAAATTTATGCATATATCCACAACATAATTCTTCCTGCTATAGAATTATAAGGGGAAAACCCCAATACAGATGTCTACTGGGGCATATACAATGTTAATTTTACATCAGATATACAAAATAAAAAATCTTTTTTCAAAATGCAATTTTGGATATCCACATTTGGCATCACAATTAGAATAGTATCCTATTGGATATTTTACATGTTATTATTTAAAGCTCTTAATGAGTCATAAGTGTACACAGGTGTAGTAATTGTGCAGGATCACCTTGGGCTATGGATGTTGGGGCAAGGGATATCTTTTCATGGGGCCCAGAATTCCTAGTGACGCCCATGAGTATACAATAAAGTAGAATTTGAAAACTTTTTAAACTTTTCAATTACTGACGTTCCTATTTTATTTATTTAATTTCTCGTGCAGATGCAGGCTAACCCCCTATGGATTTGGCAGAAGCTGCGTACTGATTCATTGTGTATTACTGATGGCAAGAGAACTCAACTCACGTGAGTTATCAATGATGATATGGTGACATTAAATAAAACTCTCTTTTAGAAAGTTTACATTTTGATAAAAAATACATCACAGCAACTTAATAGTGTTAGTATTTCCTTAACATTTGCTAAGTTAAAAAGCCGTTCATAACATGAAATAAAAACATTAAATGCTCCTCCCATCTTTCTGTGGATAAGTAACACGTGAAGGCGCGTGCTGGGTACTATTGGATTATGGCGGGCATGCCTCCTGTTATCACCTCGGTAGTGCTGCCTTCACGTGTACCTCGGATTTTTAACAATATCAATTATAAGCAAGCAAGTGTCCCAAGATTTTTGGATATATTTTGTGGTGTTTTTTTTTTGTCTGAGTGACGCTGTGGTATGACGCAGATACTCTTATACTCTTATTAATAAGCAATATGCTGTAATCCTCATATTATCAGATGGTGATACAATTATAAGCGTGACATCCACGTTTTCCTACGCGAACAAGACAAATTGCTTGTTTTATATACAAATTGTCTTTATGCATGTGGGATTTTTTTTTAAATATACTGTATTCTTAGTTTGTTTGCGTCTGTGCTGAACTCCGAATGCTCAAATTTCCGACTGTCCTTGAAGACGTCGTTTCTCCATCAGTACCCTGTAACCGCCTCAACTTTCTTCTCGTTCATCCTCGAGGTTTGGAGCCGAGCTCAGCTCAATAGAGGCGATAAAGAATAAACATATAAGCAACCACGTCAACATTAACATAAAGCGAACATGAAGTTATCTATAATTCGTAGTGCTTGCGGCAGCCTCCGGATACATCCAGCCCGTTCGGGGAGCAGGGTCCACGGCTTGTCGCGGAGATGCGTACCAGTCGGTCCTGCCAACAGCAAGTTGAGCCTCCGACCGGTTAGCGGGACCAGCGGCGGCGGGACCAACCCGAAACTAGCCGTCAACTTTGGGAAACAGTCACAAGCGAATGGTGGGCTTCAAATCGACAGTTCTTTGAGGTAAGAGGGAAAATGTTGTATGTTCGAGCCAACGCGGACATTTAAAGCTCGATAATGTCTTAGTGTGATTAATGACTAGAAAACAACACAGTGTCGTGTTTTACGTTCGCTGGTAACGTTAGTCGGTCACTTCCTGTTTAACCGGCGCTTTGCTGACGTCTTCGCAGCCCGTTTTCCACGTGTCTCCGATATCATCAGAGGGGCTCTGGAGTCTAGCTGATGTAACTTTTCTCTGTTGTTGCCAGGATGCTGAGTTGCTTCCCGAAATATAGTGCGACAACAGACTACAATGAATGACTTAATTTTAATGTTACATAAAATGTAACATCGCCAGCATCACTGCCTCTTAGTTCACAAAGGCTTGTAGGCCTACCCCCCTTTTACGCGATGTTTTTTGTATGTGATATGTATTGTAGGTGACAGAGAGTTTAACTGTTAAAATGTGACTTAAAACCAAAAAAAAAAAAAAAAAGGGGACGTTGTTGTAGTTAATGTTTACGTTTTTGTCATATATAGGTCAGTGTGTTAACTACGCATGAACACAAGCCCCTCCCACACATTTTCACGTGCGTGGTAGGATGGTCAATGGGTGCCATTTCATCTCACATTTGCAATTTAATGTTTTCAAATGTAAAAATGTAGTCATACTAAGTGTTTTGTGACTGTTTAGGGGTGTGGGGTTTTTTGTTTTAGTATGGCAAACAATGGCAGTTCTGTGTAGGCTTGTGACAGCCAAAATAATAATATTTGCACAGGGAAATTGACCCACACACACACAAACACACACTATTGCATGTAACTTTTTGTAATCTAATCTTTTGAGTCTAACGTTAGCGTTTGACTTTACTTGTGTTGCCCTTAATATATGAATAGAATATAGATAGCTTTTCTGTTTCTCTTATAGGGAAGTGGTTCAGAGCACCAAGGAGGCAATGGTGGCTCTGCAGAGAAGAAATCCGGCTATCCAACCATTGTTAGCCATTATACAGGTATTGTAAGCAAAAGCAGAAATGCTGTACAAATGTTGTATTGTAGCAGGAAAACGTATAAATATATACATTTACATTTGTATTTGTATGCTTTTGTAAAAGCTTGCCTCGGAATATTTTTATCCTACACAAAAAGTAGTTAATTAGTGAAGACACTTTCTTTGTTGATTGGCGTTTTGATAATGACTGTGTAAACATGCTTTACCTTATTTTACCTTTAACCCAAGGGCTAACTGTTTTTCCTGAACCTTTTGAAAGTTCCTCTGTTATCAGGTCTGTGTTTTTGATTTTCATTGTCCTAATTTTATCTTAAAGGCAGGTGAAGATGACAGCTTGTTGGAGTTCAATAAGAAAATGGCCAGCAGGGTATTTACCTTTCTTTGTATAAACATTCCCATTTTTGTCTCTTGTCACAAATCCATTCAACATTCCAAAGTGCTCATTCTCAACCTGTCTGTATATCCACAGATTGGCTTAAACCTCACTCAGATTTGTCTGGCAAAGGAGTGCAGTGAGGATGAAGTAAGTGAAACTGATCACAATATAGGTATATTTCCTCCAGTGCTTTTAATCTAGAAAAAAAAAAACCTTCCTACCCCGTCATTGTTTTGCAAGTTGGTGCATGATGTACCACACCCCTGTCTGTTGGTGGTGGTTGGGTGACGTATAAAGTTAATAATAATAAGAAGAAGAATTTATACTTTATTGATCCCGCGAGGGGAAATTCGTTTTTACACTCTGTCTAGTAAACATGCTACACAAACATAGACTGAAATACACACACATGCACAAACAGGATCCTATGGACATGCACTAATGGAGAGGTCATTTCACATTTGTTTTGTACTTTCTTCTTTGTCTTTTTGTATGTGTGTAGATTGTCGAGGAGGTGTTGAAGCTGAATGAAGACCCAAAGGTGCATGGAATCTACCTCCACCTTCCGCCAGCTACACTCACCAGCCGGGTGCTGAACGCACTCAGACCTGACAAGGATGTAGATGGGTATGCACTAGCAAACTTACAAGTTGCCTGAGTTTTCTGCTTTCCCTTAGTGGCATCACAGCGAAGAGCAAATATCTTCAAAATAGCACAAACTGTTAGTTTAAGAGAGGCTGTCTATCTACATTTATTTGTATTCCCTTAAAACAATACTCTACATGTAGTTTTATGTGCTTCCTGTAGACATTTGAGGAGTAGTCAGCCGGTTTTCAGTTGTTTGCTTTCCCTTTCCCACCAGAGATAAGAGGAAGGACTCACATGCTGTAGCAAATTTGGGCCAAATCAGAAAGGGATGCACAGCATTAAGACTGAATAAAGAACAGTGTGTGCCTACAGAAGTCAATCACTGGCAAAATCAACGAGGGACTCTTCATAATCAATATAAATAAAAGAGACTGCAGCCAACTCCTTTACTTTTTTTTTTAAGAAGAAGGTACACTTTATTAATCCCACGAGGGGAAATTCAATTTCACACACTCTTGTTGAACATGCTTCACACACAGGCTGAGATACACACACATGCACAAACAGGATCCTATGGATATGGACTAATGGAGAGACGTCAGTGTGAGGGAGGCTGCCCACAGCGAGGACTCCTGAGCTGGTGGGAGTTCTGTGCCTTTCTCAAGGGCACCTCAGTAGTGTTCAGGAAGTGAACTGGCATCTGACTGGCAACTAGTGTTTGATAATAGATCCTTGTACAATAATGAAAACAAGAAAATAAAAAGTTTTGTTTTGGTATAATATGTTTGTCAATAATTGTGATATATCATATTCATATGAAGTTTATGTCTTGTGCTAGGATAACTGATTTGAACATGGGCCGTCTGGTACGAGGGGACCTGAGCAAAGGCTACGTGCCCCCTTTAGCAAGCGCTGTCCTGGATCTGCTGGAGAAACACAGTGAGTTCTTTGTAGAGGAAATTAGTGGTAGTATATTTAACTGCTGCTTTACTTTAACTTAGGGAGCTACCTTATACTTAAGAAGTAATTTACACTCCTCCACTCTTATAATTAAGAAAGTTGGATTGTTAGTTATGCTGGATAAAGGACTGACTGTACTGTAACTCATTGATAAATGTAGCAGTGGCAGTACTGAAACACTTTTACAAATTAAACCAAAGGGACTTTTTTCGTCACTTTCACAGCTATAAACAGTGTATATGATATAATGAAGTACATTATTAAAAAAACAATGACAATCAGTTTTCATTTGGCACACAAGCTCTTACTCGTGGATTCATTAGAGGCAGCTGTGTTTAACAGCCTTTGACTCTGTTACTGTGTCCCAAATGAACACAAAGTATAAAGTCATATTTTGTAGTGAGTACAGTGTGGATATAAAATCCAGACTGGAAAAATTACTTACTAAAGAATGATGCTAAAAAATATTTTTAGAGAAGTGATGCTTGCAGAGGTGGCCTGATAAAATACCTGCAGACCAGGTCTTTGGATCAACACAATTATTAGGCTACTTAATATGCAAGTTCTTTAGATATAGTTATTGGTAATTATTATACAGTAAAGTAATCTTAACATAAAATGGTGCAATGATTAGTGTCAGTGAATGCAACTTTGTTAAAAGGTTATAGCAGTAGTAAGGGTAGTATGAGGGGGATAAGGTTTATGGCCAATTACTTTATCTGTAAATATGTTTTGTTTTCTGTAATGGAAATGTGGGCAATGGCAAAATGTGTTTGCACGTGCACATAAGGCCCTTAATTAAGAAGGTGATTTAATAAAGTTGAAATAACCTTTTTAACAGGTGCTCCTTTAGATGGAAAGACCGTGTTGCTGGTTGGAGATGAAGGACCCTTCAGCATGGCTCTGCAGTGTCTGATTGAGAGAAGTGGGATGGTAGCTTTGAAGAATCACTGGAGCTCCAAGAGCTTACAGAGAAAGGTGTGGTAGTGTTTCTTTACTCTTCTTTCTTACAACTATTTTAACAATTTTTTTATTTTCAATTACAAGTTTTATTCACCCCCTGTACACTTCAAAGATTGTTTTTATTGTAAATACTGACTACAATCCAAGTAATGCTTATTATAACAGAAGTCTTCTTATGCTTTACAAGATCTTCAGCTCTGATTCCATTATTTGGTTGCATCAGTAATATACTGTAGTACAGTATGTGTACTTTTCTGTGATGACCACCAGGAGTCAGTGTCTGCTTTTATGTACGCAGCAGCAATTTTCTCATCAGCAGTGCAGGCACCATATTGAAGTAAAAAAAATGATGACATTTTAAACATTTTGAAAAAAATAATGCAAAAACAAAACTCAGCTAAACCGTCACAATTAAATAATGTCAAGATGTGATCAGTTGTAATAGAGCCAATGGAAATAGTTAGTATTATGATAGAGAACTAAACACTAGGCAACCACAATTTTTTATTTTGTAATTTTGCTTCATTACTCTTTTTTACTAAAATTTTAAATTATTCTTGTCTGATTCCTTCTTCCTCCCTATGCCATCCAGCCTGATGCAGTTGTCCTGTTAGGGGCAGGGAATATGGATGTCCCATCTACCTGGGTTAGACCTGGAGCTGCCATCATCCGCTGTGTAACAGGTCATTTGAAATATATTTTTGACAGTCATCTCAATCACTTGCTATGGGTTCTGAGTGTACCCTCTGATAATTGTAATTTTAACTCTACTTGCCTTCAGAATTGAGTCAATATCTTGACTTTTCTTTTTAGATGAAAATGACATTGAGATGCCTTCAAAGTCTGGCTTAGGATACCTTACAGCAGCTTACAGAACACAGGTTTGTCTCTTTGTTTCTGTCCCAGCTCTCATCCTTGTTTCTAACTGCATTTTGTCTTTATACTTACATTCTTACCTTGTTTTCTCTATCTCTCCTTCTTGCCTACTAGAATGTGGTGCATAGTTGCAGTCGGTGGCTGCAGGACCAACAGTATCGACCCTGGAGTCTGCGCAGTCTCAAACTGCAGCCCCTCACCCCTGTACCAAGGTATCTGTGTGGGAATGTAACCAAATCTATCTGGGCACAGTATCCTGTCCCCTAGTTGTACTTACATCTGACTAGATCCTTAAATAACAGGGAATGAGTCAGTATGGAATATTTTTCACACGTTTGATGCTTAATGTATTTCAAGGTTTTATCTTGTTTCTGTGTTTTTCAGCGACATAGAGATTTCTAGAGCTCAGACTCCAAAGCCAGTAAACCAACTGGCTGAGGAGATCGGTCTTCTGCCTGAAGAGCTTGAGGCCTATGGCAGGAGCAAAGCTAAGGTGCGACTCTCGCTTTTAGACCGCCTCAACACACAGCCTGATGGGAAATATGTACTGGTTGCTGGGTGAGTGAAATGTAATGATTTATTGATTGCTTATGTTATTATCATATATCAACAGTAGTGCATGGATTTGTGACCTAAAAGAAGTAAGCTGCATAACTTAAAAAAAAAAAATGTCCTGTATGTTTAGTATAACCCCCACCCCACTGGGTGAAGGTAAAAGCACGGTGACCATCGGCCTGGTCCAGGCTTTGTCTGCCCAGCTTAAGCTGAACTCCTTCGCCTGTCTTCGACAGCCTTCTCAGGGACCAACCTTTGGGGTTAAAGGTAGGCAAAAATACTAAAGTCCTTAAGGTTTTGTACATGATATATCCTGTATTTTTTTTTTATTTAGCTGTGCTCTCCAATTAAATCTCGACTACATGGTAATGTAACACAGTTGTTCTCTTATTATGAAGATCTCTAAATCTCTTTTCTCAGTAGAACTTTACTAAAACAGCAGCTTCAGTTACATTCTTACGGGATGTTGCACATGGTGGATGTCATTTTGGAATTCAACTTTGAATTTCATTTTACTCCCCTCGAATACATTTGTACAAGGCCAAAGACAGGCGCCCCAAACCAGCAGTAAGGAATGTATCAAGTCACTGTGTGATAAGTTATTTTTGTCAGCATGAGGCTAGCGTCTCATTCCCTTTTTTTTTTTTTTACTGGGGTGGAACAGTTCACTCAGAGTCCAGTGCTCAGCTTTCTTCCTTTGTGTGTCCCTGTCGTGTTTGTCTGCCTCTGACTGTGCTGCCTCTTTTCTGTGCCTAGGGGGAGCTGCAGGAGGCGGGTATGCCCAGGTCATCCCCATGGAGGAGGTAAGACACACAGACACCCTCAGTGCACCATAGCAGGACAAGTACAGGCTTCAAAGACCAAAGACACACTGAGACCTGCACTAGTTTGCAAGAAAACACATAAACGCACAGACACACAGCCCCTGGAGCTGTGGCATAACATTTCCTGTGACTTAAGGGACTGTAAGACAGGGAGGGAAAAGGGAGGGGGACTGGTTTAACAGATTCAGATACAAGGCCTTGGAAACGGTAGACTCCTTTTCTACTGTCAAAACATTTTTTACAACCTTTTCACTCTACTTCTTCTTCTTCTCCCTTCACAGCAGTTTATCACCTTTACATTACTAATAATCCTACAATGTGTAACACCACATTACAGTTCTTTATCCAGTATGTCTAACCCCTTCACCTCTTCTTCTGTTTGTCTTTATCTTGCCCTTCAGTTCAACCTCCATCTAACTGGTGACATTCATGCCATCACAGCAGCCAATAACCTGGTTGCAGCAGCCATCGATGCCAGGATGCTCCATGAAACGACCCAATCGGACAAGGTGATTTTGTGGTGTCGTCACTCAGATATAACCGGTTATTATTCAACTTAAATGTTTGTAACTGTTCTTTTTAACTTGATCATATGATAGTTATAATGGGGAGTTTTCTGATATTGCATAAAACTCAAAGCTGTTTCCTATTTTGATTCATTCTAATTGATTTATGAGACTTGGTAGATAATAATAAGCCCTGTTATGAAACAGACTGTCATCTCTTTATGACCTACTAAAGCAAACAAGACCATCAGCATAGATCGATTGACCACTTCTATATAGTTATTATTAATGCCTGAAACTGCCGACGGGACTAGGTGTCAGATTAAGTGATTGACAGCTCGCCACTTAAACAGCCTTCGTTTACATTTTCCGCAGAAAACATTTGTAATAAGTATGACTGTGAAAAGAAGGGAGGATGAGCTTATTGTTAAAAAAACACTACCTTCATATGTAAAGGACAAAATCAGCAAAGACATAAGTGTATCATTTGTGCTCAGGTGGAACAAATATTGACAAAAACATAAAGCTTAACTTCATAAGTATTTTAGTCATACTTAAAGTATCCTGGTATGACTCTTGAATTTGAATATACAACTGCACATTATTAGTTTTCTAGGCCTAATCTTTGATTCAGTTAATACACCACAGGCATTGTTATTTTGTGACATCACTTAATTTTCAGCATTCAACAGAGACAATAAACATAAACTGATCCATGTACAGTGAAAGCATGCATTTAATGTCTTATCTACATTAAACAGTCACAACCAATACATCACTTTGCAGCTCCCTTAGTTTCATTGTATTTGGTGTGATGTATTGTAATCAAGAAAGTTTTTGTTTTCATCCAAGGTACAATTGAATTAACTTTGTATGCAACATAGATCTAATGTCATTGTTTTTGTTGTGTACTTTGTAGGCCCTGTTCAACAGGCTGGTCCCTTCAGTGAATGGAGTGAGGAGATTTTCCCCCATTCAAATCTCCAGGCTTAGAGTAAGTCCAAACCCTGCTGAGCCAGAATCCTTAACGTCAACAAACATGATCAGCCAAAAGGATTGTTATGTTGAGCTCTTAAAAAGAAATGACACCTTTGGCCACTAGGGGACCTCAGTGAGCCTTCCCTCCCTCCAGCATGTCCTCACCTCATTGCATTTGTTTATACCTCATGAAGCAGATTTATCACATGTTGCTATACAGGTAAGGTTTTATGTAGTTTTGATCAATGAATGCCTATTATCCAGTCAGAACAGATAAAATACAAAGATGGCAGATGTTGAAGTGACAGTCGTTTAAACACAAGTCAGCTCAAGAATTACCTGCCTGGTTATCTGAAAGTATCTGAGATAAGATTTATTTATTTCTCATTTATTTTAATTTCTTCATATAGACCCGAATATACTATATCATTTTAAATCAGTTATTGTAACTAGCTGTACTGCCACGGCCAAAAACTGCACCCAAGCAATCCTTCTTCAAAAACACTGATCCTTTAATCATCTTTCTTCTTTCAATTCTAGCGTCTAGGGATCAACAAAACAGATCCTGCATCTCTTACACCCCAGGAAGTCAGCACCTTTGTACGTCTTGACCTTGACCCTTCCAAGATCACCTGGCAGAGAGGTATCTGTAAAGTTTAGGAATTGACTCTGTACTGTAGTAAGTGTATTACAGTTAGCTTTTTAACCTTGTGTCATGTCATTCTCTGCTTCATCTGCAACATAATGAATGTTTAAAGTAAGGGAAAAAGCAACCACACATACATTAATATATCTCGGTCGCAGAGATGTTTTAAAGGAGTATTTATTCCCAGAAATATATTCTTGATCAAAACCAATATCTTGACTTTGACACAAATCTAATTTACATGAAAGAAGAAAAACATCCCGTGATGTCACACTCCAGCTTCTACAATCAGTGTTGTGTATTGGTGTTCTCTACTCTTCTATTACAACTTTTTCCAGCTCTTGTGTTTGGATCAAGTTAACGCATTGAGTGTAAAAGGGCTGCAGTCTTCATTCACAGGATAATTAATGTGGGTATGGT
Source organism: Labrus mixtus (assembly GCF_963584025.1). Lineage (NCBI taxonomy): Eukaryota > Metazoa > Chordata > Actinopteri > Labriformes > Labridae > Labrus > Labrus mixtus. Next base: position 11,744,506 of record NC_083623.1, on the reverse strand, counting down.
AGGTGTGGGAAAAGCTTCCTCAGTGGTTGCTGTGTTGGTTTAAAGTTGTCAGTGAGAACAACCAGCTGGGAGGGCGCTGCTATGACTGATGTGGTATTTACTCCAATGGCTCCGGTGGGCATTCTTAAAAGACGAACCCTGGAGATTAAAAACAGATTTACCACCTAATGTTTTGTGGGTGTAACCGTTTCTTTGAATTCATGAAACAAAGCAGGTTTTTAACTCCTTCTCTTTGATTACCTCCTTTCATATTTAACCAATATGAGGAAAATATTTGTCTAGTGTGGTTCTCACTTGGCTAATTTTTACAAGAGTGTAGCTACAGAGTAACCCTTTTTTTTTATACCTCCGAGAAAAGGGTAAGTGCAGAGTGAAGACACTTTAAGTAACAAAGCCTTCAAGTAGATGTCAACGCCTACTTAAAATGAGAGATAGGAAACGCTATTCTTGTTGTTGTTTTTTTGGTTATGTGTTTGTCTTTATGGAAATAGATGATTTCAGTCTGTCAGGTTATTATGGAAGCCCTAAGCCGACATGCATCCATACATTTTATTTACTCTATTTTTCCATGTAAGAAAGTTATTTCTTGAGCTCTCATATCTCCAGAGCTCCATATGAGATGAAGTAGAAACATGATTTAAGTATAAACCCAAAAATAACTTGTTATCCCTGTAGAATGTATGAATGTATGTCTGCTTTGTTCAGCCTGTTAAGTAATACATCTTTTGTGTGTCTGAGGTCTAAAATAGGGTGATATGTAGTACCTCTATTAAAGTTTTTGTTGTGTATGTATCATGTCTTTTTGTATCTAAATTTTGCAAGAAATTGAAGCGTTTTTTTTGTGTGTGTTTTGTTTCCAGTCGTGGACACAAATGACCGCTTTCTGAGGAAGATCACAGTAGGACAGGCAAGCACTGAAAAAGGACAGATCAGAGAGGTATGCATTCTTCTGAGTTGATGACGTCCCATTACTTTTTCTTTTCTTTTTTTCTACCCTCTCGTTTTGTTCATGTATCTATTTGATTGCCACACTGTATGAATATTTCTGCAGTTTCAGTTTTGGAGGCATCCACTAGTCTTAGTCTTACTCATTCTTTTCATTGCAATCGTTTTCTCATTCAGCACAGTTTTTTTTTCTTACAGAGACTTTGCTGCTACATGTATTGTTGTTATTAGGCTGGCATTAGAGCCTTGAGTTTTTATGCAATCGTACAGCCACAAATGTAAAAGCTTTCCCATGCGCGCACACACACACACACACACTCTCACCTCCATTCTCCATGATAAAGCCCAGATGTTTTTCACACATGTCTGTAGTAACGACAGGCAAATGAAATCCTGTAAATAAACATTTCACCTCAATGGGAAGCGAGCTGGCTTAAGTGAAAGCAAATGTTTAAAGTAGGAGAAAAATGACCCACCCATCCCTTCACACACACACACACACACACACACACACACACACACACACACACACACACACACACACACACACACACACACCTGGGACAGCCTCTGAGCTAGATCAGCATATGCTTACATTTACCGGCATGGGTTCATCCGCTCTCTTTCTCTCTCATTCCTCTGTCCTCCACCTATCCTGCAGCACTGGATACTCTATAGCCCCTCCGGGTATTATCACCAGGAGTAGGTAAAGAAATGTCCCTCAGTGGATAGATGTGGTTTCAGTTAGGTTTATTTTTTTGTGTGTAATCTGGAATGAAGACTGTTTTGGTATTCTACGCTCTTCCCTGAGGAAAGCTCTCATTCAGTCTTTTTTTTTTTTTTTTTTTTTGACCTGTCACTTCTTTTTATTATAGTTTTGTAAATCAATACAGAAAAACAAAATGTTTTAAATCTTATTTGAAGAAATTTGCCTTCAGTCAGTGCTCCTAATTTCGCCATGCTCATAAAAATGGGCTGGGCACTGTGTTGCCCAGCCCATGTGATACAGCTCGTGATTGCTATGTTTACTTAATCTCTTGTCTTCAGATCCATTGAAAAGTTTCATGTTTTCCAGACTTTAAAGTTTGTTGGGTATAAAACTTTTATTTACTCATCAAATTATGATTCTTTAGTAAGCAGTCAACCCAGATTTCGCTGCAAAACTTTTACATAATTTAACAGAATAACAGCTATAACACTACAGACTGTCAGCTTTTCTATGTCATGTTTGATCACTTCCACCAGCTGAAAAAATACTTGTGTAAAAAAATACTCCTCTCACTCTCCAGACTGGCTTCGATATCGCAGTGGCCAGCGAGATCATGGCCATCCTGGCTCTTGCAGACAGCCTGGAGGACATGAAAAACAGACTGTCGCGCATGGTGGTGGGGACCAGTCGCTCCGGACAGCCTGTCACCGCAGAAGACCTGGTGTGTTTTTACTTTTCATCGTTAGGTTAGGCTAGCGGTTGTGTCATGCGTCCCATGTGCAGAAGGCTGTGGTTCATCATTGCAGCGACTGTGGGTTCGGGTCTGGCCTCGGCCCTTTGTTGCATGTCATCCCCCACCCTCTTCTCCAAGCGTTTAATGTCTCTCTTCAGCTGTCCTATCTACCAAAAAAAACAAAAAAAAACACTGCTGGCTTGTCGTTGTTACATCTCAGAATTTACAATGAAAGTATGTGGTCCGAGATCCTTTGTATTATGTGTCATGGCATTTTGGCCTTTTTTCCGTACAGCTCAAGAGAGATGTATAATGTTGGGACGAGACAGTGGGGAATGACATGCAGCAAAGGGCGAGGGTTGGATTCGAACCAATGGTCAATGGCTATACAACTATAGCCTCTGTACATAGGGTGCACAACATAACCGCTGGGATGCCTGGCGCCCTGAGTATGCTTTTTTTTTTTTTTTTTTTTTTTTTTTTTTACTCCTTTGAAAGAGTTTTTTGTTGTCCAAGTGGTGAAGAGGTTGCATATGCTTATATTTGAAGCTGAAATCTGTGTTTGTAAACACATGTTCAAACATGTCCCACTGTCCTTTATGCAACTTTCAGCTGCTTAGAAATGTCCAAATTCCCACTTGTCCCAGCACACACACTCACGTATTTCCTCCCTTCTTCAAAACAACATGTCTAACATAGGTGTAACCTTCAATCCGATGTTGACCAGAGTTTTCACCACTTTTACCGGATCCATCTGTGGGGTCAGCTGGCTCTGGTTTTCTGACGAAAGGCTGCACTCTGTGTCTTTTCAGAGCCGTAGAGGAGGACTATTAAATTACATTAGTCTTTCTGATTAGTCTGGATGCAGAAATATCACAACACCTCAGAATAGTCAGAATATGGGTTATGTGTGTTAAAACTGCTGACCAGGCAAAAAGTTGTTATAGCATAAGGGACAGAGAAGTAGACATGTCTGTAGTGTCATTTATCATCTATTTTCAGCAACACAGACGATCCTACATACATAAATATGAGTTGTTTTCATTAGTGAGTTCATACTTTTGTCAGCTCTTGTTTAAATCCCCACCCTCATTTTTCTCTCTTCCTCCCTGACAGGGTGTGAGTGGAGCTCTGGCCGTCTTAATGAAAGATGCCATCAAGCCTACGTTGATGCAGACCCTCGAGGTGAGACACGCACATAACCCCACTTAAATAGTCATTACCTTGCTCAACTGAGCGTCTTCTGGTGTATGTCTTGTAAAAGAAATCGGCTAGCAGTCCACAGAGACAATCGGAAGTTAGCATTAGGCTTACCTCTACCCCTGCTGTCAGAGAGGAGAAAGGGGAGGAGAGAGAGTGCTCCGTTGAGAGCTTTTAAGTAAGGATGATAGATTGACCTTTTCCTCCCCTGGCTCTTTATCTTAATAGCATTTAAGCTGCGTAGAGAGGACAGGTGGACTTCTCTAAGAAGAGGCCAGTCAGTCTAGATTCATGCTGTCCTAAGGAAATAATTTAATTTGACAACCGGTGTGGTGACATATACCTTAACTCTGCCTTAAAAAACATCTGGCTTTCATTTTGCTTGAGACATTCTCGCCAGATGCAGCGACATGCGATCTCACAGGCATATATACTATACACTATCAGGGACCCCGGATTGCCCCTGGTCTCAAGGAAAAAGCCCCACCCTCTAGGTGATTGATGTAGAAATGGAGGGGTTAGATTTAATGGCTTAAATACACTGAGAAGAGACCAATCATTTATCGCAGTCTTTATCTCAGCCCTTTCTGGAACAGCAGAGCGTAATCTGAAGAAGCAACCAAGTTTGCATATGTGTGAATACATATACGTATATATATATATATATAATTGAAACTATCTTTATAATAAACTTGCCCTTCAAGACATTTCTAAGCAAAAGGCCTAGAAAATACTTTTACACTTTCTACAGTGCCTTGATGTAAACATTTAAACTCTTGAAAAAATATTCTGTGCTATTAAAGCTCCTGTGAGGGACTTCTGGTTTGTGCTCATTTTGGCGCCCCCTGTGGACAAAGCGGGACCTGTTATCTTTTCGCTGGTGTTGTCCTGTAAAATGAGCAAGTAGTTCTTACAAATGTTTATCCACCTTTCGTTAAACAGACAAATGTATCACTCTCTGTGAATCTTTGAAGAGGAGAATGTAACCATGGGCTGTTTCTGCAGAATTCTTTAACTCACCTTGTCAAGCACCCTGGAGCACAGGATTCAGGCATTAATAATATCTATATAGAAAGAATCAGTCTTGTTGTTGATTGTCTCATTTGCTTATGTAGGAAATAAAGAGACATCAGAATAAATATCAGTATTTCATTACCAGCTAAACACTCTGCACATGAGCTCTAAACTAAATATTTGTACGTTTTAGACAAAAAGGTTTTGAGTTTGATCAATGTTGCAAAAATAAAGTTGGCATTTATCATTTAAAAAAAAATAAAAAAAATCCATGTTTTTAAGAAGTCTGGCGGTGGTAATAAACCATATAGGTTGGGACCCTGGAAAAAAATCAGTTAAGCATAGTTGTATTTATTTTTTCCTTTCTCCAATAATTAGTTTTGTTAATTGGAAGGTACTATTTTTCCAGTGAGTCTGTTTTTTTTAAAGCCTATTCTTGAATTAGATATATATATTTTTTATCGCTATTCATCCTTGAACAGAATATAGCGTTAAATGTTTTTTTCTGTTGGATCGATTTACCGTTTTGAAGTTGACAGTGATTGCAGTCATGCTTCTGCTAACACCTCTGTGTTTTGGTTGAAAGGCTTTTTTTTGCACTTGTTTGGTCACTTTTGGTTCCGTACAGAGAGCATGATTACATGGCTATTGGGAGGAGAAAATAAACACTGCTTGTTTTCAATGGTGTAGAGGGGATGTAGTGTTGCATGCTGCAGAGATTCAGTTACTTTCTGTTTTTTTGGAGGAAACGTTGCGGTGGTGTTGTGTTAAACCATTTCCTGTGTGGGTTTCCTGTGATTCTGGTCGGGGGAACTGGTATTGGGACCGAGCTGGCCTCAGCACTCCATGAGAATTTTCCATGGTGCCTGACCGCCTGTGCCCTTTGTGCCCTCTTCACTTGTGATTGTGTGTGTTGAATACAGATGCACACATGAGAATACAGTGGGCATATGGAAGCTGCTGTGTTTGTGTTAGAGGATGTATTTCTGTGTTGTTTCAGATGGGGTGTAGCACAAGAGGAAAGGGGATACACTCCCTGTGTATCTATCTTTAAGTTAACCTCAGCCATTCTGTGCATTTTTTTTAGACATCCTGTCTACGTGGGGCTTTACTCGACTTACTGTATGTATTCACTGGAACGACAGTAGACCATAGAATAGACCTGGGAAAATTTAGACTGGGAACATTTTGGTTATCATTTCACTGGTCAACAGCTGGTACAAAGACAGATAAAAGAGATGTACGGAAAGAGGAAACAGTGACATGATCTCTATTTCCCTGTTTTCATTCACTTCCTTTATCCTCATAATCCTCCTGTCCACCAGTTGAAAAGGTGACACACAACTTTTGGTAAATCTTCCTTTCATCACCCTGTTGTTTCTTATTAGTGACACTTTTTAACATACGTAAACGGATGTGGAAAGTGCGTGAAGTAAGCAGGAGTTCAGGTGTTTTTTAACAGACATAAAAACCTTGTAATGTATGACGTGTTGACTTTCCATTGAAATGAAGACATGTACATTTTAGTGACTGAATAAAATTACTGGAAAGATGTTTTTTTTTGTTATATTGTGGCCCTGTTCTCTCTTTTAACATTGAATCAATTCCTTATCCAGTGCGTTCCCTCCTTCTCTTCTTGCACTACTACTAGTTTACATCAGATCACAGACAAGCATCTTGGTTTGTCAGAGCTTTGTTAAATGGCTGATTTACTCCTCCGAGGGGAGGCTGTTTATGCAGGCAGAGGGCGAGGTATGCAAACAAAAGCTTAGAAAATGATGCACTGCCTTCCCGTCTATCCTTTTTCCTCCCTCTCAAGGAATTCACATGCAGTGTGTTACAATAGGTTAGTTGGCTTCCCCGGTTTGTTTTATGACAATTCTTTTAATTAACTTCCATTTTAAAAGTCAGACTGACCTTAAGGAGTCAACCCTTCCCTGTCAGCTGTATTCTCTGAGGCCCTGCCTTGTCTAAGCTGGGTACTCACAGCAAAATGTCTGAATAATTCAGAGGGAATGTTGCTCTAGCCAGCAAAACCTTTAAAGAAAGGTCTGCTGCCTGTCAGCTGACAGAGAGAACCATCAGGTACTAACCAAAATAACTCTGAGATCATATTTGTTATAAACGTATATACTGTATATATTTTCACATAATTGAACAATGCAAACATAACAGGAGCAATAATAGGTGTATATAGTACATACCTGTAGGTCATGACATACTGTATCTGATGGTGCAACTACACATCTGTGTAACGTTTTTTTGTTTTTTGAAAATATCTGAAGAAACATCGGAGCATGAATAAAGAAGGAGGATACCTTAGTCCCATTAGGTCAAAGTAAAGCTCATAATAATACCTTCGGGAAGAAAACGATAGAAGAAAAACCAAAACTATTATTGAACATTTCATCTGTTTCAATCTATCATTCCATCGTTTCAAACAAATTTCAAAAAACGATGTCCAAGTCCTTTCAAGACAAAAGTGGAGCATCTCATTCTTTTTTAACAGTATTTCAATCTCAACACTAACTGTTTTTCTACACATGTTGTTTCTTAACATGCTCTGGTAGATTGTATGTCCTCCTTACTTGCAAAGTTGAGTTCCACATATTGATTTAATATTGATTGGTAACATCTACAGAGCCAAACTGTGAGTTTTGATAGTGAATATAACTATAGAGGCCTCAGTGTCTTCCTGACCCGTACACTGGCAACAAGTTCTCTTCCAGTTTGTGTGTCTTTGTTCAGGGATTCTTCTAAATCAGCAGGGGAAGGAAGCCTGGCTCACGGGTCAGGCCGCCAGTCGAGTACCTCTTAACTTGTTTTCGACAAACACAGTGGCAGCCAAAGTGGATCCACACTACAATATTTATTCTGGAATGCTACATGTTGAATGTAGAGTTGGTCAGCCTTTATTGAAATTTGGTTGGATGGGTTGCTGTGGGTTACGCTGTTTTCTAAACTCCTCCCGCATGTTTTGTGTTCTTCTCTAATTGTCGCAGGGTACGCCAGTGTTTGTCCATGCTGGGCCTTTCGCCAACATCGCCCATGGCAACTCCTCGGTGCTGGCAGACAAGCTGGCTTTGAAGTTGGTCGGACGGGACGGCTTCGTGGGTAAGAGAGCACACAGTCTGCACGTACAGATCGCACACACACAAGCCAAGGTAGATACTGGACCACAAAACCCACAAACCACAAGATGTAAACTGCAAAGTACAGATGTGGAGGACTTAAATGTTTAAAGTATCATTTACACTTGACTCAAGTCATGGACTTCACTCTTCTCCCATGCTGTTGCAACCTTTAGCCTACATTGAGAGCTCAGTTCTGGTTCTGGCTCTGCTCTACCTTTCTGTGACTTATTGGTCTGCTACTCTGCTGTTTTGCTCCAGTGTAACTTTCTAGGAAACTTGTGGAAGGATTGTGTAAAATAAAAACACACCCACACACAGGAGAGAGGAAGGAAGCTGATTGATAATCTTAAGAGCCCCTGGAATGCCTCAGAGTAAACCACACTAATCCCTTCAACGTCAAAGCATACTTGACTATTCCCATTTTTATCTGTCTATCTATCCTGCTGCTCGCTTTCTGTCTTTTACTTTGGCTGCAGAAATATGCAAAGAATGTGTGTGTCTCTTTGTGTGTTTGTCATATTTGTCAGATACATTTGATGTCCAGGCTCGTATACATGAGCACGTGGGACACGTTTAGTGTTTTAGAGCTGAAACAGGTTAAAAAAGAATGGAAGAAGGGTGACTTAAAAGTTGAAGTGTATACAAGCTGTCATCTGTGAGCTGGGCAGAAGTGTAAGCAGCATGAGCAGAGAGTTGGATTTCACAACATTGGAGCTGTGAAGCAGGGAGGCATGTGTAGGTTTTTAAACCTCCGCCTCTCCACCCAGCTTGTTTTCCATCAGTCTGTCTCGCTCCCTCCCTTCCCCGTCTGTGTGTTTGTTACCTGACCCTCAGGTATGTCAGGAACTCGACCTCCCTCCCTCTACTCTCCCTGCAGCTGGGATGCATGTACCCCCTCTTACTATTTTTCTCTCAAGCTCTTTTCTCTGATGCAATGAACTTTGCCTTCTTTTCCCTGTCACCACTGAGAACAATAACAACTCAACTGCAAAGAAATGAAAACGTTCTCCACATGCAGAATTTTTTCATTGATCTAGCTTTATACACAAAATAATTCTGCTTTATTATGCATCTTGGGTATTTTTTCCAAAGTTTTAGTCATCATTTTGATTTGTAAGTGACTTTTTAACATCTTGAAATGTGAACTTACTAATGAGGCCTAAAGGGGCTGAGCCTCCCAGTAAGAACACACGCAGAATGACTATTATCAAGATAAAATAAACTACTTTATTTGGGATGACATTGGCGATACGGACACATAATTTTTATCCTCTGCCCTTTCCTTTCAGAATAAGTTTGGCTGACCGGTGAGTCTTTTCCGAGCTGCTCTAATCGATAGGAATATGTTAATAATTCATCAAATGACTGTTCGTAATGCAAAAGTGCTCACACACAGTAAAAAATTCACAGATTTCTCTGCAGCACAGGGTTGTATAAATCTTAAAGGAGATCTATTATAATCACTTTATATTAAGTATTAAATATGTCAAAAAAACGTTGTAGTGGTTTAATATGGACATCCAACATCCTAACATTATATTTTATGTGTGTATTTCAATATAGATCGGTGTAATAGATCTCCTTTAAATGATCTGGGAAAATGGATCGCTTTTACTTAGTGTGCCTAACAACTGTTTTGGTGTTTCTGTTTACAACTTTGCTGTCCTGGTTCACTCTCACCAGTTTTAGTAATCTTGTTTGAGGAAACAGCAGGCATCTGGTTTCATCAACGACAAACGTAAAAAGCTGTAAAAACGCTCTGTGTGTGGAGCGTGCTCAGCACCTAACAGAAAGACAAAGCGGCTTACTATCTGACGAACCCTGTACAGCCTTTAGATACAGACTACAGAGACCTTTTCTCAGGATTTGATTCACACCGTACTGGCAGTGAAAGGATGGTAAATATGAGACATGTATGTGCCCGGAGGCCAGAAGAACAACCCCAATGGATCCTTTTTGATGCTTAAATTGGACAGTTCGTTTGCTGTATGAGCATGGTGAGGCAAAAAGAAGTCGGTGTTGTTTAAGCGCTTGTTTCTAATGCCCCTTGAAATCAGTGAATCTAGGTTAATTATTTTCATGCAGCATCATTGCCACTTTCCCAAATCTCAGATATCCATGTGACCAAAGCATAGTCATTTCAGATTTTGATAATACAATGAAAAAATCCTGTCCCAGAAGAATCCAAGCTGTCATAAACCTAAATGATTCTTTAAGTCTCTGACACTGCTGTAACCACATCAAAGTGTCTCTATATGAGTTCAGTTGAATTATATCTGAAGGCTCTTCATGTGGCAGAGGAAGTACTTGAACTCTCTGTGAACTCAGTGAAGTTTGTGTTGATGCGTAAGAACAAACTCATGGCCATGCTCCTTCAATCTCTTTTTTTTTCTTTCTATTGTGGTTGTTTAAGTCACTTTGGAATCTGGAGTTGAAATGGAGATATTCTGTTATGGAAAGGGGGGCTGCGGGGGGGAGAGAATTCCACATGCCAGATGTGAGGGATTCCTTTTTCATTAACCGTCTGGAGTATTAAAAACAGATAACCCCCTGATCCTGACATACTGTAACATTTCCCACACTGCAAAGCCTCCCCTGAACTCGAGCAACAAATCATTTGGGGCTTTTAGCAAAAGGACTTCTGAGAAATGGTGATACTTTTCAGAATGTTAAACATCTCAAAATAATATGTAAACAGATCCTCCTTTGATTCTGTGGTGTTGAAATGTTCTTCAAACACAATTGTCAGTCTTATTAAGTTGCTAATTTTTAACAATTTGAAAAATTGCCTTCGGTCTCAACCCATATAGATTATTTTTTTTACAATATGCATTTATTACAAGTTGATTCATTTTTTTTGATACGATCACATATTTACAGCTAAAAATACTACTGACTACAGCTCCCTGATGACAGAATGGATTAATCAGAACTGCTTAGAAAAATAATAATCGATAAGCTATGAGAGAGAAATGCTCAATGACAGATTTGAAAATGAAATAATAGTTTTGATGAAAAGTAATAACAGTACATCAACATTTTACCACATGGCCCAAATTTGTAAAGACTTTGTTTAGGCGAGCTCCAGGTAGGACAGCTCTGATGGCCCCTTACTGCCCCCTGAACCTAAACGTGAAACTAGATGGACAGCAAGAGTCAACACATCAACAGCTTTATGAAGTGTGCACCCGGCTCAATGCAGGCTCTGACCTCCCATCAAACACACACGCAGACCGTCTTTGTGCTATAGCGTCATTTTGTTGAAGATGCCACTTTTCCTGGTGCCAACACTACACATGAAAAATGAACAGCATGGAAGAAGAGGAACACACTTACTTTTGTTTTGGCCCCAATCTTACATTTAATCTCTTCATCCAAACCCACTGTCTTATTTTTCTGACATCTACTTTACAGTCTTTCACATACTCTGTCCACATTCTCCCAGTTTTTTCCAGTAATGAGACAGCTAAGTGTGCTGGGAACCCTCTACATCCCACACTGACTTTCCATCCTTGCTGTTTAGCTTCTGCTGCGAAAACTGCTTACCCAGGCTTATTTGGTAGACTAATATAAAGATTTTCTTATTTTCTTAAGTCTATATTTCTTCTCTTAAATTTTCAAAAGTTGACTGTCTTTTATTATGCACTATTTTTGGGACAAAACAAGCCATCTGAAGACGCCTCAGGCTCTGCAAAATAGGGAAGAGGGATTTTTCACTATTTTCTGACCTTTTAAAGACAGCTGCTGAATTAAACTAATAATCAACAATGAAAATAATCATTAGTTGCCGCCCAACTAGATGTAACCCAGCGTGTTGTGGAAAACTCTTATCAGTAGATTTTCTTGTTGCTCTGACCTACTTTCCACTTGTATTGTTGTTGTTTTTATTGGCATGGATGTTGATACCCAAGCATAGCTGGTAGTTACGCCATCCAGCACTCTTTTTTTTCTTCTTCTTTTTCTAACAACAACATCGACCTCTTCTTCCCCTCCTGCTCTCTGGGCAGTTCAAGGTTGTCACACAGAGCAGGAAGTTGGCAAGTGTTTCCTGGATGACATCCTCTGGGGTCAATCTCCTGCTTGGTGTAATGTCACATTGTCATTATACAATCGCTGTCTCTCTATTCCATTCTCTTCCTTCTGCGCTGCTGTGATTTATCGTGCATGTGTTTTGGGACTTCTGCTGTGCTCAGTTTGTGGGAGAGCATTGCATTAATGGAAATATCCACAAATCCTGAACCTAAGAATGTGATATTCATTGGCAGATGTGTTCAGTATTCAGGGCCAAACTTCTCTCATGGAGCTAACCAGAAACAGGACTCCCTCCTTTAGTTGTATTTGGCCAAATAAAGATGAGTTTTAGTCATCCCTCAGGCTTTACGCTTCACTCAAAAAGACTTGTGACAAACAATGGACATGATTAGTCAGAACCCCAAAAACCACAATTCCTGCTTTACGTCAGTATTGTTTATATTCCAAGAAATTCTTCAATCCTTGTCATCAAGTTTTTCTTGTTTTCTTTCAAACTATTTTCCTTCTTCTCTCCCCCCAAGCTCCTTTCTCTCGTCTTAATATCTTTCTCTCTTTCTCGTAAATGTCTTACCCTCCCTTCCTGTAGACCTTGTGCCTCCGGTGACGTAAATCCTACTCTCTCTAAGAACACTGAGAGCCACACAGAGCAGAGTGGTTCATTTCTCCATGGAAAAGCATGTTTTCTCACTAAAGCCTCTGAGAGACGTATCAAGTGTGAGCCACAAGCATTCAAAGCTACAGTGTGAAACTTTCTCACTAAAGGCCACTCATGTGATGATCATGAATAATACCTCCCTTTAATCATTTTCTTCTTGGTTGATTTAGGAACAATGTATGTGCTAAAACATATCAAAGCTATTTTTTATATCTAGACTTGGTAAAATAAAACATTTTCCATCGGAGATAGTGTTAGAAATCACTCCTGTCTTCGTGACAGCTTTACTGCACTCTACAGCTTTTAGTGTATAGATACAATCTGTGCACACACGTATGCCTGTTAAAGACATACACATCATTTATTACAGTAATTTCATTTACCCCCTGACATGCTTCCTTTGCCTGTTTCGTTATTATCCTTTTAATTAAATAAAAAAATGTTTTACATGGTTAGCTGTTGGTCATCATGTCGTACACATAGGCTGCCCACACACACATTGAAAAGACAGAAGGTGACACAGCAGCTGGTGTGGAGTCGTGGACTTCAACAACATGTACTTTAAAGTGGTGGAAAGGAAGGATTCTGACAACAAGAAAGTTTTGTTCTGCTCCTTAGTTGTAGCAAGATACTTGTGCCCTATTTAGATAAAACATGAAAACTTATAGAACTTATAGCTCTTTAGTTTTCATCAGAGTCCATTGAAGTGCTGGAAGTGTTTTTGTAGCAGTTTGCTCTAAATCTTGGCTCTAATTAGTCGTGTTTATTTCAACATATGTCTATTTTGAATAGATTGATTTTCATCTAATCAACCAGAAACAAATAGAGATTTGTTTTGAAGACTTAATTTGGTCAGCCACAAAATGCTCTCTAGACTAAATAATACTTACCGGTACTTAATACTTTTTAAGTTTCAAATGGTGTCTTTGTCTTAGATTTTAAATACTAACCAAGAGCAACACAGCAGTAAATCAGAATAATAATAGAAGTTGTTAAACTGCACTTAAATATGTATGTGTGAAATAATCCTTCCCTAAAGTATTTTTAGAACAATGGTGCCACACACATACACACCTGACAACTAAAAGGAGACCTTATCTTAACAAGACCGTCATTCCAGGTGGACTATTTGTTTTGTTTTGGAGCCCGTTCAAGAAACCTTTGTGTAGGGTCGTTCATATCAGAGGCCCTCTGTGTGAACTTGTTTCTCTCAGTTCATATATGTATATATATATATATATATATACATATAACTATTTTTAGTTTCTTTGAAAGGGATTTATTTTAACTCTGCATGTTTCATCACAGTGACAGAAGCTGGTTTTGGAGCTGACATCGGGATGGAGAAGTTCTTCAACATCAAATGTCGGGCTTCAGGGCTGAGACCAAATGTGGTGGTGCTTGTTGCAACTGTCCGAGCGTTAAAGATGCATGGCGGTGGACCAAATGTAAGTCAAAAAATCAACACTGTCGTATGCTTAAAGTGCTCTGAACCTATTCAACTTCACCGCCTCACCTCATTCCTTCTTTCAGCCCTAACCTTAAAATGTCAGATTACAGGCGTCTACTCAGATGTTCTATCTGATCTTGTAGAAATGAAATAATCAATGGTATAGATGATTTCCAAGATCATGAACTAGCATGTGACTCTCGGATGGAAAAAGTTGTATTTTGCCAATACAATGAGTTGTATGCTGTTGAAGAACCACTTCTGTCTAACTAGGTTATGGAATCATATTAGGTTTATCTTTGTCTACAAACAGACAGTGCAAATGTGCTGCACTGAGAAACATCACAAGGTTGCATGAAGGTTTTTGTTCCCTTACTGAAGACCCTGGTTTAATTGTCTGTGTGGTACCACTCAATCCAATCAAGTACTTTTACTCTAAGAAAAGCCTTGAAATGCCTATATTCATGTAATAGATAATAATTGAAGAACTATGCACATAATTTCCTGGTATTTATTGGGTAATTCAGCTGCGAGGAATGAATGTCCCAAACTATTAGCGGTATATTTAGGCTGTTCTGTGAAAAAAGAAAAGAAACAAGGTGAGGAAACAACCAGTCTACATTGCAAATAAGAGTGGCAATGCATTTTTTAATGTAATATACTGACATATATATATTTCTCCTGTTTTCAGGTGTCAGCAGGTGCACCTCTTCCCAGAGAGTACATTGATGAGGTATGAACCATGTACATGTGTTATACTATATGCATCCACAGAGACAATAGGGACCAAACTTATGGAGACAAATGTATCATCTTGTGTTAGAGGTCTTGTGTTGATCAATAGCTTCTAATGAAGTTACAATAACATGCTGAGCCTGTGTCATGAGCTGAAAAGGCCAGGATCTTTCCAGATAATGTAATCTATTTAAACTCAATGGTCAATGCAAGACAACAATTATGAAACAACATGCTCATTAACATAGAGCTTTTTTAGCGGTGTGCCTGTGTTGTGTTCTTGGAGTGATTTGTCATGGCAGCCATGCAGTTTGAGGGGTTAAACAGCAGCCTCTTAACGTGGTTTTGTGGTCCTCGACATTCCCCACATGCCCTTTGGGCCTCTTACACTCCTGACCTTCCGTGGAGATGTAGAGGAGTAGGCTAAATCTGAGAGGCATGAAGATGACTTATTGCAGCACAGTTCACACAGGCTCGTCCTCAAAAAGCTCAGGAAATGGACCAACATTAAACACATTTGTAGAGATTTATGTTTGATTCTCCAGCTGTATTCTCACAGACATTTAATTCCCCGTCTATATGCATAAATACCTCGCCCATTAACATGGTTAAGAGCACTTATTTGATTAACAGCACAAATAGAACCTTTGCATTTGGTTTCCGGGCATTTGGGCCTCAGCAGAGTGGAGTTGGAATTCTTTTGGTGTGTGTGTGTGTGTGTGTGTGTGTGTGTGTGTGTGTTCATATCTGGCTGGAATCACTGGACCTTCAGCTGAGTAAATAATGAAGTAGTATAAGTTAATTGTGAAGCTAGTAATGAGAACCAGAAGTAGTGGAGAAAACAGGACCAGGGAAATGAATTTATGGACCTGTATGGCCTTACTGCTCTGAGCCCGGGGCTGCACACATACACACACACACATGAACACACTTCCACAAACACACTGTGCTACATAAGGTTTTAGTCAAATTATAGTAGCTGTATATTATTCTGTTAATATACTTAGGATTAATGGACTTGCACATAATGCACATAATATTATTCAGTATGAGAATGATCAATGAAGAACCGTACACAGCAGGATACTTCCAGTTTATTCTTAAAAGACTTTCCATTATAGGGAAGTCACTATATTTTGTAGTAAAATATCAATCAATCAACTAATCAATCTTTATTTTTATAGTGCCAGTTCATAAAAAGTGTTATCTTGAGACACTTGACAAAAAGCAGGTAAAAAGACCTTACTCATTAATATAGCACAAAGACCGACCATTAATCCATCATAAGCGCAGCACTTAGCAATATTTAGCAAAGTTACAGTGGCAAGAAAAAAACGTCCCTTTAAGAGGTAGAAATCTTGGACAAATCCAGGCTCATGATGAACAGCCATCTACCGAAACTGCGCCGGGCTACCTGAACCTGAACATGAGTCCCAATGTCAACAATATTCTATTTTAAAAAACAATGCACCATATTAAATAAAGCTAATTGTGTAAAAGGCTCCATACTTGTTTGTGAAAGTTCAGCTAATGGGAAAGTAGTCGATTAAGCCACTCAAAGTAAGCTTTCACTGGACTTTCAAACCTCCTCTCATACACTTTAAATTTCAGCTTTGAAAATGATTCTGCAATCACTCTGCAACGTAGGCAAAATCTTCTGACTTTATTACCTAATTTATCTGATTATGGAATTAAAACCATTGAACTACTGAGGCACATACTACGCCTGGGTATTAGCATGTTGTCCTGTTTTTCCTTTAAGAATACTAAAAGTAGTCTGTAGCCATTTTTAACATTTTTATTTTTGTAGCAGCATGAAATGTAACTTTTTACATCCACATAATATGTATCAAGACATAAAATCATAAAATTGCTGAACAGAACAGGACTTTTTTTTAAAGGTATTTAGAACAAAAATTGTTTTTAAGTTTTTTTTTTTAAGTGGGAATAACTTGTAATACCTCTTCTGGAACCGAAAATGTAATAAGGCAAGTTAAATCTTAGCAACCAAGCTATCATAATTGGCAAGTCTAATCAATTTTCTTCTTGTTTGAGTTTTCTTTGTCTGTCTTTGGTCCTTTTTTTATGATAACTCACATGTGCTCTGGTGTATGACAAGCTATAGCACTTCATATAGATGATTGAATTACAATTGACCATGTGCTGATGTTTTTCTTTTTCTCCTGCAGAACCTGAGCCTCGTTGCAGGTGGTTGCCATAGCAATCTCAGGAAGCAGATCCAAATAGCACACCTTTTTGGGGTACCCGTAGTGGTGGCACTCAATGTCTTCAAGTAAGATGCATTCAGATGCACACATCCACAAATACATAAAGAATTTTCCATAAATAACTGTAAAAAAAATAGACTTATCAGTAAATATGGGTCGGTGCATTCATTCCTTATTGGGATTTTCTCTTCACTTACAATGTGTTGTCATTTTCGCAAAGTACTGCTAACAACATTTCCCTTGCTGATCCTTCAGGACAGACACTCAGGCAGAGATCGATCAGGTTTGTCAGATAGCCAAAGAGTGCGGAGCATCAGACGCTGTGCCGTGTCACCACTGGGCGCAGGGCGGGCGAGGATCCATAGAGCTCGCCCAGGCTGTGAAAGAGGCTTCCAGCAGACCCAGTGACTTCAAGTTCCTCTACCACAAAGAGGTGAGAGCAGAACCTGTGGCAGAAAATCTGCTGTTTCTCGGTTTCTCGGTTGAAAATTATATTTTAAAAAAGTCCCCTCAAAACATTGTTTTACATATAACTTGATCAACTCCGAGTCATATGTCATGTCTGTTTTGAATTGTTAGCTGTTTTTGTTTGAAGTGACTGATGATGTTTTCTTTCAGACTGTAGCCAGAGAATGCTGCAGTATAAAAACATCAGCTGGTTTCAGTTAGGGACTTGGGGAGAGTTGTGACTTAAATTAACTGATCTTGTTACGCTGATGTGGGCGTGTATGCGTGTATTCTGTACACTTAAAAATACTACAAGAGTTTAGTACAATAGTTCTAGTTTTTATTTACCAAATCAAATTGAGGTACTGTAAAATGGGATGATAAGTAAGTAGAGTATTTATTCTTCACATTTAGAAGTTGACAAGGCAGCTAGGTGGAGTTATAGGGGTTAGGATAGGACTCTTGGATTGGAAGGAATCACCAGTTTGTCTTTAAAGGAGAAATCAGCAGAGCATGTGTCAAAAACAGTAGATCTGTGGGTTGGCCATAAGGACACAGCAGAATAACGGGGGGGGGTCGTTTGCTGAGGGTGCAGGGGCGTAATGTCCCAGGAGGGTGAGAAAAGTGTGCAGCATATCTCATTAATGAGCCCAAGTATGCAAAATAAACTCTTCTGTGTAGTGTTGATTGGGATTGTATTTATATATTTTAATACGGTTAATATGCTGTGCTGTCATGGTCCACACATAGTAAAGGTATTTTTTAGACTGCAAAGAAAGCAGAGCACGAAAGAGAAAAGCAGTATGTAGTTTACATATTAAAACAGTCAAACATATTCCATGATGTCATTTGTGTATGTGTAGCTTTTAGTTACCTGTGTGACATCATGCGGATCTGTATTCACTAAATCGAATTCCCTGTGACTGGAGTGCTCATCGTGCGTCTCTGATGCGCCGTCTTTCCCACAGATGCCAATAGTGGAGAAGATCAGAACAATTGCCCAGAGAGTGTATGGAGCTGATGACATCGAGCTGTCTCCAGAGGCGGAGGCCAAGATAGATTACTACAATCAACAGGTGAGATCACTGCTGCTGCTGCTGCAATAACATCTGACTACCTCAGCTCATCTCCTATCACAGTGTCTCTTTAAGTCTCACTTTCTCCCTGAAAGAAATGTACAGATATTAACCACTTCTCCTGTTTCTTTTTTCTCCTGTACACAGGGTTATGGTTCATTGCCTATCTGCATGGCCAAGACTCACCTGTCCCTGTCACACATGCCTGACAAGAAGGGTGTTCCAACAGGATTTGTTTTGCCAATCAGAGATGTTCGCGCCAGTATCGGGGCTGGCTTCATCTACCCACTTGTGGGAACGGTCAGTAACTCAAATGTGAAAAAGTTCTGATCAGAAGATTAATGCCAACTGTATTCTCTGTGTTGTGTAACGCACAGTCTCAGGGCCTGTTTTTTTTTAAAGCTCCTGTGAGGAACTTTCAAGTTGTGCCAAAGCGGAACAATTTAACTCTGCCTGATCATGTTATATACAGTACTATGTGTAAGCAGTGTTTCTGACAAAATAATCTTTTCCATCTTCCATTCAAATGTCTGACATGCACCTTTTATGAATCTTTGTTGTAGAAATTGTTTAAAAGGCTGTTTCAGCAGCATGCTATCCATCCCAACATCTAAAACCTATTTTGCAGCAGGGGTTGCAGGTTAGAAGTAATCAATCCGCTCTTTTGACTGTCTCCTTTTCTTTAGTAGCTCATAGAGAGTCATCATTATGAGTTTATTCTGTTTCATAACCATCTTAAAGCTCTAAGCAGAAGATAATACAGTATTTGTCCTGTTCTCCTGACTGCCATATAACTGAGCTGGTTAGTCCTGAGTCGGGCTGGCTGGAGCCTCTTGGTTGATGGTTGATGATGATGGGCCAGGGCAGGAAGGAAGCAGCCTCCTTAGCGTTTTTGCCTCCTGCTGTTTCACCAGCCTGCCCTGAGGTTGAGGCTTTGATAGGCTGAGGCAAAGGTGTCAAACGCCGGGCATGCTGGGAAGGCATGGGCAGCGTCTTGGTGTGGCGTCTGGTCAAGTCTCCCAAAATGTCCTTTGATCTGCTGCGACCTGCGGAGCCACTGTCACGTTGACATCCCTTGAACTGTGACTCTTAACCCAAAGGGAGTCTCCAGACTGCTCTTTGAACTCTGAGGCGCAATGACTGTCTGCCTTACTGACCCATAGATAGAATTTTTGAAGTTATTCAAAGCACAAGTCAAACCCTCAGTCAAGGTTCTCAAAATATTCCAGAAAACATTTACATTTTTTTTTTTTAAATGATGAGTTCTTCTAATGATTTGATCCTGTACTGAATTAAAAGGCCCAAGAGGACCTGGAGAGATCACCCCAGTTTCATATCAAAGATATTGAGGAGGCTTGCATGTTGCATGTTGCAGGGAGGTTACAGTGAGAATCTACATGTTCATTTCTATCTACCATCACCTAAATTTTTATTTCACAAGACAGCTTCTTTTGTCAAACATTTTTCAAACATATTTTACTTAATAAAAGTTTGGCAAAGTCATCTACAAACTCTCAGGCTCCACTTGACTCCCGGAGGTGAAAAGTTATCACAAACAGAAACCCTGAGGCGATTAGGGCCTGAATGTGAGAGGAGGAGGAGGAGGTGGGGTTAGGGGGATGGGAGAAAAGGGTCTTTATAGGGGTAAGAATCAGGAAGGGGCTGATGTCACTCTTCAGATATGTTGAGGGAGGGGTCGCTAGCAGCAACAATAGATCTCTGTAGAGATCATATCCCGTTAGAGCTGCCTCTGTACCATTAAACTCAGTACAGACTTATAAAGACCCCCCTCTTTGGTTGGACATTCCACTTGGATAAAACCAGTTGATGTTCAAAATGACTGCTATATTATGTATGAGGGAAGGGACATGAGGACAATATTTGGTTCATTTTAATTATGTCAGAAAGACAACAGATAACACACTCAAACCAGTTTGTTTGTATCTGTTGGATTGTGTGTTTTCATTATTATTCAGTTACAGTAAAAGCAACGCAAATGTAGATACACAGTAGTGTTGTAGTCAAGACCACACTGACCGAGACCAAGACATACCCAAGACCAGAGTGTTCCGAGACCGAGTCAACACCAAGACCAAGACAGGCCAAGACAAAGACAAGACCAAGACCATAAATATCACTGAAAAATCACAAACTTGTGTGGAGCGGGCGTGTCACTTACTTAGACCTAACACCGGGAAGGTTTCAGCAGTAACTGGGGGATAAAAACAAGTTATTCATTCTTTTAGAAATAGGCATTTTCCTACAAATTACAGTAATGATGTGGAAAAATAGCCAATCAGTGGTGTTGACCAGTCTTGATTTAAAATCTGAGACCGAGATGGAGTAAAAATGCTTTTGATTCCAAGACAAGACCGAGACCTAAGATTGATTTGCTACTACACAGCATGAAAATACAAACAGGATTTTAAAGATTCGTCGTTAATCATCTAAAGAAACCAGAGCTGTTGTATGAATAACTTTATCTCTGATGTGTCATGATTAATCTTCTGATGTTTACGAGTTCAAAGTGCCCTACGGAGAAGCTGTGCACTCTCACAGGGTAGAGTTCGACTAGATTTTGAAGGAGTTCCTGTTCAGTGAGTCATTTTATTCTATTATTTGTTGCAGCCAACAATATATCATTAAATCTACTTAAAGACCAACGTGAGGTGTATCTTTTTTTACTTGAAGATATTTAAAATTCAATCTGAAACTCTTATCTCCTTTGTAATGCTCCATTAAACGTAAATGGCATAATTGTTTTCTATTGAATTAAAATTCATAATCTCCTCAATCCCCTTGTGTAGCTCCTGTGCTGTTATTGACCCAGACTCTCCTCCAGAGTCAGTGGGGGGTGAAAATCCAGCTACATTGTCTCCCCAAGGCTTTCCCCTGACAAAGACACATTGTGTGTGGGTATAATAGAGGGACTGATTTGGCCAAGTGGAGTTTCCAACTTTAGCCGTGGAGTGTTGTGTGTTTTTGTGACTGCCAACTTATTCTCAGGCTGGAGAGGAGGACCGGCAGAACAGCACATCCTTTGTTGCTTTGAAAAACCTTGACGGTTTGTCTTTACATTTGAGCATATTTTGATATCTTACTATGCAGCCCGACACTTTGCATTGAAAAGCTGCGAGGCAAATAAAGTAATATCTTTGACTCAAATTACTTTAAAGCTGTTCAGTTTAAATGTTTGAATGAGTTTACAGCCTTTGAGTCATATCTCCTTTTTTAATCTGATAGTCATTGTCCGCACATTTCATTGAGCAAAGAAGCAAAAGTGTAGGGTCTTTGTGAAGGTTGATGGGGGGCTTCTCTTTACTGATGTGTACATCAGTATGCTTTTTGACCACGTTTTATGGGGATTCCTCCTCATTTCTCTGGATATCAGATCTATATAAGGTTGACTATAAGGGGACCAACATTGCATGCCCCCCCCTGTTTTTTAGTCAGCTGATCATTATTGCATTGTAAAGTACTTATGTGAATCTGCGAGGAAGTTCCATTTTAGTGCCCCCTGTGTGACAACCTTAATATCTTAAATGATCGTCCGTTGTAAATGTGAAACATTTTCATTCTGCTATCTTTTTACTGTCAAAAGGTCTCACTACCTGTGAATCTTTGCAGGGATTTAATATCCTGATTTGACACTATAAACTACATACTGTACCTGAAGAATTTACAGGCATGAACAAGAACTATATACAATTATTATGTCTTTAGCTTTTGTAGGTCATAAAGAGACCTTAGTGTGTTTCATAATCACTTAAGAACTCCTCGCTGGAGCTTCAAGTTCAGTTCCCTGAATACAGTGACGTTATCTAAAAGAATACAGTTAGTACAATCAATGCTCGAACACTGTGACATCACACAACTGAAAGCAACACAAGGGATGATGATCACTCTTCTACCGTCATTGTTCTTAATGCATCCCGCCAGGAAAAAAGTATGATGCACTGATATTAAATGGCTGTCTAACTGCTCTCAGTCTGAGTCATCTGTGGTTAACATCGTGGATGGATGATGGTCTCGACGGCGTCATTTGACAGCACTCATTGTTTACATCAGACATGGCAACGAACAGAGAGCTGTCAGCATCACCTCTGTCGTACCGTGTGAGCATGTACACCTCGTTTTCGTCTATTGGTTTACATGCAGAGACGCGTTTCCTCAGACAGGAAATTGGCTGGTCACTTCCCTCTGTCTCATTCGGACTAATGGGCTCATAAAGCCGCCCCTGGGTCAGAGGGGGGGAGGCATGCAAAGAATGTCGCTCACTGTCTAATGAGCGAGATAATTTACTTTTTTAGCTGGGACGGGGTGATCAAGCTCGGTTTAGGGAGAAGAGAAGCGCTTTTTGAGTCCAACAGTTACATGATCAATTTGAACTAAAAAAACAAAAACAAACGATGGTCCATACAACTGACACAAGTACTCATTGACTTTTCATTTTACATTCAGATTAGTGCGGGCAATAACGGGTTTTGTTTCCTTACATATCCTCCCTCTCCTCTTCCTGGCACAAATGTAATAATTCCATTAGGAAAAGTTCCCATTATCAGTCTGTTCTTTTGTTCTTATCTAATTGAGTCTGTCTCCACTCTGCTTCACATGGCTACAATTCACTTTTGACAATTATTATTATTTTTTTTAAATAAATTTGACACACATTTCTCTGTTGTCAGTTTAGGATGAATACTTTGAACAACACTTGACTATTTCCAACACAAATTGCTTCTCTTTTTTTAGTCAAAACAAAATGTAATTCTTTAAAACCTAGTTTCTTCAAACCCTCGTCCTTCCTGCAGTAACGCTGATCCATCAGAGCGGAGTATGACCTTGTATAGTGTCTCTTAACTTTGTCTCATATCTGTGAGGTAGCCTTTTTGTTATCTATATCATGACAACAACAGTGTGAACAAAGCAGCCATTGTCTGTGTCCAGAGTCATCTCTGCTAAAGTGGATGTTGTCAACACATTGATCATCTTTCTGCCCGGAGATAAATGACTCTAGATTATAGTCATTGAACCTTTGGGTGGATGATTTTTTTCTATCTCATTGAGGTTTGATACTGAGTCTTAGTTTTGTACAGCTGTGTTTAGGCAGAGGGCTTTTAATATGAGGTTGGAGTTATTATCCAGACTGCAATCTTACCTTCTCAGTTGGCTCTTTTGTCACTGACATTTTATGAGACTCCTACTTAAAGGAAAAAAATATGAACCAGCTGCTAGTTCTTCTTCCTCAGTTATAAATGATCATTAAGCTGTTTGAATCAAACTGTCTGTGCACTTTGATCATAAAGATTGCTTGAATGCAGACGCCTTAGCTCGACTATGAAACTAAAAGATGAGGTGTCTTTGTTTGGAGACTGTATTCCTCTTCAGTGTTTTCTTTTATGTGAATGTTGTCTTGTGCCGATAGCCTAGTGTGCGCGCCCCATGTACAGAGGCTGTGATCCGCCAAGTGAGCCGCCTAGGTTAGAATCCGACCTGTGGCTCTCTTTCTGAATGTCAATTCTCTCTCTCCCCCCCCCCCTGTTTTCCGACTCTAACCAATGTCCTGTCTTTAAATAAAGGCATAAACAACATTGTAGTACCCACACACTTTAGCACACTAAAATTGATAAAAAGATCTTTATCATGATGTGTTTTTTTTTTGTTGAGTATAATTTGTTACCCTTCATGTGCCTTGATGTTTCTTGTGACACCATACATTTTAAATATAATGTTTAAAATATCAACGAACATTGATGTTGGTGTTTTTAATGCCTCTGCCTTGGAAGACGGCCGTGGCCTGAGGCTTCATGTTTTCCTTGGACCTACAAGATATGCCGTCCAAATCTTGTAGGCCCAAGGAAAGCCTTTTGGAAAATTCTTCCAGTTTGCAGTTCGGCACAAACTTCTACTTGACTCAAAAATGAACTAATTCATTTTTTGTGGTTATAGTACTTAAAAAAAAAATTCCTTCAGTGTTCACTACGAGTCTGGACAGATTTGGATCCCACAATCTGCAACATGAATGTTTTGTTGAGAAAGGGTTCAACCACGGGGGGGTAACTCTAGTTCAAGTCTTTGAAAGGTTTGCTCAGATCCTAAGTGCTTATCTGTGTTTCAGACAGTTTTTACCTCCTAAATTTAAGATGAAAATAAAACCAAATCATCTTCCTTCACTTACTCGTTCTCTTCCTGCCATTAAAAGAAAGAGAAAAACCCTCTCTTGTGTTGTTTCCATCAGATGAGCACCATGCCTGGTCTACCCACCCGGCCCTGTTTCTATGACATTGACCTTGACCCGGTCACAGAGGAGATCACTGGGCTCTTCTGAGCATCCTACACTAAAGAAAAACATTCAGGTACTCTTTCACACACACAACTTACAAAAACATATAAAGCATTGTCATTTTATATTCCAGTCATCTGAAGGAACTTTCATTGTGTCATAAGAGATCACTATGTCAATTAGTTGTTATATGAGACTTTATTTCCTCCCGGGGGTTTTCAGTTTACGACCTTCTTCACTCAGTGCCAAGGCTCGGCTCAGTGGAGCTGCTCTCTACTCCTGCACACATTTTAAAATCGTCTTCCTGTTTTGCTTTTCTTTGTTCTCAGGACCCACCGCTCTTTCCAGACACCTTTTAACTTCCTGCACATCACATGAACATGTTCTGGAAAGCAAGAAACGCATCACTGAAGCCTTAGCTTAATGCTGTATTTGCACATCTCGTGTGATATGCCAAAGATAACATGCAGCTGTATTGTGCGTGTCATACATGCTGTATGTGTGAATCCTCTCTGTACGATGTTTACTGTGCATAGAGAGTGTATTCAAACAATCTTGAATTCAATTTAATTCTAACTTTTCATAAACTTATAATTCCATTAATTTCTTGTGTGTGTTAAATAATTAACTGAGAAATCGTACAATGATGCTACATGTTGAAACCATGTCTTAAGCTTTTCAACTGAAAAGGGGGCAGCTTGTTTATTTACTTATATGGACTGAATTGCTGTTGTACGCACAGAAAGCCATTATGTTGGTTATGTAAACTTGAGTATTCTATCCTGCTGGATGCAGCTCTACTGCCTTAGAATAATAAAAGTATGACTTCAGTAAATGTTTTATAAGCATTGTTTAAGTGTAGCATTTTATGGGAGGCACAGTTACATATCCAGCCTGACAGTGAAACTGTTTTTGGAGCATTCATTAACACATTTGTTATTTTTAATTGCCTTAACAATAACCTTAAACAGCTCATTCAATGTTTGGTCTTCGCTGTGACAAAAAAATACCTCTTCTAGAATCTCTTGAGGTTAATGCTTTATATCGTAAATGTTTACAATGTTTTGTGTTTGTGGTCTCTGATGTATAACCTCTTTACTTTTCACGCTTTTGTCCCTGCTCGTACAGTTTCAGCTGGCCATGTTATCATAATCTTGTTTTGATTATCACATAGAAACATGATTAACGTCCAGTGTCTGTGTGTCCTGACCCGTCACTTGATGCGATTATTTAGTGCCTGAAACACAATTGACTAACGGAAGCTATTGTTTTATCTGAGTTAAGTGAAGCTAAGTTTTGTTGTACAAGCGCTACAACAGATTGAATGATACACTAATGTGAAACTAACATACAATAAATGAAAATGTATTGTTTTTCTCATTGTATGTTTAACATTTTGGTTCTCAGAGGTCAAAGGTTTGTGCCTTTCAAATAAACTTTTTTTACTTGCTCCAAAAGTGTGTTTGTGTTTTCACACACTCTAGTTAAATTGTGCTTCAGCCCATCTGTGTTTGCACACATGATCTCTCTTCCTGTTGTCTTCTCTAAATAAACACTTTAAAAACTTTTTTTTCCTCTCTCACTCTCTCTGTCACTTCACTAGCATATTTAAACTTACTTAGTTTTATACCATTTCTTTTCTGTTTTTATACCAAAGTGCAGATCTACTGCCACAAAGTGCAGTCCCATTGTTAGAAGTGTGCCTGAAAGCCAACGGTCGTGGGTTGGGGAGGGGGCCCCCAAGCAGCACCCCCGGGTGCAGCATCTGTCATTATAAGGTGTTTTGGTTTGCAACATGGAGCCAACATGCATGTGTGTGCCTGTCATAGCTGGCATTCCACACCTGCGAGGTCTGTTATTCTGTGTGTTCACCAGGCACGATCTGGCTCTTTAAGTACAGTCAGGGCTGCAGGAATGCTCTCATTTACAGTAGTGCTCCAACTGCATATTTACTGTGTGTGTGTGCACGTTTAAGTGTGAGACTGAACCCTCTTGTTTGGAGCTGGTGACAGATTTGACGACATGGTGTTGATGTGGAGGGGGCTTCGTCACGGCTTTGTAATGTTCTGGAAATTCCCCCCCCCCCCCCCAGTGTCAAGTTGAGAGTTGTTGATGCTGAACTGTAGACTTGATCTGCTGTAGCCTCCAGTTGTTTAACATCTTGTCTTTTAGCGCTCATATTTAATAGTCTGCCTAATTTCAGTACCAAGGACAGGTCCTGTTGAATGTCAGTGTGAGTGTGACATGAGAGCTGCTGGAAAAAAATACATATTCAGACCTCCAGAGGCCTGATTCGTAGTGGTAACTGCCATTAAAATGTAAAATTGTGCATTTTTCACTTTTTTGACTTTAACATTTACATTTTGTTCTTGTAAACTTTATAAAATTATAAAATCACATCTAAAATACAGAAACCTGGAGCCAAGTTATTCCATAAAAAGAAGAACGGCTTATTTTAGGAGTCTTTTAAGAAAACATATCAAAGCTTTTTTTTTTTTTTTTTTTATCCATTTGAACCAAGTGTTTGGAAACTTGGAGGTATTAGGGAGGACAAAATTGTCAATTAATAATCACATGACATTTTAAATTAAATGTGGAATCTATTTTGAAAACACAAAATGTTTAAATTCAGTTTTCAAATATTTCCCATATTCTTGTCTAGTCTTGAAAAACCTTGGAGTGTTCACTATTACTCGTCAATCAATCTTTATTTTTGTAGCGCCAATTCATAACGAATGTTATCTCGAGACACTTTGCAAAAAGCAGGTGAAAGACCTTACTCTTTGTTATGTTACAAAGACCTGACGTTAATCCATCACGAGCACAGCACTTAGCAAAGTTACAGTGGCAGGAAAGAGCGTCCTTTTAAGAAGCAGAAAATTTGGGCAAAACCAGACTCATGATGAACAGCTTCTGCCAAAAGTGCACTGGGCTTGAAAAATGGGGTTGAGGAAGATGCAGGAAGAAGGATATGGGGATGGGGGGTGTTCATAGCAGTAGGCCGTCCCCACCAATGATCCTGAGGAACCTACAAGAAATGAGATGTATGCAAAAGTGTTGCACCATACTTCTTGTACAACAGTGCTCTCATTTGGGTTTACGAGAAATATATCTTGAGGAAACTTGTTTTAATATTCATGCTTTACTTTACTTTTTTTTCTTCTTTTTTTAGCCAAAGGGTGTTGTCTGGTAACGTCTGTTCTTGATTACATTTCACATTTACATTCAGTCTGGTAATCATTATGTAAAAACAGCTGTCCTTGTTTTTGAGCGAAACCCCTCAACTTGACTCATTGATTGTAACAAAGTATGGACGTGTCAGCCCCCTGCTGGGTCTGGGCGAGCTCTGGCTCCATGCCCACACCAGACTTCAACCCTCAGGGCCGCATTCTTCAACCCAGCCCGTCTGAAAAACACCACACTTCCCACCATTCCACTGTTGCTGTTTTTTCAGAAACATGCACTCAGTGTATCAGCTGCAGGTCCTGTGGGAATGTCAACGTTTTCACACAGATACATTTTATCTTTCTGCATATTTGCTGGTTGTATCTGATAGTGACGTTTTTTATTTGTGCCACAAAGTTAACACAAGAAGAGTCTCCATCCTACTGTAAATATGAGTGTGCATGTGTGTGTGTTGGCATGCTATTAATGTGCCCTAACATTACTGTTTTATCGAGCTAAGGCCATGACACATCCGTTAAAGGCTTTCACATTAATGAGAACTTCCCCTATCTTCCTCCACTACTCCACTCCTCCAATCCTCCCCTCCTCTTTTAGATGACATCAGCGTTCCTGCTGAAAGGCCTGCCATGCTGAAGGTCATTGACAAACACATCCATCTACATAGACTGTAATGTAACTGTAATGAGGTTTTCTGTAATGGTTTATTCTCTACAGCAGGATGTGTTTGATTTACCCCCCTGTAATTTAACAACAAAAGCCGCCTGTTTTCATGAGCCTCTGATATGCATCTTAACTAATTTGAGATATTTTTGGGTCCTAAAGGTGAAATTGTATTAACAAAGATTGGGAGATTTAGTTGAAATCATCATCGTTGTCGTTGTGGTCGTCATCGACAGACTCAGGAGTCCATTAGAAAGTAATATTCTGCTTCACAGTCACAGTTTAAACAGATGCACTCAATGATAGACGTCGAGCTACTCCTCCCTGGTCCAGTCTTACTTTAACATGTACGGGGCCTCTCTGTGGAAAATCCCACTGACCTTTTAGTGGTTTGGTACAAACCAGTAAAGAGCTGAAGGTAATGTTTCTGATCATCTATCCCACGAAAGCTTCTAGACATGACTTATGACTCTGTTCCTCACATACTAATACCAATCTAAATTATAAGAATGAACCAATACAGAAGTTGTATGTGTTTTTGTTTAGTTCATTTTGAACATAGTAATGTAAGCTTGAAATATGTGTTTGTCACTTAAACATAATTTCTATTCAATGTTTTTCGGAGTAGGAAAAACTAAATGGCATACTCAACCTGCTCAACAGCAACGTATATAAGGCGCAACGTATATATCTTCATAATAAGTGAGCAATATCTTACACATTGTTAAACCATTTGTTTACGAGGTAGTCAGATAAAAAGTGAGAAATTTACAATACCAGGAACCTCTTATCAAATAATCAAATAACAGAAAACTCAAGCAGGACCACTTTGGTTTTACAAAATCAAACTTTAATCAAGTTAAGGAAAATCCAAAGACAGAAACTGCAAGGTCATAGGGTTAGAGAAAGACAATGTATCCATTCTGTCATACCTTAGTTCCCAATAATGTTTGAACTCATTTGTTTTATTTTTTAGAATTGTAGAATTAATCTGTGGTTATATTAGTCTCATGAGTGGACTGCATATCAGTCCGGTATGTGGAAATAACCCATCATGACAAAAGAGTAAAACTCCATGCAATAAAGCTGCTTTATTATTTCTTAGCTCTAAGAACAACATGTGTAACGAGAAGCAGTGAGTGGGCCACTTGTTACATTAAAGTGGCTATATGTAACTTTCAAAAATACTGCATTTGTAGCGATACCGCAGACCGTTAGGCGAACTGCACCAGCACACGTGCTCGTACGTACACAAACGAGCATCATCATCGGCCGCGAAACACTGGATATTTACCGGCATGATGCTTACAGAGGAGGTCATACACGTGTGAAAGTCTGTGAAGGAGTCTGTGTTGTGTTGTTACAAATAAATCCGGCTACAAATCAGTACACTGCATCCAAACAGCAATAGCTTAAAATTGGCCCGCTGCTAAACGTTGGGATGTGTTTTTATTAATTTTTTTAACTTTGATACATATGTGCTTGAAAAAAGAGCTCTGAGGATTCACTGGGGCAGGTCCAAGTCCAAGACCAAGTTAGCCTACAAATGCAACTGCTAAAAGAAAAGGCCGCCATTTTGACATTGCGCTGCAATAACCGCTTTAACTACGTCACTATGGATAGAAGGCATCCAACTTGATGCCATGTCGTGCCAACCAGAGCCTTTTAAAAGATTATATATAGTTTATTTAATCTATTTAATCTATCATAAGGCTCTGGTACCAACCATTTATCGTCCTTGTCAAAACCTGCCGCCTACATTACCCATAAGGCATCGCAACCGCCGAAAGTTAGCTGGGATATTCGACGGTCTTGCTAGTAGCGGCTACAGTTAGCCCGAGTCGCTAGCTTAGGCATGTTTTTCATGTATGAGGCATTTTAAGGGCCTGTTAGCCTAACTGTTTTAGCTCTAGAGGTCAATATATTAATTATATATTTTTTCCTTCTAATTGAAACTTGACAATCTTTTTGTCAAGTCAAGTCTTACTGGAATTGTTCCTAAAAATAAAAAGTCACATTTAACCAGTTGAGTCAAATCAGTTCAAGTAATTGTATCAGATTATCAGATCAAAACATGACTGAACGATAAGTAGACTTCTAGGACTAGGCAGAAAGACTCTAACGTGAAAGGTATCAAGCCTGAGTCATGTCTCATTTCTGTGTGTTAAAAATGTAGACCTAGGCTACTTGTTGACATATTCACACAACCAGGGGCTGACTTGACAGTGTGCAGGTAGTCTATGTGTGCAGGTGGCTGAATGCTTCTAAACTCTCACAACTACAGCTTCAGATAGGCCTATAGAAATATTTTATGTTATATGTTATGTTATGAAATGTCTTGTTCATTTAGCCTCAGGTGAGGGTTAAATAAACACACACACACTTGACAGGTTTGCGTTTCTCCCTTTCAAGTGTTTGTTGTCTTTTGTTTTGTTTTAGCTGCAGGGACCCTCAGTCAGGACCTGCGTGAACTTGGCTTTAGATGCTCAGGCTGTAATTTGTGCGTTTTGAAATTCCCAACAAAATGGCACATAGCTCAACCTGAAATTAACATTCAAACATCGACACGAGATGCCTTACTTTAACACACAAGACACCAAGGAAATGTGTCACCCATACCAATAAAGGAAGTGTATACTGCATGTGTGTGATTCAGTACTATTTACATTTGTACGCACAATTTATATTCACTGACTTGAAATAAAAATAAGTGCCACAGTTGATTGAAAAATAGGAGAAAAAAAGGAAAATCCAAAAATGCAAGAAGTCAGGGGACAGTTGTGTGTTTGTTATTAACTACAAAAAATATTTGCTCCTTTGCAAAGCCACATTCATACTTTTATTTCTGAATTTATGTAATATATCAAAACAAGGGGCACTTTGTCCCTAATATTGGGAATTGCTTTCATAGTTTTTTGGTTCATTGTTTTGCATAAAGGTACATTGAAAATGCTTTTTTTAAGTATATAAAGTTGTTTATGTAGGCTATATGTACCTCTAAATATATGTTTATAGTTTTTTTTTCCACTGTATTTTTAAATTAGCCTTATACCTTTTATATTATATAATGTAGATGTTTTTTTTTCTGTATTGCTAGACAGTATACAAATGATTGTTTCATTTATTATAATGTAGTTTGCTCATACATTTTACGTCACTTAAATCTGCAAAACCTTTGGTAAATAAAGTAAGACAGACAGTCCAATAATCCAACTGTATAGGAATTACAGCAAAGGTAATAGTTATTTTGCACTGGAAACGCTCTTGCTTTTAAATTGGTTAAACTGTACATGACTTTTTGTGCTTGGAGACAAATGCTTACTGTATTTTTTTTCTCCTATATTCTTTAAAAATGTTATTTACTAAACTGAATCACCCCAAAAACTTGCACAATGTCCTTCCTAGTGTTTTGGACCAGTCCTTATTTAATTTACCACTCACAAAAGGGGCAAGATTTTCGCTAAAGACAGATAACCGCAGCTATAACGAGCTATTATTTTAATTCCTTTATTCAACGAGCTTCTGCTCTCTCACCTCTCCTCCTCTTCATCAGCACCGTCTCTCTCTGATGCTGCAAGGCGTGCCGCATGTGATACTGAAGGGAGGAGGAGGAGGAGGAGGAGGAGGTGGGGGGTGTCCTAAAAGAGTTCGCTGGTCCTCTCACTTCATCACTCCACATCCAGGCCACCCCGGGGCGGAGCTGCACTGTACGAGCTCGTCATTTTGGACACTGTTGGATTCTCGCTTTTCTGCTGTCGTCTTATCTCGACGCGGAGGTTTATCTTGTGATTTATTTGTTTGAAGACGAGAAGAGTTCGCATCGTTGAGATTGTTCGCCATGGGAGCAGAGAGTTCAGTGCAGCGGGACGGGAAGAGCCAGGAGGATGCCTCAGCTTCAGCCTCCGCCGGGGAGCTGAGCGCGGAGGTGAACGTGATCCAGGAGGCGAGCAGCGTCCTCGACAGCAAGGTGAGCAGACACTGTGCACCACACCCCCTCCTGTAAACATGTTCATCCTGCTCCCTCTTTCAGTTCTTTCCATACTCTCTACCTATGTGTGTTTGCAAACATACCTGTCGTCACTCACCCCCCCCTTTCTCCCACCCCTCCCTCTGAATATTCAGCGTGCCACTTTGTGCATCGGCGACGTGCTGCAGCGCACGCGCTCCATGTGCGCCTGACGCTGTTTTTTTTGTTGTTTTTTTTTGCTGAGTAATGAGTCGAGTTGTCTGCAGTCCCGCAGTAATAAAACGGCAGTAGCAGAATTCGGTCCAGATTTACATTCAGACCAGCATGCAGCCTGGACTCAGGGTCCTGCTCAGCAACAGAAAAAACACATCTTTCTCCTGACAGCTTTGGCCCTTTAGTTTGAACCACATGAGAACAGTTACAGATGATTGAATTAGATTTTTAACACGTAGATGACATGTTGACATCTGATTGCACGCCAATAGTCATGCATTTTTTTCCCCACTTTCTATTCAAAAGAATTACGTCATAACATGAAATTTCCTTACCAAATAAAGGCTTGCACATGTCATGCCTTCAAAACCCAAATTGTACATTAAAGATTGAAAGTATGTTTTCATTCAACTAAGGAATAAGAATCCAACAGTGTGTGAATAAGAACACGTACAACAACCCATAAAAAATGAAATATTGAGATTTTTTTTAAGAATACAGTTATATCCAAGTTGGGCAATATTTGAAAGTAGACATGACATTGAGAATTCTTCAAATGTTTTTCTTTAGTGAAAAATATCAATGTAAAATGATCAAAATCTCTATAATCTTATTATACCCTCATACAGATTAACATTTTATCACAATGTTTGATTTTTTTGAACATTGTGGTTTTCCATGTATATTTAAATGGATTCCTGATCTCAATCAGACAAAACTTACCGTAAATCAAATAATTGAATGAAATATAATATATAACACGGTAATGTCATTATTATGTGGCTTCTTTGTAATGTCATCCCCTGCTAATGTGTTTACATTTTGACCTCATTACTGCAGAATCTGATCAATCATAAATAAGTGAAAGATTGGAAAAAAAAATTACTTCAGTGCATGCAGGGACTTTTTCAGACCAGACAGCTGGCAGCCTGTTTACCATCTGAAGTGAGGGAACTGAGAGCAGGAGTAACACTTACTTGGTTACTTTCAAAATTTTTATTTTGTCCTAAATTACCTTAAAGTTCTCTTCCTTTAGATTTAATTTAAAAACAAACATTTCAACTCAGTGTCCAGTATGTTGTGTGCCAGCTGTCACCCTCTGAGCGGACTTGCACACTCTGCACTTTTACCTCGGTGTAAATTGCGCAGCTTTGTGTGAATGAATATTTGGAACGCACTCACTAATGACTATGAATGTTTCGCCACCTGCTCTATTCACGCCTCGTATAACCTATTGGATTTATTGACTTTCTTTAGGCTGGAGGTCAACAGGTCACAGTTTGTGGCCCATATCTCTTCCTTAAAGGTCAAATGACACTGAGGCAGACTTTCAGTGAGACAGAGAGCCCAAAGGGTGAAACATTTGGTCAAGGTTTCTAATCTCAGCTTCACGAGTGTTGTTGTGTTTTTATGGGCTGATGTGTTTATGTAGTTGTTCTCCATGTGAGGCGACATCATGTGTGAGTGTTTTGTTAAGCCCTGAGCTTGTTATCACAGGTATGAAGTCAGTGGCAGTGTTTCTGCAATGACAGTGAGATGTCTGAAAATGAAATGTTTCTGAACTGCGTTTCTGACCTGTTACGATGTCTGTGGAGCTTTTGCGCCCAAGACATTACTTGTGTGCTTGAACCCATTTTCCTATCTCGAAGAGGTCGCTTCTATGTTTATTATTGTTATTATTGTTATTCAATCACTGTATACTGTCACCTGCCAAAGTGGTATTGTTATAACATTATTACTGGAGTTCACTTTCACAACAAATCAATACAAAACAGGAAATGCAGAGCCAAAGCTCAGAAATAACAGAGGTGTTAGGTGTTATCAGAAAACACTTAAATGAGCTCTCAAATTTAGGGCAGCCTGTGACACAAGTATGAAACTGATTACTGTCAATATTACGATGTGAAAAGCCTCACATTCCTCTTACTGAAGTTGGTTTAGTAAGAGGATTTTTGGGGGGTTTTTCATACTTTGTATTTGTATGATTATCTGCAGTGCACTCTCAAAACTTCTGTAATAGTTTCTCTAAAATAGTTGTCCAAGGCCCACGATATTGGAAACATTCAGGAAAAAAACCTTGATAATTTTAGCAAACTTTGAGGTATGTGACCTTCAAGCATTTCCCGGAATATCTCAGAGAAACTGAGGTGAAAACTTCCTGCTCGATACGCAGTTGATACATATCCTCCACACTTCTCAGAGGAATCATAACAATGTGTCTCCACCAACACTGACCTGCATTCCTCACACTACTGAGTCTCCAGCAACACTCGAGTGATGTGAAAACAATCACATTAAGACCATGATGCGAATGGATTTTAGATGGATGATATACTGTAGATATGAGGTACTCTCCTGAGGGTTAAGCGGTTGAGACTTGAATTACAAAATACAAATAGATAGTCAACTAAGTCAACTTATTCAATTCTTAAATGAGTGTTTTATTGGAGTGTTACAATCAAACTATTAGATTGTGTTCATGCACACATGCTTCCTCAACCTCTTTGAGTTTGTGTGTCATTTCTGTTTGTGTCCATACTATACTTTTACAGTAATACCAAAATATCGCCCAGTGTTAAAGACAAATCTCTAAAATGTATTTTCTATCTCATAAATAGTTTTAAGTGCTGCCTTAATCTGCAGTTTACTAGATGTAGGTACAAGTATCTAAGTTTAACATAGATTGCAATCAAACAAGTTTGTATTCATAACAAGCCCTAAAGTGACTCTGAATGGTACATATGCAGACTCTTCCATGCGGCCTAAAGATTGCATGTACAATCCTTAAAGCTCATTAAGATTAGCTCTCCTTTCAACAAAATGGCCCTAGAGTCATCCCCAAAGTATAGGGCTAAATGTCATGATTTGAACCTGGGTGATAAAAACATTTTCATCATTGTGTTGAGGGGGCTTCAGGGAAAACCAGCAAGCAGACGTGTCATGAAAATCCCATGAAATTAAAACAGATGTTGAAGGTTTTTTGTCTTTCAACGTCACTTATTTGACAGAACCCGGCACAAAACTGCATTCTCGGTATTCTTTATGGTCTGTGTAGGTTCTTGATTCAACCAGTCCAATTGCCTTTGGATCAAGCTTCGAATGTATTATTTCTGGTATTTAAGGGTCATTTCCTAGACTACATTAAAAATGGTTGACTCATTATGCACCTCAGGAAAAGTAATTATTTTGTGTCGACTGAAAATCTGTCCTGAGTTTCTTTTCACCATGACTTGTGTAGACTGCCTTTCATGTTAGATTTGCAAGCATGAATTTTTTTTTTTTGAATTGATAAAAAGGATTCAAAGACACCTCTCCTTCTGATCTTCTGTGAATGTTTGCAAAACTCTTTTCTGAAACATCCAGCTAAAGTTAAATTGAACACTGGGCTTGGTTTGACTGCCCACTGTAATTGAAACATTTACCTCGGTGTGCTTGTTTTGCACCTGTACCTGCACCAAACAGTGATGTCACAGTGTACTGACACGCCCTGGTGTACACCTCTTCACATCTTGTCTGCCTAGCCGGCAATGTAAAACACAAAGAGGTGGAATAGTCCCCCCCCCCCCCCCCATGAACCGCTGTCTGAGGTAGTAACAGTGATGTATGTGTGTGTGCATGTCTGAGTATGTGTGCAGTATGTGAAGCTCCTACTGTATGTTTACATGCCGTGCCTCTTGTGCTTCTGCGATGACGTAAAGCCCCTTACAATCACAATCGCGAAATTGCTGGAATCTCGAAACTGTAACCAGACGAAGACTTGTGAAAGTAAGTCCCAGAATTGTCCAGTGTTGTAACCATAACAAACACTTTCAAAAATATCCAACAGGTAATTGACAAAGATAATTATTTTTACTTTCTCTGCCTAAATGTCTTAATCCTCTCCTTTTCTTGCATGTCAGCCAGAACGTAGCTGACAGTAGCACACTGTTACTGTGGTGTCAGCGTATGCAATCACTCAGATCAGACTCACGTGAACAATGAAAAACACAGCACAAAAAAAGCCCCTTAAACATAAGATCTGCATCACATGTCAGGTCCTCCCATCACAACATCAGCGGCAGGTGACTCCAATGATCCCACATCATGTTATGTAATGTAATGTGCGCTGATTAAGGCGGTTACGTTCCTGTATAATGAGCTGCAGCTGATCAGAAGCTGCTGTGGCTCTGATTATCCTGTTAGCAGAGAGA
This sequence comes from Labrus mixtus, assembly GCF_963584025.1. Classification (NCBI taxonomy): domain Eukaryota; kingdom Metazoa; phylum Chordata; class Actinopteri; order Labriformes; family Labridae; genus Labrus; species Labrus mixtus. The sequence continues at coordinate 11,707,652 of NC_083623.1, read as the reverse complement.
GAGAGAGAGAGAGAGAGAGAGAGAGAGAGAGTTAGGGTGGAGGGGGAGGCGGAGGCGGAAGGGGGTCAAACAGAGGATCCATTGAGGATGTGACAGGATGGGGACAAGTCGGGGGCCCATGTGTGCACCGGCCCAGAACAAGAGGAAGGAACCGACATGAGGAGGGGTTGGAGCAGCATTTTGGGTGGGCACGGGAAGAGGGGACGGGTGTGGAGCCCAGAGAGAGCAAAAAAAAAAAAAATTTGAGAAAAAGAGAGAGTCACCAGAGTGACAAAGGAAGATGAATAAGGGGATTGTTCTCACATTTGACTGATTTTAAAAGACAGAGAAAGAGTGGGGGGAATAAAGAGCAAACAACTTTTGGGGTGATTTTGAGAAACTCCTCTTCCAGAAGTACAAAAAAAAAAAAAAAAAAAAGTCCTAAACTGCTTAGTGTCAGGTACTTGCATCCATATATGAAATAAATGCAGTCTGTTTATGCGTGATATAATAAAACATTGCACATAGAGAAATACAACACAACAAGCTGTATAGCTGAGCTGTTTTAGATTTTGTTTTACTGATGTGTTCAACTGAATGTTCACAGATTTCCTTAATTGACCAGTAAAACAAAAGCTCTGTTTTTGATAAAGTAAGAATCCCAATGAAACCAGTAAGAACTTTATATGGAAGCAGACTCAAACTTTGGAAATGCTCTCTTTGGAAATTTTTATTAGAAAAATGAACTTTCTCCAGCATTCAGACTTTGCCTTCTGCAGACTGAACATCCACCAAGAAGTTCACTGCTCTCGAGTTTGATCTCAAAACCAGCACTTCTTCACAGTGAGGTCAGCAGGTTTCGTTCAGTAATTCAATATTTAGAGTTTGTGCTGAAAGTCAAGTGATGGTGGTTATTGGATGGCAAATTTTACCGAAGTTTGAAGTGAGCTAGAGGATATAATAAACTAAAATGAGAAATGTATTTAATGAAAGAAATTCAATTGTGAGGGTCTCAACCTACAAACTTTTTTACTTACTAAAGATCTGTTTGTTAAAAGTGATAATAGATGTCTTCCAACCACGGAAAAAGTAAAAAAAATAAATAAATAAAAAGCGACTACTCAACCAAACTAAAAACTGTGAAACATGCTTAGTTCTAAATGGCCTAAAACAAATAAAGAACTGTCTGTAAAATGTAGGAAACAAGCAGAATATTGAGTTTTTCATGATGATTTCTTGTTTTTTTGATAAAAAGAAAAATCAAATTCAAAGCGATTCAAATTTCTTGTTTTTGTTGTGGAGCAACAGGAAGTGGCTTATTGCTAATTAATCTGTCTGTTGGCCAGCTCCATCTCTCAGATTCACCGCCAGCTCTCCATTACTGTACAAAACAGAATTGTGTGTGTGTGTTCGAGGATGTGAAAAAGCAGACTTCTTTTGTTCCTCTCTGCCTCTAAAAATTAGACTACACTCCAATAGTTTGATGTAATAAATTGTCGACAGGAACATGTCAAACCCAAAAACCACAACAAGATGATAGAAATGTTATAAAAGGTGGTACTTCTTTTTGTCTACACTGCTCGATTTGTATTAAAGTCAGGGTTCTCAGCTCTTTTTCCCAGCTATGTTATCCATTCAATTATTTACGAAGGACTTCAACAGCAAAAACATTTCAATCTACCCACCAAAATACTCCAGCTAACTCACAAATTGGAGTACATTTACCACATCAGAAAGCTTTGACTTGCAATGTAGTTAACGTAATCAGTATTACATAAGTTAGCTGAGGTTTTGCTGAGAAACCTGAACACGGTCGTGCAAATGTACCAGAGAAAATTCAGTTTAAATCCCATTAGTTTCAACCTTGAAAAACAATAAATAGTGAAATGGGTTCATTCTTCACATGCCTCTGCAGTGTATTTATTTCAGATGTGAGTCTATAAATAACCCGATTTCATCCTAATTATTGTGATTTAGGGCAGTCCGTCTCAATCTGTAGGTCACAATAGCAACATAAATCGGAAGGGTCATGAGCAAGGGCAAGGACGGGAAGATTAAATGTTTCTGCTTCTGTTTCTAGATTTATTTTTTGGCTTTTTATGCCTTTTATTTAGGGATAGGACAGTGGATAGAGTCAGAGACCGGAGAGAGAGGGAGTGGGTTACAACATGCAGGAAAGAGGCTACAGGTCAGATTCAAACCCGGGCCATATGTACTCGAGGATTAAGGCCTCTGTATATGGGGCGCGCACTAACCGCTAGGCTTCCAGCGCCCCAACACAGAAACTTATTATATTATATTTATATTTTTTTATTGTATACAATTGAATGGCTGACTTGACCACAACCCTCAGTCCTCTGCGAACTCTTAAAGCAGGTCGCAGGCAAGCAGAAACGTCCTGTGTTCAGAAATTAAGCCAGCCAGGGAGGGCAAAAGTTTCTTCGTTTTCCACTTGATGCGTGCTCCAAAACAGAAAAATCCCCATTAGGCCCCATATTAAAGGGCCAAATTCAAAAGCAGAAATGAAAATTTGCAGCCAGCTACAAAACATGGTTTTGGTCCCTTGAGCTAATTTCTCTATTCATATCAACTGCATGAGGTGAATTTATAACTCGTCTGTTTAAAGGCCTTCCAGTTAGGGGGTGCGGTTGCTTTTGATGTGGATTAAGCTGGCTCTCTGCTACACAACACTACAGCCGATTCAGGCCACATTTACACAACAACGATTTCATCCGAAGTGACATTTTGTTTCAAATATTGATGTTTGTTGTGGGGCCGTGCCCACAATAAGGATTAATTTGGGATTGGATTAACACAAATTGGATGAATTATTCTTCATTGAGTTAAAAGTTAGATTCACTTTAGGGTTACACAAACACACATGATCACCTAGAATCCGCGTTTCTCATCATCAGTAGTGCTGATTGAGGCGGGAGGAGGGGGTTTGCGTCCCTGAAGTACTGACAGGTTATTGAATATTTGAGGTCTGGCCAGCAGGGCTCGGCCTCTTCACGGCCCCACAGGGACTGTTTCAGCTACTCTGTCCAGATCAATCGTTATGATTAGAAGACGGCCTCATCAGTGTCCTTGTTTTACTGCTGTTCTTTATTGCTTCTCCAGTTTAGGATGCTGAAGGCCGAAAAGATAACTGGAAGGTCCCTAAAATCAAATAACTGACATTAGCCTCAAGTGACAAAGTATTTATTCTATTTTACAGCCTTTTGAATAAATGATAATACCTGTCCTATATATTGTGATTCGACTAACAACCCCATTAAAATAACCACATGTGCTGAAAGTTAAAAAGGGATTGCTTTTAGATATGAGCTACTCATATCTAATTTTAAAAAACAATCTTTGTTTTTCTTTAGACGATGTGAAGCCAAATCATTGTACTGAAAGGGGTCAGAGTATCTAAAAATGAGGTCAATATGTAAAGTGTAACTGTGAACAAAAGCTCAGTCTTCAGAGTGCTCTGAATATTTGGTTTCCATTGTTTTCTTCTTTTGGCATCAAGTTAATATTCCAAGCTATAAGCTAGTCAGTCTACGGTACTATGGGTAAACGCATGTACTAAACTCTCATTGGAAGAACTGTCAGGCTTTTCATGTAAGTTTTATATTATATTAAACATTTTTTAAACCCAGATCTGCCATGAGATAAATGAGAGAGAGAGAGATGACAGTGAGGGGCTATATTAAGGGTTATAATCATGGACTTTAAATATTAATGGACGGAGCCTGAGTGACGTCAGCCATCTGTTACTGCAGGGGGCTCCGGAGGCTCATCGGCTTCAGCCGCCATGCTGGAAATGCTTACTCAGCCTAACTTCCAGTCAACCTAACGACAGGCTGAGCGCTGGAGCTGAGGCAGGTTTCAAGCCTCTAGACGAACCGTTACATCACGCCTACTTATCAATCATGTCGGCTAACCGCCTAACTATGAATAACACGTATCGTTGTTAAAATCAATATAGAGCCGCTTAAAAAAAAAATCAGTCCCTGTACAGTGTGTGCCAGTGATGACAATAACTAATCAGACCTATTTAATTTTTTGTACCAGGCTGTAAACATGTTCATTTGTGCTGTAAAAACAGCTTTTTTGCCAGTCATGTGTATGTGACTTCCGGGGTTCCTGGAGCCAGCCTCAAGTGGTCACTCGAGGAACTGCAGGATTTTGCACTTCCACGTTGGCTTCATTTTTCAAGTTGCCACTTAGTTATAAAAAGAAAAACACAAGGCTTTATAAAACTTTGGAAGATGTCACACTTCTAAAATGAGTTAGAGAATAAAAATACAGAGCTGGAAATGAGCATGTTTGGTCCCCTTTAAGGTGTTTATTTCCATGTCAAGGCATCTTAATTGAGGGCGGACGAGACATGACTTTTCATTACAAACAAGGAGCTTCTTGGTTTCTCCATGTCAAGAAATTAGGAATTCTCCCTCAAGTCTGTTTAAGTCTGTGCTGGCTCCTCACTGCAACACTGTGCTCAAAATAACCTCTCTTACCTCTCTTACGTCATCCGCTTCTGTGGACCTGCTCGCTCACCCATCTTCTACTCTCTTCTCTCTCTCTCTCTCTCTCTCTCCACTCTCCCTCTTCTGTTTTAACTCCATGATTCATCCTTTTATCTCTTCAGAGACACGTAAGCTGCTCCTCTGCATTCTGAGAAATCTAAAGTGGAGAGGCACTATTTGTTTTCCCCATTTTGTTGGACACTACATCTTGCACTTACTGAAACCAAACAGCTCTTTCGCAATACCAACATATCAGATAGACATGGGTTTGAAGTTTAACCAAAAGATGTGCTTTTAAATTGACCTTTAATGTTAATATGTTACACAAAACAGAAAAAAACTGTCAGTCTCTAATGTCAGCTCAAGAGCTTTTTTCTTTTATTGGTGCAGGTTTTTTATTTAGAGCTGTAAGATGAATGCCTTTAAAAAGGCCTCATAGTGCTCCTCCCTCATCGCTCTTTCATGGACCCGTTCACCTCGCTTAATTTCTAACCCTCCTCCCTCTCTGTTGCTCTCTTTTGCACATCCATTTTTCATCAGCTCTGGTCCTGATGCAGCACTAACAGCCTCACAGTGGTAGGTGTTGTGTGTGTGTGTGTGTGTGTGTGTGTGTGTGTGTGTGTGTGTGTGTGTGTGTGTGTGTGTGTGTTGTGTGTGTGTGTGTGTGTGTGTGTGTGTGTGTGTGTGTGTGTGTGTGTGTGTGTATGTGTTGTGTGTGTGTGTGTGTGTATGTGTGTGTGCCATTGTGTGTGTGTGACTGTAGTGCTGGTGGGAGTCAGATCATTTGAAGGACAAACGGTGAATCATAGCTTTGGTGCAGCTGCTCTCCTGGTATACTCTTGTAGGACAGTGTAGCCGCCCTAATCTCTACAGCTGGGACGTCTGAGATTTACTGTATTGACCAAACACACGACTCGTATATCACAACCCCCGTCCCATAACAGTAAAAACCCAGTGACCTGAAAAACAGAGCACTTTTGGAAAGCACTTCATATGGACTATAGGTTTAGGTGGAATTTCAAAGAGCTTTTCCATTTTATGTTGCTTTATTTATCTAAACTTTAGTTCCATTTTTCTTCTACATTTATCTCAGAGGTGTATTTCTATGTTCATTTGTACCTACAGTATATATACATACTTAAAATCATAGCTTCAGTTTAGTATGATACAGTCGTGAAATGCAGCATATGTAAATGCATCAAGACAGCAAACTAACATTAGTAATAGCACTGATGGGGGGGGGGGGCATTACATTTCACAGCATTATGGCCTTTTAAACGTTTGACACATTGGGCATGATTATTTAAACACATAGCCTTTACATTCTCCTATGGAAAAGATCATTTGGATAATTTGTGCTGGATTTTTGAAGATGCAAAGCTTTTTCTTGGGAGTATTTATGTCTTGGTATTCCAACAATAAGATGAAGAAGAAAAGAGAAACCGATAACACTGCGCTCCTTCTCTGAAAAACTCTATACTCTACATTTTGGGTTGGATAATCTCCCATTGAAAGAGTATTTCACAAAGAACACACTTTAATTTGATATATTTATACCAAAAGTATCTGTGGAGGGTTCACTGACAATCTGTTGTTGAATTGCATTTACAGTATTATTCTAAAAGATCTGCTCCATGGAAGTTTGATTCTTCCTTCATGGTTATTTTAAGGCAACCTCAGGCACATACTGTATTACAGAAATGACTGACCAAAGAATATGTCGGGATAGAGCTGATACCAGACAAAACATTTCTAAAGATTTCCCTAAACATGTTTGTCGGAGAGTATGTGGAGTTGAAACAGAGTTCCCATCATGACTTTTTCTGTCCTATAAAGGAGCATTTGAAGTTATATGGCTTTAACCATATATGGGAGATTTGCTAATCTCTTTAACTAGTTACTTCCTGAAACAACATAACAGGTATGTGACGAGTCATGACTGACTGTAAGAAGTAAAAGTGCTTTCACCGCAAACCATGTACTGTGCTGTTTACTGAACCCTGCATTTGGCCTGTGTAAGTGGTTTCTTATGATGTGGCCTCATCGTTATTAGAAGCATGCACAGCGAATCAGGTGGTAAAGCTTTCCCCTTTTAGGCAAATAGAAGTGTTGTTTTAAATTGCAAACAAGTCTGTTTACTGCTTGTTTGACACAAAACTACCTCCAGCTACATGACAGTGTTTACCAGAGAGCCATCGCTGCCTGGACTTAAACAGGTTTAAGATCATCTGCATTATTTACACAGACATAACGACACCAAGTCTTTGTTCAGACTGCAGTCAAATCAGATCTCTTTTTCAAATAACTTCTCTCAGACGGACTGTCTGCTATATTGGCTGCAAGTGACCAAATTGCCGCACTATGTGCAGTGGTTGCTGTTTTGTGCACATATTTGGCGACTACCTGTATGTATTTCTGGGATGCAGCTTGCAGACAAACAGTGATCCTGTATTTCAAAATTAAAGAGTCAAGTTGTGCAGCAATCCTCCACAAACCTGATTTTGATGTTGCTGTTTGGTGTTGGGTTCAAGTGACACAAAAGACACTTTAAAATCTAAAGAAATCAGCCAGTGGATCTAAACTGACACACATCCTCTTCCAATCCTTTTAAAAACTGCCTCTGATTGTTTTATAGCAATAATTAAAATGTTTCTGTTTTCTGACAGGTTTTCCTGAATGAATAAGGATGCAATCTAAATGTGCCAAAAACATGTTTTGGCCCAGTCTGATCAAGGCCCATGACAACATGTGCTTGTCTCTAATTGAGCTATTCCCATTTTTAAATTAGATGATTGCATTAGCAGACTAGAAATCATATGCTGTTCCTGCTCTGGTAAGCAGGCAATTGAAAGTAATAAGACAAGGAGTCCGGCACTAAAGGGTTTCTTTTAACCCGGCAAGAAAACAGATTCCTGTTTAAGGCTGATTTATTTCACGTCTTTAACAGCGTTAAGATCAAAAGGCACAAAAAAGGCCTTGTATATTCTTAAATACATGTTTCTTTTGGTGACTTTCCACTTTTATTTGGTTGTATTTTGGAATTATTATCTTTGGAGTGTTTATGTCTTTATAGAGGGACAGGACAGTGGACAGTGTAAGAAATCAGGGAGAGAGAGAATGGAGAAGGACATGCGGAAAAGGAGCTTGGTTTGAACCCCGGCTGCAGTAATCATATTAGTTATCAAATGTAAAGCAGTCAGAATGAAGTTGTGTAAAATTCTTTCTGCACATAAAAACAATAACGTCTTAATGTTGCAACATTTTGGGAAAGTATACAACAATAGATTAATATCATGGGGATGACTCTGGAAACTGTTCTTCACATTGTTTGGATAGCCTAAAGTTGCCATGACTAATTTGACCCTCAGTGTTGTTTCTAAGGCAAAACTTAGATCAAGCCTTCAGACATTAGTAGAGCAATAGTCCAAGAGTAATTTGAGGCCTTAAACCATAAAAAAACAGTCTGGTTTAAGTGTCTTACTAATTAAATCCACATTTGTCCTCTACGCGTTTCAGAAACCCCCTCTAACTAGTCATCTTCTTTTCTCACATATGACTCTGGAGCTTGGACGCTTATCAGGGCTCAGAGATATTTAGAGATTCATGACAGGAGGGTCAGCAAAGGGAGTGTATTTGTTATTACAACCCAGTTAGAGAGCCAGGCCCCTGGGGTCAAACGCTGGCCAGTGTGGCCTGATTGTAATCGTGTCCTGGGGGGTCTTTTCCTGCGCCCAGGCTGCTGTTGTTGTTTGGCTCAGTTTGCTGTTTGAGTGTAGCAGCCGCACAGATGAAGGGATCGGGGTGATGAAAAACAGACAAATTGTGGGAGGTATAGAGACTTCGGGTTCAAGGGTTAGTGATGCTCTGATGTAGGTAGAGGAGGACAACTGGGTTTAGGTGTTGTCCTAAAATGGCAAGCAACAGGTGTGTGACTCTGTCTGGCAGCTGTCTCTTACACAGGGACACACACTTACATGAATCTTGTACTCATATATTCCTCTCCTGTTTTATGGTGAATCAAGTTTCCCTCCCTTCATATCAGGCTGATATCAGATACGTCATAAAGTCATGTAAACAGACTGATGTGGATCCAGGGCCTTAAAAGTAGCAGGCAACATAAATAAGATTCAATAACGTACATTTATTTAGTATCCGACATTATAGCCTTTTCTTTGAGTAGACATTGAAGGGTTGGCAGAAGCTTCCCTCCAGCATGATAATGTCTGTTGGTGAATATAAAACGATGGATTCCCATGTCTTTCCTTTGGAGGTCATCTCACTTTCCCTCCATAGTGGCATTATAAAGATAACTGTTACAGGTGAAATGGTTGAACAAGTGTGGGTTGGCTCAACATGATATTCATGTTCTCAAGAGAATGGATATTTTTACATTTTCACTTGTACATTACTTTTGGTTAAAAATCAAAATACCAGCGACATGAATACAAAACTCTCAGCCCCTCTGTTTTCTAATGGACAAATGTTATAATTTCAACAGGCTTATCTCAAAGTGTGAACATGGTAATCAGTAATAACTAATCTTAAGCATATAGCAAACTGGTGTTAGCATGTAGCTAGAATAATGGCATCACAAAGCTTCTAGCTTGACTGTAGACGACTGGACTCTCTGACTGGCCTGTCTAGGTGAAGACAACGACTCGTGCATATTCCACAGCTCACTTGATTTTTTCTTTTCAAATTTTCTCAACTGTCAAAGTATTTTTCTTTATTCATCATAAACGGCTGAGATGGGTTCTCCTGTGCTAGGTGGTAATCATTGTTAACTTTGCACGTATTAAACGTCGGCATATTGGCATTCTCCATGTAGGTAGCCTAAGCATTTTAGCATGCTCATTTTCTCATACAGAGAAAGCACAGCGGTCGCTAAGTAAATACAGCCAAGCGTGACTTTACTGTTGATTCTTTCAATTTTCAAGTCTCGTTGTGGCTTAATTTCAGCAATATCTCAAGAGTCATTATTTGTGACTAAAGTCTGGCTCATGTGCAGTATCTGATGTTTTCAAAACAAAACAAAGAAACTGTTGTTGGAAAAGGGGGTTTTTACATACTTGACATAAACTATCCAATCATTCACTAGTCAATTCAATTTTATAACTTATTGCAAGACAGTTTTTTAACTTTCAGACTAAATTCATAAATCCTGGCCGCTACACTTCTTGATAGAAACACACACATGAACACCCTACAGAGTTCAGAGTTGGTAAACTTAAAACTTGAGTGTGAGAGTTTGCTAGTGAAGAGACAGCAGATTTATATTAATGGATGCCTCTTTTTCCTGAGAGCTGAAAACAAGTCACATACATTCAGACCTGCTCTGTATAAAGACAACCACACAACTAGTTAAAGGAGAACACAGAACACAGATCAATCAGAAGATCATACACTTACGTTCCATCATGTTGAACATCTGTATTTCATCTGTATATAACATGCACATGTTTAAAATTATAACTGTGTGTAGCCTGCACAAATTAGCTAAGGACTCTTATTCTAAGGATTGAAGGTTATACTTACAATCTTTAAGATGATTATTTTGTAATCCAGGAGTATTTAGCAGACTTTTTTTTTTTTTAAACTGCACAAACACACACATACGCACTCAAAACACACACACACTCTTACAGAGGAGCAGGTACCCGGAGTCTGAGCACCTGAGCTGAGTTAAAGGATTGTGGAAACAGTGAGTGTGCTCTTCGGGGGTCTTGTCAGGCTTTGATCTTTGGTATGTTCTGAATGTGGGGGTCAGGGATAATAGATTGGGGGCTGGCAGGGGTGAGGAGACATGAAGGGAGAGGTAGGGGGGAGGCAGGGGGAGAGGGAGACAGACATGATATTCACATAGGTCCTTGAAACCTCCCGTTAGACATAGGTGAAATATTTATCGCAAAAAAAAAAAAAAGTTTTCGCATTGCGTTTCAAACCACTGAGAATATTTTAGTGGTGGAATTTGATCGATCTGGGTTCTTCAGCTGATAATAGGAAGTTTAGACTACTCTTTCTGAGGTGCTATTCGCAACATGCACCCCATAGCAGGAGATTTCCTCTGTCAAACAGGAAGGAAAGACATGACGTAAATGCTGCAGTGTAATGTGAACAACATTTCCAAGATGGTGGATGAGGCATCAGAGAGAAGACTTAATGAAGACAGTTTTGCCTCGGATGTATTCACAGTATCAATAAACGAGTGGAACAGGCAGGCAGAAAGAGTATCAAGAGTATCAAGCGACTTTGTTAGATATACGACGATTGAACATGATTTGCAGTTGTCACAGGATATAAGGGTCATAACCCTTGCCCACTCGCTCGCTGTGAATTCATCCTGGATATAAGACCAGCTGCGTTCACACATCCACCCACCCGACTTAAGATGGAAGTATTACCAGAGGGCTGGCTGGAAGAAAGTCTGGATAGAGTCAGGGGTGAAAATTTGGCAACTGCGTTTGAGTTTTGTGCATGTGTGAAAAAGCTATTGCTGAGTCAAAAAATATCTAAAAAAAAATTAAAATGAGCCTCAAGTTAAAGGCAGGGTTGGTAATTTTCTAAAACTAGAATGATTTTGAGAGTAGCATTCCCTCAGTGCTCCGTCTGAACCCACCCCCTCCCCTCTGTGCCCCCCTTAAAAGCCACGCCCCCTCACTTACACGCACAAGCGCCATTGGTCCAGGAGCGGAGCTCAGCTCACGCTTTGAGTGTGGGCTCGTGCATGCATGGGGTAGAGAACGAGCAGGGAGACAGGGAGGCGTCTGATTGGTTCATAAAAATGGCACCTCGTGCAAACATTGGTCGAAGTGTTTACATGCTTACAACTGCTACAGATGACAGATTTTCTTTGTTCCTTTTTCAGAGCTCATGAGTTATTAATGTCTGTCAGGACCTAAAGACAATTTCAACCAAACTCTTTAAAAAGTTTATCTGGAGAAAATGATCAACCCTACCTAAGGGCTACTTCCCTGGGGCTAAAATTATTGCCCTCTCTCTCTCTCTCTCTCTCTCTCTCTCCTCATTCTTGCTCTCTGTTTCTCATCTCCTCTCTCTTTCTATCTGCACATCTCTAGTTTTACCTCCTCTCACTCCTCCTCCCCTCAGCGTGTATCTGTCCTCGCTCCGTTCTCCCAGTCACCTCCACCACATAGCCGTCCTTACTCCTTTCGTCTGCTCAGAGACTTTTTCCACACCTCAGAGGTCAGGGGTCGCCAGGCTAACTGTCACGGACAAACTACGACCCCACAGAGAGTCTTTAAGCCTGTTATCTCCTACTGCGACTCTGCTTGTGTGTGTGTGTGTGTATGTGTTCATTTGGGAATCATCATGAGGTTGCTGGGGTTCATAAACCACATCTCATTTGCTGAAACGTATTGTACTTCTTATCTTAACTCCTCAAGAAGAAAAAGTTGGGCTAAATTTGAATTTCGCTTTCTCACTCTTTCACAATTTTTTGTACATGAGCTCCTTAATCATTTTCCCACACAGGCTTAGGATGCTTTGAACTATTCCTACAGCCATTTTAATAACAAAATAAAGCCAAGGCTCCTCTGTTTAACTGGAGTGAATGTGATTTGAATTAAGGTCAACAAATGGTTGATTCAGCCCCTTGCGCCCCCCCCTATTGCAGGACTGAGACCTGAGTTTGAGATGTAATTTACCAGCTGCGTCACCCTCTTCTCTTCCATTAGCCCCCCTCCTCCTGCGCTCTTTGTTTGGTTAAAGGGATATAAATCTCCTCTGCCGGCTTTTGTGGAGAGATTTAGGAGACAGAGGGCTGTCTCTCGCTCTCGGAGCCACTGAGTGTAAAAGTGCCAAGAAGTAAACGAAAGAGGCAGATAAGAGGAAATCAGACTCAACGTTGAATGTAGGATAAAAGTGAAAGCAGAAAGATTGCTAAAGTATAAGAGAACAGATCATAGAGATCGTAGTGAGAGCAAACTAATCTCCCGTCCGGAGCTGATCCTGAAGACGTTTGTTCATGTACAATCAGAAAGGAAGGATTTAACGTATCTCATGTCTTTTGATTGCACAAAGTAGACTCACTATTTAGACTGTGATGTACAGTATGTTTTTTGTCATGAAAGGAGCCCCAAAGACTGTTAAACAGCTTGACCTCCCGTAGTGGCAGCTATCACTTTGTTTGGGTTTGTTCAGTTTAAAACCCGTCTCTAAAGTTTTCTTTTTAAAGAGATATTGGGGCTGAGCTTGTCATGTTAAGGTGTTAAACATTCAGCTCTGTGTTATAGAAACAGACGAGTTTTAATGTGTGGGCAATTTACTGATACTTGATCCTTGCTGTGTTTTTATATTTCAGTAACACAGCTTAAAGTGCTACTAAACCAATTCCATGAATACGCGAGAAAACACTCAAGGTTTATAGTTTGATCCTCCTGCACAAGACGAACGGTAGATCTCTCCATTACATATAGTTCTGTTGAATTTGGGAGCCAAAAAGCTGTGAGGCATTACGTTTTGTTAAGATAAAATTAGTATAACAAATATACATTTTCACTGAGCTGTCTGCGGATCTGGTGTTTTTCATATATACATTTTCCTCCAGCCTCATCGTTATTACTCTCTTCCATTGATCTTAAAGTATCTGTCCTGTGTAGTAGCGTTAGCAGAGAACAGTATTTTTAACAGCCAGAAGAAGGCGTGGTATTTTTTTTTTTTTATTTTTTTTTTACGGGGGTCAGAGGGGGCTTGCGAGGCATCTTTGGGACAGTGGTGGTGAAAGGGTGACCATTTGGAGGAGGTGGGCTGAAATAAGAGTGCAGAGTCAGGTGTTGGAAGGGATCTGAAGAATTTAGGAGAAGAGGGCATGGAATGTTGGGAATGCTAGTCATGAGGTGGACAAGGGGAGGGCGGGTCGCTGCAGGTCTGGAGGTCAGCTGATGGCTCGCACACCAAAAACTGATCAGAAGTCCTGATGGCTTTAAAAGAACATGACGGGACCCTCGTGGGTGTGGCCGTAATGGCTCCCAGTGTGCAATGTTTTGACCCGAAGAATATGTCACAATTTAAGGGATAGTCTTATCAAATTTGACAAATCACATCTCTAATGTTGTACATTTTGTGAAACAGCCTTAAGAGTTCAATCAAACCAGTTCTTCAATCCCTTTTAGTCTTCCTATAATTTGACAGTATAATGCAAGCTATGCAATAAGAGTTTGCATTACATGATCAGCTCATTCTCAAATTCTTTGGAAATGGCCTCCAGTACTTTACATTTTGGAGGGGGGATGAGCTTATGTGGTGGTCACGTCGGTATGCACTTAGTTCCTTGGTAGATCAAGCTGTTCAATAACAGCATCATGATCACTTAAAGAACCGTATCGAGCATTATCCACCGACCATCTTATCAATTTCTGTTTCCTGAGTTGGTACACTTAAAAAGCAACAAAGATGGGCATAGGGTTGTATAATGGTTTCTTGTTTTAAGACATACGATTTCAACTACATCCAGTTATGACCACAATTTTATCTAAGCCACCTCGTTTCAAGTGTTTTGGCAGATCAGTGGCCTATGTGTAAAAATGACTAAAGAAAGGTATTTGGACTAAAATATAGCTGCCTAAATATAAAAACTAAAGGGTAAAAGCTAGTGTGTGTTTGGTCATCCAATTTGAGGACATTTGGGCTTTTACTTTATTTCAACATAATTGATTGTTTTGAAAACTAAGCAGACATTTTAAAGATAAAGACAATTAGTCAGTTCTGTCAAATTAGTGGTAGACCTGCATTAACAGGTCAAAAAGTTTAAATCTGTAGCGTTTAAGAACCAAAAATATTTCTGGGATTTTTTAATTAATACAATTAAACTTCAACTTAGCATCAAAAAGGCATTTTGTTTCATCTTTATCAGTGGGCACCTCCCACTGTTGTGGTGCTGGATTCAGACTTTAGAACAGTCCTCCTCACTCTGATCACTGCTCCTCCCTCTAGCCAGCTCTCCCTTTCTTTTTCTCATCCTTCAGTTTTTCCCTCCAACCTGTCCCGGGCAGAGTGTCTCCTCTGTGGTGTCACTTTTCAGGGCTTTCCTGGAGGAGTTTGGGGCTGTTGGGACTGGAGCCTGAGTCGTCCATTAGTTAGATTAGCAGCTCCGTGGGGAGGCTCTGGTTCCCTCTCTCCTGGCCGGGACAGACAAAGCTCTGACCTGGCTGCTATTGTACAGCTGTCAGGTAGACCAGGTAGCTTCTGATAAGGTGCTGGGAGTCTAGCTGTGTGTTGCTGACTTGTGTAACACACTTCTAAGTCTGTGATGGAAAAAAACACTCATTTCATTGTAGGATTTCTGTCTACCTCAAGGTTTAACCTGCTAACAAAACCAGCTGACTGATCCAGGAAAGAATGATTTTAATGATGTGTTGTGAATGTGACCTGATGTGAATTTACCATTTTTGGTCTTTGTCTTGATGTATTTGTCTTTTAACAATAGATTTTATCATCTGATAATAAAAACTATTTAAGGATGAGTAAGCAGTGGCAGCAAGCACACCATATAAGGAACCAACAGCAGTCTGGCTGGATGATATACCGATAATAAAACATGATGGTCGGTTGAGATAAAGGCAAATGGTTGTTGCATTATTTTAAAAAAAAAAACTTTAAAGAGTGTACAACTTGCAATAAGTTGGACATTTTAAAAATGTTTTGCTTTTTACACAAGACTTTGAAGAGAAAACAGATCAGCACTAATCTTGGGCTACTGTAGCTTCACATAAACCTGGAAACAGGCAAACCGACTAAGCAGAGTGCAACATTCAAAGAATACTTCTATCAAAATCTTGAAAGCTCTCTAAAAATTTAAGCTGCAACTATCGGTGTAATTTAGATGAAGCCAGTTAAAAAGTGCACAAATCTGCAGTTCCTTGAGTGTCCACTTGAGGCTGGTTCCTGAAACCTAGGAATCCCCTTCATATTAAAATTCCCAGCAGAAATAAATATGTTTACAGCCTAGTAAAAGACATTTTTTGTTTTATTGTAGAAACACTTTAGCTTATTATATCGTTGGTACACACTGTGCTTGGGGGGATTTTGTTTTATAACTAATCTGTTTTTATTAAAGAGCAGTACACACATAATTAGGGGTGTGGCTCTTTTGATAAACAGGAAGTCGGAGGTGGTTGCCAGCAGGTTTAAGACCTGCCTAAACTCCACCCTTTTGTCTGTTTATAGAGTGCAAGTTAGTTTGAGGGTGCGTTAACACTGGCCATCCGTACCGTGCCCAAGCATGCTTCAACCCTAAAGTCCAGTTCATTTGGCCAGTGTGACCGCTCCGTATCGTGCTCAGGCACGGTACACTTCCTTGGCTTTGGCACACTTCGGAGAGGTGTGCTTCGGCACGGTACACTTCATGCACGAGCACAAGCACGCGGGTACACAACGCTGACAGCCTTCATTCTGGAGAAATCCAGAGTTTCATGGCTGTATCTGACTAAAATGACACAATATAAGACACAAAGTAGCCGTCATGTTCTCTGTGTTGTTCTCCGATGTGCGGCCGCGGACTCGGCGCGTCTATTTATTTATTTTTATTTATCTATGGCTGTGTCTGATTAAAATGGCTTAAAATAAGCCACAAAGTCAGTGAAGTAGCTGTAATGTTCAGACGTGGACTCGACTACGCGTCCCTTTTTCTCTCTCTCTCTCTCTCGTCCGCCTGTTTGTAAACTGAGCACTCTTCATAATAACATAAAGCATGCATGCGTTGTATTACGACGTTATACAAGAGGTAATCGTGCTTAGGCACGGTTAGTCCTGGCCAGTGTGACCGCGGGCCGTGCCGGTCAGTGTGGGAATGGCACAGCGGGGGGCCAATCACGCTTGAGTACGGCACGGATGGCCAGTGTGACCGCCCCCTAAGGCAGCATTTCCAAAATGGCGACCGCCCTCTTTCTGCTAAAAAATTCCTCTTCAGCTGTGTACATTTTGGCAGTTATTTCAGATTTAGTCTTCGTCTTTAGATGAGTAGTGAGTTAGTAGTCATTTTTACTCGTTATAGTTTTAATCTAGTTTAAGTCGACGACAACTCCAAACATTTTAGTCCATTTTAGTTTTCAAATAGTCATACATTGTAATTTCAGTCAAAATGTTTTCTCGCTACAGTAAGCTAAACTCACATACTGCTGCTAATGACTTATTGGTTTATGCACTTTAAGGTGAAGAAAGACAGATTAGTGAGTGAGGCTTACTGTTCCTGATAAGCAAGGCTAATTGCCCACTGAGTAGCACAAGCTCAATAGAATAAGTTGTCTTGAAGATACTAGAGATGTATCAGTCTTTCAATCAATTCGTTGTGGTGAATACTAGTGTTTCTCATAATGTCAAACTATTCATTCAAAAGTAAACTGAGTCTTTTTTTCTTAATGAAAAATATTATTCTATAATTAATAAATTCTTCTTGTCTTGACTTAAATTCTTCTTGTCTTTTTCAGCCTTTGGCGAAAAATGGACAGATCTCCAGCATGAGCAGCCTGAACGGACACTCAGAGGACAACACACTGGCAGAAGGTGTGTGTACATAAGTGTGTGTGTGTGTGTGTGTGTGTGTGAGGGTGTCTCCCCCATCGATACTGTTTATTTACAGTGTGTGACTTTCGGGGATGTTCCTGTGGTCTGTGGGGTTATTGGCAGCAGCTATATTTGTGTGTGTTTGTGTCTGGGATTTTGTACTGTTTCTTCAGCAGTGGCAAAAAGTAAGCTTGTTTGTGTGAGGTCAGATTTCAGTGTGTGTGTGTGTGTGTGTGTGTGTGTGTGTGTGTGTGTGTGTGTGTGTGTGTGTGTGTGTGTGTGTGTGTGTGTCTGTGTGTGTGTGTGTGTGTGTGTGTGTGTGCGCGCATATTTGTGTTTGCAGATGTCTTCATGCCTCTGCAAAATCTTCTTGATCCCTAACTAATCCTTTTGTCAACACATAGGGGACACCTACATGAGCTTTTTTTTTTTCTTCGCTTTTTTTCGCATAGAAACCACATACACACTCACACACAAACGCACACACCCACAGTACCTCACTATGCATTAAAACGACAAATGTTTGCAAAAATATTCTTTCACAGACAAACACACATTTATGCTAATGTAAATCATCTGGCATCTTTAGGCCATAAAGATTTAAGAAGATTTTGAGGTCAGATTACACACTTGTGTGTGAGCACTTTTAAAAAAAAAAGTCCAATAAATGTGTCAAAACATTCAAGAAATACAGAGTTTTCTTATTAACAGTTTTTAGTTTCTGACCTGCTGATGTCTTTGCAAAGAGCGCTAGAAATTACTAGAAGCCAAAAAAAAAAAACCCAGAACTTACTTTACTAACTGATTAATACATTCTTAGTGGGTTAAATATCTAAAGAAGACTGCCTGTGGCCACATGGAAAAGAAAACAATGAACATTTTTTAATGTGAGATAATCATTAACCAGTAATAGACTGGTCTAAAATTGATTTTTGCCACTTAATTTACCATGAGCTCCAACCTGCTTTGTCCAACCTCTATCCAAAGTGTGTTTATTTATTGTCTTTGCTATTTCTATCGTGTCCCCCTCAATCTGGGAGGGCCGCAGGGGCCTGTATGCCCTCCCTAAATATTTAGTAGGCCATGACCCGGGCCCCCGAACAAAGCAACCTGCACACATCATAATATGTTATGGCCCAGGAGAAGGGGTAACCCTATACTACATAAAACAGAGAGATATGTCACATACCACTCTGTCAAATAACCTATTTAATAAGCTATTTAATGAAGCGATTCTGTCCGTTTATAGAGAAACCTAATACCCTCTTCAGAGCACAGATACAGAGAGTATGATATGATGTGGCCGAGCAGTGCAGAGTAATTTGGATGTTACAATTGTTGCTTCTGTGGACATGTACTGTAAGTTAATTAGTAACATGGAACAATATAGACCAGAAAAGACTGGAACAACATATCGAGCATGTCAGGAATGCCTAGATCTTGTGCACCGATGCATACACAAAAAGACGCTGCAGACCATTTGTTATTATGTACATGAAACTAAGTTTTATTGTGTTCAAATTAGGTATAATCAAAACAATCAAAGGCAATAGAGGCAGAGGTTGCGTGCAGGTTTTTCTGTCAGTCCATGACCACTTGTGATAAGCCTGATTTGTTGCTAAACATGTTAACAGGATGCTCTCTTTGAAATTAGATTTTGTGTGGCTTTTACATGAAGAACCCAGCAAGCAGCCTGCTGTTTGTGACTCCTTGTGACTCCTCTGTTCCTTATACTTACTCAATGTGAAAAGAAGGGCTAAAGTTTTTTTCCCCACATATTTCAAATGTAAAATAAATCTGAAAACAAAAACAAAAAGCCAAGTTTATTTGTAAAGCACATTTCAGCAACAAGGCGATTCAAAGTGCTTCAAAAGAACAACAAAAGAAAGAAAAGAAACAACCAAATATTAAAAGAACACTAGGGCTTTCACACACGCAGAAAACAACTGAAAAGACTCAGGATATTTCCAGGAGGAGCTGTATGTGTGAAGACAAATAGCCACATTTTTCACTCAGACTTCACATCAGTTTCTCCTTCCACAACCCTAGATTTTTTTCCGCAGCAAGTCTGAGTGAGCTGATGTGAGAGCGCAGCAGGATTTTCACCGGAGAAATCACCTTGAGCCTATAGGAAGGGGAGTGACGTTTAAATACTGTGACTGAGTGTATACACGCGACCGCTACGATCTCCGTGCACGTAATCAAACAGCTTCATTACAATTTTCTGTTCGTCAGTATGTTGTTCTTTGCTCTTTTGTTGTTTTTGTGATTCCGTTGAACTACATGTAGCCTCGATATAAAGGTAAATATTCCCATTATAGCGTCACAAAGTGGACTCTGTTGCTTCGTTCGCTACTTCCGCGTTCTTTTTTTTACGTCACGTCTTACCTCGGGAGAGACCCCCGCACCCACTCCTGCATATGTGATCAGCCAGGTGAGGAGAATCTGTGGAGCAGTCCTCCTGAAATGATCTAGATATTTTCAGGACTGAATATGTGAAAACGGCTTAACACTGTCAAAAAAAAGCAGCTCTGGTCAATAAGAGGAGCCATTTATGTGATGTTCTTTGTATTCCAGTGTTCACTCTTCCCAACTAAATAAAAAACTTCTGTGATTCCAAAAGGCTGCAGCATTTGATCCAAGCTGAAAAGTTGATCTGGAAAGTTTGAACAGACTTTCAAATGAGGCAAGCAGCTCACCAATATCACCCTCAGAGAACCTGAGAGGACTAAAAACAAAGTGAATCCACAGAAGTTGTGAAATAACTTCAAGGCTGTACAGTCTAAAGCCATGCAGGGGAGTGAAAGGAAGGAAGGTAGACAATGATGGGGAAAAAAAGAGAGCGACAGATAGTGGAGTGGAAGGTATGGAGGGGTTTCACATCCCAGCGCTTCTCTACCTCTTGTGTAGCCTGATAATGACAGCAGTGCATTGTGGGAGACAGGAAGAGGAGCGGAATCTCTCTGATAACAGATGAAAAACAACAGAAGGCAGGCTGCAGATCAAAAGACTGACTCATGAGCAAACAGACACGTGTGCACGGCTAACACACACAAACACACAACCATAATCTCTCTCTATCAGGTATAGCAGAGTGTTTATAGTTTGAGGAGCAGCTACGCCTCACCCCAAACACATTACACACTAGCCAGAAAAACATGTTGTTTAAGGTAACTCACTACCAATCCTAAAACAGAAATACCTGTTTTCATTTTTTATAACTTGACACAAATGAAAAGATATTGGATAAAAGTGATCATACCAGGCTCTGTTGAAGACTTGTATGGTCATTGTTAGTGTCAGCGGCTCAAAGTATAGTTTGACTGTATGAAAGCAAAGAGCGAGTGTATACATTACAGAAAAAATATCCAACTCTATCATGGAATTTTTAATTGGATTTTTTTTTCAGAAGTATTTGTTTAAATCAGCATCAAACTATGAGGATGGTGAGGAGTTACATTTTCCATTTGGTCCGTCAGAACTTTGACAGCTTTGTGAACACAAACAATGAGTCTGCTGGTTCACACGAGGTGACCCTGGCTTGGAAACGGGACATGACAGTTGTATTTTGTCTTTTAAAAACATCTGATTATGATGGATGGACACAAAAAATAGGGTACATAAGGAGAAGGCAGTGCTTAAAATGCGGAATAAAAAGCTTAAAGTTGTTTCTCCTTTCTTATTATTTGATATGGTGTTGGTCGTAAAAAGGGGAAATGTGTTTTTTCCGCTTCTGGTTTCATGTTGGCAGGCCCTCAATTTTGACTTAAACATGGGTAACAAACTGGCTGAAGTCATGTTAAATTGCATTTTTAAAATATATTTATTTGCTCAAAAATGTAAAGCGAGAGCTAGGAAGAGATGAAATAGATAAGGATAAAGAAAGAGAAAACTAGTGTGCGCACATACAGGTGCAGGACAAGAAATGCACTAACTACAGAAAAGAGGGAAAAAGGTCTGCACACAGTTCAGCTCCCCATGGGGCATATTATTTAAACAGGGCAGCGTTTTGATCTACGAGATCTTCCTCAGGTGTAGGTCTTTCCTCTAAATGGTATTGTTAACTACAGGGATTCATTAAATGCTTCGATATGTTTGCTTATTGGATGTCAATAATGACCTGACCTTGAAAAATGTAATTAATATGGTTACAAATATGTTAACACTAAGGATACTACATTGTTCTTTATGTAACAGCATTTGAGCTACTTTTCTCAAAATATTTCTTTTTGTATATAGCATTGAAGAATATGTTCTAACCTGGCTAACCTTTGTACGGCTCTTCTTATTAGTGACCTTTAGCTCACAAGAGTAGTCAAGTTCTCAGTGTGGAACGTGCATAGAAGCCTGCATGTTACAATTCACTTGCATGTGTGTTTGGGTTGCTCGTTTCAGGGGTGTGGGTACACGGGGGTGCCGCGAGAGCCCAAAGACTGACATCATAGCTGATGTAATTCACTGGCTGCAGCGCTGATGGTCCCTCCCAGATGGCTCACAGGCTCAGAAAGAGGACAGAAGAAGTTTTCTGGAAGACTTTAGCGAGGAAGAATGCTGACTGTGTGAGTGTGTTCATGTGTTCACATCAGTTTGTGTTTATTTGTAGGACAGCTGGACATTGTTCTGGTCAAATGCTGCTAGCCGGTTATTCCCTCTTATACAAGGGGCCAATGGGTGGGGATCACCTTATTAAATCAAGTCATTGAATTAATTTATTGAGTATGTTTACGAGTCAGATACTGTTAGTTGTCTGTTCCGAAGGCTGAGGAAAGAGTGTTGACCTTTTAGACTTTCAGTCTCATAATGCTTTCATTGATTAGGTTATCAGTAACATCTGTGCCAGTGTTGAATCATGTTTAACTGTAACATGAGAAACTGGATCCCCCTTTTTCAGCTTAGGATAGAAGCCAATGTCATGGGACTTGTGATGGAAAACTAGCATTATTTTGACATATAATTTATACTGCCATTCAGGAAAAAAGAAATAGTATAGTATATATTTACCAAAAAAGAAAGAAAGTAGCAGATTTCCAACACAGGTTTGTGCGACTGTGACAGTCCAAGTATGTTAGAAAGTGAGACATTACTGTATTCCAGGTTTTTCATGAGTTGTAAGAGATGATTCCCTACCACGGTCACTCACGCTACAATTTTATTTCTTTTTGGTCACAGGTGTTAAGTTTTACGAGGTGAGCCTAATGCGGCCTTTTTTTCTTTTTTTTTACTGTACGTGCATGTGTGTTTATGTGTGTGTGGTCATGATTTCATTCCAGGATGGACTTACTTAGGCTTGGCTCGGGGGACGTTCATTGTCGTGTTGCCAAAACGTTCATCATGCTTGAGGAAGGGACCTCTCCCTTCACTTAAGCTCCGTCTGATCTCTGCCAATGAAGCATTACGTCGTACGGTCTTCATAACACAAAACAGATGCCTGGATTTTCACTCGTGTTCCAGCTGACAATACTCATTACAGGCAACTTTTCCTGATAGGATGTACTATTACTGCTATTGTCCCTGGTCTGTTTGTACTGCATTACAAATATGCTGATCCATCTACTTCCCTGCAGATGTAAGAAGGATTTCTCCTGCTCGGACAAAGGAAGTGATCCCAGAGGAAAGTGTTAGCAGGGCAGAGTTTTGAGATTAGAGTGCTTAAAAGGGCCCTCAGCCCCTCAAGATCCATCAGTGTCCAATCTGTAGTCCAATTATATTCATCTGCATGTTTTATTTAGTTGTTTGTTATAGAGTGAGTGAGGACTCGCATCAGGATAGACTTTTAGGAAGCGGCCATTTATCATGCCTGTCTCAACTTCAAGGCTTATTAGACAGGATGCATTCATTCCTCCTGCTCAAATACAATGTGCAATGTTTTGCTGGTAACAGAAGCAGCCTAAACAAAGTTTAGATGTTTCACTGAAGCTCTAGTACGCTGTGGCGTTCTCTAAATGAACTCTCTTTCCTCACTGCAGCCATCAATTTGTCCCATAAAACTTTTGAAACACACCACAAAGACATCACAGTCACTCTCCCTCAACAAATCCCCTCCACAGCTTGAGAATTCACTCATTTTTTTATGTCATGTTTTTACCTTTTATTCCCTACTGTCTCGTGTTAACTTTTAAAAAAAACAAAAACAGTGTAAAAAGCATGATCATTGTCGTGACACCGAACACAAGTGCGCTTCTTGGTTCTGGAGTAACAAACCAAGCTAACATGCAGATATGTTTAGTGTGTTAGCGTGTTCAAATGAACTATGAAGTAAGTAAGAATGTGACTTTAAGGTGATAGTGACGCTGGATAAAAGTGCAGCGATACTCAAACTTATTAAGAAACAACTCATGCTAAAGGGGACAGGAATTTGTGTAACAACCTGTCCATTATATTGCAAACCACAAATTATATAAAATTGAAAATGAATGGGATCAACCAAGCTAGCTTCCTATTAACCTTTTAGTAAAGTACAGGCAGAACAAACGTATATTTGCGTTATTTGGCACAATACCAACACTTCTGCCAGATAGGGTGATTATTCAGTAACAGCTAACTGATGCTAACTTTTGCTGTCATGATTGCTTTTGTTTTACACAACAGTTTACTCAGAAGTGACTTTAACTGGGCGTTTAACAGCACAAACGTAAAAGCAGATGATTCTTTGTACACAGTGTTGGTGGTCAAATGGTCTGGACTGTTGGATACACAAACAATGTGTCCAAGATTCCCCATATTCCTCACATAAGGTTTATGTTCCGTAAAGGAGTGAATCCCTACCAGTATTAAAAAAGAGAGTCCCAGTTACACCGTTCCTAAAATTACAGTAATAAGGTCAAACTCCTGTTAGACTCCCACCATTGCTCCTCAGACCCCCCCAGGACCCACTCATCTCCGCAGGCGCTGCTCTCTCATCTTTCCCTGCATCAGGGAACCTAATCTCCCTCCTCAAACCCTAACCTCCCCCAGGCACATGGAGGATTGAGAGAAAGGACCAGGAATGTGACGGCTCCCCTCCTCCTCCTCATTTAAAAACCCTATTCCCCCTGTTACACTGCCGCACACACTTTAATAAGTCATCTCTGCCTTGCAATTAATTATCAAGTCTTTTGAAAGCTGCCAAGAATGTTAAAGCAATGTAAAATATAGTTTCCCTTGTCTCTAATGCTAGGATCAAGTGTGATCTTCTTGGCGCTGGATACTCAATGCTTCAGCACTCTGCCTTATTCCACCTTGTCTGAAGTTAACTACATTTGTTGCAAGAAAAGTCCCCGAACAAGTTAAAGGTGTTGTGAAAACAGGGAGAATTATGCTAACACCATCAGCCATTTTGAGAGTAATTCGATTTCAACACCCGGTCGGGATTAAATTACTTGTTAAGAGACGTTTTTGAGTGCATTTCAAACACAAATTTATGTATCTCAGCCAAGCTCTAATGCTGAGCAGAGCTGTGCATGAGACTGAGGTCAGACAAATGGAAGCAGCCAGGAATCACATGAAGGATAAGAGTATTTGTAAAGAATGATTTTTGGGCGAGTCCCCATGAACGACAATTTGCTTGGGAATGGGCAACCCTCTCTTTTCGCTCTTTACTTTAGATCTCCACTTCCCTCTTCTTATAATCCGGTCCGTACTAGAAGGCAAGATGATGCATAACAACAACTGGAATGCCAAATTGCCGGTGCAGATATGCCAGGAATGCAAGAATAACAGATGTCAAAGGCTGCCTAAACATACCCCTGTGATAGAAACGCTACTCTTCACTCAGATTTAAAAGCCATGTTTTTCTTGTAAGACTTCAACTCAACCACTAGGAAGACCAACAGGAACAGAAACTTGCATACATGGTCTTGAATTTGTTGTTGCGTGCAAGAAGACCTTGATTTTTTTTGGTCTTTCCTTGTCAATGCTCGAGATGTAAACATGAGAACTCGATTGTTTCACAGGCAAAACAAACAAATTATGGTCCCTAATCTCAGACGTCACAGCTGCGGTGTTCATCCCGTCACGCTACATCTAGTAACGTGCAGTCATAATCTAAGCAAGAAAAGGCGGAAAGGCATTTTGGACAAACTGGGCAGCCTTCAGAATGAAGCATAACTCGAGGAAACGTGCAAAAGGAAGAGGAAGCAGTGATGTAAAGAAATGAACGTGTTTCCTGTCCAACATTCTTGTCCGTCTCTCCACAAAAAAACTGGAGGAAGGGTGAGGATGTGGGAGGTTAAGAGGATAGAAGAGACTGAGGTGAAAGTGGCAGAGAGAGAGAAGGATTAAAGAAGATTGGAGTGAGGATTCAGGAGATAAAAACAATGGTGAGAAAGGAGCGAAATTGAATATAAAAAGCGGAAGAAAGGAGAAGCTTTGGATGAAAAATCTCTCTGATCTTGGGCAGTTTCACACACTCTCAGCCCCCCGTTTCCCTTTCCTCCAATTATTTCAACATCATCCTTTGCAGTTCTTGGAAGAGTAGGAGGCGTTTTCTTCTCCGCTGTCCGATGATGTCATTCATTTCTTTACAGGCAACAAAAAGATCCTCCACCCAATACACCAACCCCCCACTCGCCAGACCATTCAGGACCCCTCCTCAAACATTCCTGAACCCATGCACGTTTTCTGTTTTTTAAATTTTTTTTAAAGATATGTAGGGCGTCACCCCGTCAGACTTGGCAAGTTTTCTCTTGACTTAACTGCAGTTTAAAGACCAATAAATACTGTGATGGCAGCCTGTTTTAATTAAAATAGCCCGTATTGAAGGAAGGGAAAAGAAGAATATGGAAAAAATATATGAAAAGGGACACACTGAAAAATGTGTTTCCACTTTATTCGGGTTGACAGCATCTTCCACTAGTTTGGGGATTAATTGAAGCTATGAAGTTTACACATACTGTAGATACAAAGACTTTCAAATCGTTGTTTTCTGTTGCCACAAACTGTTAAGTGTATCATTTCATGCACATTTCATCTTCAGAAACTCTGGGATCTCCCCTTTTTAAGCTGCTTTGACTACTTTTGAATCTGTCAATCATTGGAGTGTTATTCAAAGCAAAAACTGCTAAAAAAAAAAAATCTGACATTCCTGCCTTTTAGATGTACCATATATAGTGAGCCACACCAAATGGTTTTACTCTACTCTCTGGTCTCAGAAAGCAGCTGGTTCCCACTCAAATTGAATATAAAACCTTTAAAACAATAAATGTTGGGTGCAGTAAATGTCATGGTTTTGGACAGTTTTTGTCCGTGACCATTAGTCGGCTGAGGCTGGTTCATGACAATTGGTTAATTAAATCAATGCAAAAAAAAGAAAAAGGAGGCAAAGACAATATGTTTTTTTAACCAGCCTATACAATTTATTTGTATGAATTTTTCTTTATTTCATAGTACTTAACCTATTTGAGTTGTCACCTCCTGAGACATGATGTAAAATATAGTAAAAATATCGGTCTTGACCTTTTGCTCTTAGATGAACCATATGGCTTCTTCACAACATTTTTCACATACTGCTCAGTGTAGCCTGAAGCTGTGCCGACATTAAAATCGCACGGGATGTATGGAAGTCCAGGAATGTGACTGATGTGTGTGACTCATATGAAGGAAGTGAGGAGGGGAGAGGAAGACGTGGGGCCAATCCAACAGAGGAACTCTCATCAAACCCTGAATTCCCTTCAGTCTGACTCACTGTCCACTCAGCATAACATACAGCACTGTCATAGTGTCCATTATGTGGTTTAGTACAGATAGTGAAATACCAAACAGGTGAGTCACTGCAATAACAGAAAGCCTCAGTGATGTGTAAGTGTGAAGATTTTAGTGAATGACTGTGATCAAATGAATCAGTGTTTTAACAATACACTCACCGCCAACATTGAATCAAATAAATACCTAGTCTATAAAAAAGAGCCACCACCAAAGCTTTATTTTTCTCTTAGTTAAGAAGAAGTAGGCGTTTGCAAAACAAGTGGATTCATTTAGATTCATTTTGTAATTCCTCAGACTTGATCATATGACATCCCCCCCCTTCGCTCCCTTTTTCTCACTCCTGAAAAAAGTGTGAATCCCTCCATTCATGTGCGCAGATCTTTGCATTCAAGGCTAAGTTAAATTAACAGATCTGAGGAAACTCACTGGAAGTTGGGTTGAATGAAGAGAGAGCTTTGTTTTGGATGTCCTTAAGCATTTTTTTCAGTTGCTTTGCATTAATGAGATTCGATTTTGGTTGGTGTAGCCAAGTTGTTTTTCCTTTTTCTTGCTAAGAAAAGCATAAATTGAGGACAGCAATATAAACGAATCGTATGAAGACATGACAAGTGTGAGAAAATGTAGCTAGGAAAATAACCTGAAAATTGAACAAGTCCTGAAGAAGGTTGAAGTACATAACTCATCACAGTAATAACCACACAAGCAAAAATTAGAGACTGTGTAGGTGTGCATTTCCTTTCTGTGAGTTTAAAAAAGGTGATGCCAAAAGAAAAAGGGGCTCAACGGAGAGTTAAGAAGGAGGAAACCAGATTGATAATCCAGGGGATAGAATATTGAGAATGGAAATAAATTAAGTTTATGAGCTTCGAGAAACCCAACAATTGTTCCTATTTTTTGTCAAATCACTGCTATAATGTTACTTTTTTTTTACCACCTGGAGGCATTTTACTTGATATTACAGCTCTGCATGTTATCAATAACAGGTCCTTCTTGTATACAGTGCCCCCCATTACAAGCTTGCATATACAGACTTTGGGGTGAGGGAGGGGCTTTCAGACGGTACTTGATTACCGCTGTTATCACCCATTTGGGAGCTTTCTGGATGGAATTCACACATTCCTATGGGACAATGCTGAAGTGTGACAGATCTGATTATGCTGGTATTTACCTGAGGATTTATCTGCATTCCTTCTCGCCTCTCCCCCCTCAGACAAAAGCTGAATCAAATGTGTCTGTTTTGGTGTAAATGAGAGGGGTCTATAAACATTCACAGGGGGCATGCAACAACTCGATGGCACCTCTGTTCATGGTTTGGATGTAGGTCCACGGTATGAATTTTTAGCCTTAATTGGAGGCCGTGCCTAGGAAGTATTTTGGGGAGTTATTTAACTGTCTAATGATTTTAACTTTAAATATGTTTTATTTAGAGAGGAGGAATGCTTTAGCTATTGTAGCTGCAACTTCAAAAACGAACATGAAGTAGCTCGATCCTGCAGCGCATACAGCAGACGATTGGTATGAGATCATTTTTTAATCGTTAAAAGTTGCTCTTAGTTACACTAAGGATCGAAAAAATAAAATTTCTAACAAATGCAAGTAAAATGCATTGGTATGCATGTTGTACACGTGGTGGTGTTGTAGATACAAACATATGTGTGTAAATGGGAAAATTTGAGGATGGCTGTCTTTCCATGGAAGTAAAGATGGAGGACCGAAAGGTTTCTTCAGGGATGAGTTTTGATACACAATCAACTTTAGATTACTTCTTTCTGAGTAAATGCATATACATGTAAATGAAAGACAAACAGAAACAAGACGGTGAAAAAAACCCTCCCAACACTGTTGCATAATATGGAATTCTGCTTTTTCCAAATAAAATCAATCATGTAAAAAATAGAAAAGGATTTGAAAGTAGACCGCAAAAAATCCTTTATTCCCTCTGGTTTTCCTCCATCAACATTCTTCTACATGACTAGTGACAAGTACCATGAGATACAGGGGTGGGTGGGGGTAGATGTGAGATAGCTTCAGACTGTTTGGTATTTTAGGGACACACATATTAATCATAATCAGCTTTATTGGCCAGGTTTGTGCATACAAGGAATTAGACTCTGGTTAACTTTGCTCTCTACGTAAAAGCATTACAAATTAAATATTATACTACTCAACTCATATTTATACAAGCTCACGATGAGTGGTAAGGAGTGCAAAAGATTTGAAGAAATCCAGGCGAGACAATTTGACTGTAGAGTTTGTGTTTTCAAAACATGTTCAGGGATTGAACAGTGAGTAAAGCGTGACAATATTGGGTTTTAAAATGTACAATAGTTCACGTTTTTCAGGAGGTTGTGCGCTAAACTTCCTAAAGAGTTCACATGATGAGCTCCAGTCATCCCAGGCGGACGTTCAATGAGGTCTGAAGGAGGGCGAGTAGAGAGGGAAGGGGGGGGGCTCATTCAGAACAGCTGAAGAAAGGAGAGGGATGTGGGAGGTGGGAGGAAGAGGGAGGCAGGGGTGGTCCTAACATGACATGTGTGTCAGTCTGTTGAAATGTGTGTGGAGCTCTGTTTTCTGTTCATACTGGCTGAGAAGTGCTGGAAGAGCCTCAGGGAGAGAGCGAGGGAGATAGAGATAGAGAGACAATCTGCCCACAGAGTTTGAGAGTTAAAGAGGGAGCAGACTCTGAAAAGCAAAACTAGTAGATTTCACTCAGTGAACAGAAACTTTAAAAAGACCAAGCAGGGCAACTTTTGAAGAATTTCCACGAGTTATCTGAATTTTTTAAAATCAGTTTTTACTATTTTTTATTATTGGAGAAAGGCTTTTTGGACTTTTACAAATGCTTGGAACAATAACTCTAACAGGTAAGAACAATGATGCAATTCTCATTTATAACTTTTTACCTAAAGTCACAGTAAATATCTCCTCGACTTGCCTTTAAAAATTGTGGCGACTTTGAAGTGAAATTCAAGTACATGTGTTTGGACTTGCTTTTTTTTTTTACAAGTTGGATTATATGTGTTTGCTATTTTTCTTATTAAGGATATGTTTGAGACTGAAAGCAGGGCTTTATCCTCATGTGAGTGTGTGAAATGAGCTGAGGGCATTGTTGTCCTGAGGGTGTGGTTAGTTGTAGACATCCCGGGACGGGCGAGTGATTCCAGTTTGAGATGGTTTTAGTTTGGCCACAGCTGAGCATCCTTGGATAAAACAGAATGTATGCTTCTGTTTTTTTTCTTCATTAAATTAATTTGAATCCCTCAAAGCTTCAATCAAAAAGTGCATCAAGTGTTTATTCATCTTACAGATTGTGTTGAAGAAAAAAATCATGAAAAAGCATCCTCTACTTCCCCCGTTAGTAGTAGCGTACTAAGATTCTGTTTATCTCCTGTTCTTACACACATCATTCACGCAGCTGTATATCCGTCTCCTGCCAAAACCAACCGCGGCGTGCCCTGAACTTTGAGGCACACTTCCTATTATACCACCAGACTCCTCTGTGGGAAAAAGAATTTCACAGTGACAGCTGCCAGACTGAACATTTTGAAAATGCATTCACAGAAATATCTTCCAACCCTGCTGCTTTTAGCTCTCCGTGTCACCGTGCGAGGCAGCTCCCTGTACATCCCCTGTCACATGAAGTGCTTCATTAGATTAGAGCTGGATCCTTAATTCCCAGTCGGCTTATTCGGTTTAGCCGCAGAGAGTTTGGAGGGAGGAGAAAATGGGTGTATGGAATTAATTACATGCCAAGACTGATTCTTCTTCAGGCCCTTCAACTGGGAGTGATGGTTTGAATGTAGCAGGGCTGGAATGTTTTTGCTTGCTGTTGACCTCTGGTTTTAGGTTCTTCATGGCATACCAAAGCACTGATATAGACGGACAAACACTTAACGCTTAACACTTGCAAATTCAATTTACAGGCACATCACACTGGTGTTAATGAAATAAGAGAAGGGGATTTTTTTCACAAGGTGGTTGTTTAAAGTGGTGTTGAAATGTAGTATCCTATGGAGACACTTTGACTACATCTGTAAGGGGTGGCTCCGGGGGGTGGTGTGGGGTCATCTCCTTGTCCCCTTTTTAACTGACTCCCTTTGTTTTAAGGGCATCTGCTCAGACAATGGCAATTACAACAAGGATTTGCATATATTTGGCAAAGTTTGTAAATAGAGTCTGTAAGTAGAGCTGCCATTCATCGCCTCCTCCCCCGCCCCAGCCACCGGCTTCGACACACAAATCCACACTAGCCACCCAGCCACAACAGAAACAATATCTGATTACACTGTGGTAGATTTACAACAATAGTTTTTTTGGCTGTGTGGTTATGATACATAATATGAGGGCATCGTCTTACCAAACGTCTCACACATAATTAACATCTGCCTCTAGAGAAGCACAGGCATCTCAGCTATGAATGTGTTTGTCACTGATATGCAACACCCCGCTAAAGTGAATTAAGGCTCCAGCCCCAGGGCAGGCCTCCCTCAACCCCCCTATCCCACCTCCCTTACATCCCCTTCATCTCTTAACTGTCCCCTCCTCACCCCCTGTAGCCTCACCCATTACACTCACATTCTTTCTGGTACAGTCGTTATTCAAATCACCCACCCTCCTCCTCCTCCTCCTCCTCCACCTTACACCACACATTAACCTACCCCCACCAGCATTTTAACTGAATTAATCCAGGGATGTTAACAGTTGCCTGTAAAAAAAAAAGTGGGGCCGGAAACCAAAGATCAAAAAGAAGGGGGAGATGCCAGTAGTCTGTTAAATCAACATGGCTCCTGTTTTATTGAGTATGTAGACACACATGGCCTCATCTGGCTAACAAACAGTATGCCCCCTCCTACATACACACACAAACACAGACGTTTTCATTTCACTGCACCACAACTTCATTCAAAGACAGCGCAGAAGACCTAGTGTTATGTAAACCTACAGGGATGTATTTCGTCATAGTTTTGCTGAATGTTTGAGAATTTGCTCAGGCAGTTCTTGAAGGATATTTGAGGTACTTTACTTACTTGTGTATCAACTGTGTTTTCCCGAAAACAGCATTTATGCAAAAAATAGGATTCACTGTCTTGTGAACTGATTTTCAAACGTTATTCTATGCTTCAAACATTTTTTTATACCAGTTTAGTAGAGTCAGCAAACTTCCTCCAATCTTCAGTGTGCCTTGATGAAAGAAAAGTTGACCCCCACCCCCTCCGCCCACCTTTATTTTCAGAGGCCAGCAAGGGTTAGAGGGCTATTGTGTTTGCATGTGTGTGTCTTGGGAAGGGGGTGGGTCCCCATCCATCCTGCTGTGGTGGAATTTGGGTCAAGGGGATTGAGACTTTTTTTAAGGAGGGGTAGTGGTAGAGGCACGTATTGTTTGGTTTTGAATTCGACACCGGCCCAGGCCAGACACGGTTTAACCGAAAAACAAATAAACACTCATGAAGCTCTCTGGCATTTAAATTCAGATTATCTTTAGAGCATCCTAAAATAATATTCCCAAACACATAGTCAACAGCATAGCTCGCATTCCACAAGTCGAGTCTATACATAAGTTATGGGTGTGTCCTTACGAGAAACATATGTGTATTACGGCTCTTCTTTATTGCATCATACTTATGTTAAGTGAATTTTGTTGCTCTAGTTTTGGGGGACATTTTAAAGATGATCTTCTATTGGTCTTTTTGAAAAATATAAATTATATTTTTGAACACAAAATATTCCTGGAATGCAGCCGCACTGAGTAAAGCTTCATGCCTATAATTAAGCTAAAGGATGTGGACAGATGTGGGCGAAAAGTTTTACAGAGAAAACGATAGTCATAAGAGAAAGCTTAAAACAAAGGCGGGTCATCATCCTCCAAAAATAAAAACAAATAAAAACACAGACAGGCATGGCAAGAAGAGGCTACCTGTTTCATTTTGAATGTATCTCTTTTCCCAGCTATCTCAAAAGTTGTCTTAGGTTTGCATACTTCCAAGGGAATACTCAACAGATTTTATAACTATATAATAATTATATTATTAATCATCAAATTATGTAGTAGAATTTTAACATTGCAAGATTCATAGGCATCCACATATTTCCGAAGCCGTACTCTCATTTTGCCACATTTTCTATGAAGCTCACTATTTGAACCACCATGTTCCTGGATCAATGTCAACTGGACAAAATTACAATCTGATTAAAATTGTTCAGTCATGTCCTTGAAATTTCATCAGAATATTGTGGTTACGGCATCGTAGCAAAGTAGGAGCTGCAAAATGAAATAGTTAAACTAAAACAAGAACTTAATGAATGTTTTTTTGTCATTTCAGTTGGCCAGCCAGATGGTGTGTCTGTGGCTCAGAAAGAAGAGGCTCCTGAGACTATGGACATCCAGGATGAAGTGACTCCTCAAGTGAATGGTGAGAAAGTGGAGAAAGAGTCCTCTGACGCCAATGACATCTCCGTGGTTGAGGAGAAAGCAGCCGAGGAGAAACCCGATGACGCAAATGAAGTTGGCTTCAAGAAAATCTTTCGTTTTGTGGGCTTCAAGTTCACACTGAAGAAGGACAAAAGTGAGGAGAAAGAGCCTGTTAAGCTGCTGACGGTCAAAGATAAAGAGGACGAGGAGGTTAGTGCAACTGAAGAACCTACAAAGGAGGAGGAGGCTGCCTCTAATGAGGAGAAAAGCACAACAGAAGAGAAGGAAGCTGATACAGTGGCATCTACCACTGAGGCTGAGGTGATTGAAGATGCTGCTGCTCCAGCTGAAGTTGCTGCTGCTGAGGCGACTGAAGAAGCTGCAAAAGAGGAAGGAACTGAGAAGGACGGAGAGGTTTCTCCACCATCCCAGGAGACCACTCTGTCACCCTTCAGAAAGCTCTTCAGTGGAGGTCTCTTCTCTAACCTGAGAAAGAAATCGAGCATCAAGAAAACTAAAGAGGAGGAAGAAAAAGAGGCAGCTGCAGAGGAGGAGACAGCTAAAACTGAAGAGACTGCTGCTGCAGAAGAAAAGGAGGAGGCAGAGAAAGTAACAAAGGAGGAGGCACCAGCCACTCCTGAAGAAGAAAATGCAGAGCCCAAAGCGGAGACAGCAGCCACTCCAGAGGAGGGAAAATCAGAGACTACACCAGAGGCCGAGGCTGCTGTTGAAACCCCTGCTCCAACTTCTACTGATGAGACCAAACAAGAAGATGAAAAGGCTGAGCCAAGTGCAGAAGAGGAGAAGGTGCCAGCAGAGGTGATATCTGAGGCTGAGCTACTGTCCTCTCAGGAGAAGGTAAAGCCTCAGGGAAGCCCTCTGAAGAAGCTCTTCACTGGAGCTGGCTTGAAGAAGCTCTCAACTAAGAAACAGAAGGCCAAGAAAGAAACCGAGACCAAGCTCACTGAGTCTGGGGAGCAGGCGGCAGAGCATCTTCAATCCTCCACAGAGTCAGCAGAGGCTCCAAAAGCTGAGAGTGGGCCCTCATCTCCTGAGGAGTCTGGAGAGCATGTCATGGCGGTTGAGGTGACCCAGATTGAGTCAAGCCAAGAGACGGATGGTGAAGTTGCATCTGATGGAGAGAAGAAAAAGGAGGGAATCATTGCCTGGTCCTCCTTCAAGAAGCTAGTAACACCCAAAAAGCGTGTGAAAAGATCTTCTGAGAGTGACGATGAAACCACAGCTGAGAAGCCAGCAAAGTCAGCCACTCTGTCCTCCTCTGAGAGTGCTCCTTTGGCAGATAAGAGCGTTGAAGAGGAGACCAAGGAGGAAAAGCCAACTGAAGAAGAGCCAAAGACTGAAAACACGGAGAAACTGGTCAGCAGCACTGAGGAGCCCAAAAGGAAAATGGACACCTCTGTCTCCTGGGAGGCTCTTATGTGTATGGGCGGACCCAAAAAGAGAACTAGGAGGACCTCTGACTCTGACGATGAGGAGACCAAGATTGAAGAAGAAATACCAGCAGCAGCTTCAGCAACCGAAGCTGAACAGGAAGGCAAAACTGAGTCTGCTGTTGTGTCACAAAGCACAGAGCATGAAGCAGAAGTTGTTTCCTCCCCCGAGCCTTTAAGCAGCCCCCCTGATAGAGAGTCAGCCTGGGACACATTGAAACGCATGGTTATGCCCAAGAACAGGACCAAAGCTGAAGAAAAGACAGAGGAAGGCACAGAGCAAGTCCAGTCAGACGGTGAAGCAACCAAAGATGAATCCTCTTTCTCTTTGAAGAAGTTCTTGCCTGGTCGCAGAAAGAAGAAGGCTGAAAAACAGGCCTCCACTGACCAGGGCACAGGTGATGAGGACTCTGACACCCCAGCTGTGGTTCCCCTCTCAGAGTACGAAGAAGCTGAACAGGAAGTACATCCAGAGACAGCTGCAGTCCAGAGTAAAGTATCTACTGAAGATCGATCTCCATCATGGATCCCGGCCATGGTCGAAGACAATATTGACAAACATGATGAGCTGAGTGACATCCCAGAGGAGGCTGAGAATGCTGCCACACCAAAGTCTGTTGACACTGACATTGCAGAGGATGAAACTGAGGATGAGGCAGCCTTTGCCGCTGCTGCTCCAGCTCTTTCACGGCGCAGACTGTCCACAGCTGAGATGAAGCCAATCGCCCAAGCTCCAGCTGCAGAAACTACTCCTGTTCCAAAAGGACCCAAGCCAGAACACACAGCAAAGATTTTGGAGCGCGTAGAGGTCCAAGTCAGTGAAATCCCTGCCAAGACATCTGTGATGGTTGAAGATATACCAATTGAGGTCGTTTCTGTGAAAACAGAGTATGAACCACCAACTGAAAAGGCAGAGTCAAAGACCAGTACCATCCTGGAGAAACATGCTCAAGAAGAGGCCGTGGCTATATGCACTGGTCTAGGAACCAGTGAGATTGCCAAAGTTGCCCTGGAGAAACCTGCTGTAACAATCATTGAGCCTTTGGCTGTGGCTTTGGCTGTCCTGGACACAGAGGTGCCCAAGGAAGAGAAGCCACTGAGTACAGAAGAAGCCACTGTCACAGA
The DNA here is from genome assembly GCF_963584025.1 of Labrus mixtus. Lineage (NCBI taxonomy): Eukaryota > Metazoa > Chordata > Actinopteri > Labriformes > Labridae > Labrus > Labrus mixtus. The sequence continues at coordinate 11,671,971 of NC_083623.1, read as the reverse complement.
AGATGAAGTGCTTATTGCCCAAGTGCACCAAGTAGACACCACTGTGCTGGAGCCTGTTGTGGAAGATCTAGTGAGTGAAGTCAATGATATTCAAGGAGCTGTTGAGAGCATGGAACCTGAAATTGAGAAGATTGGAATTGTTCACATTGACCTTGAAGAATCTGAGGTGGTTCAGCCTGCCACTGTAAACGAGAATTCTCCCAAAACAGTTATTGTCCACCCCATAACAGCAACATCTGAAACAGCCATTTGCACCCAAAGTGTAGCGATCACTGAGCCAACTATAGAAATCAAGGAGGAGAAGATGGACGACACTGAGGTGAATACCCCGGACGCAGTCCAGAAGGTGACTGAAGAGATATCCCTGGACATTGCAAAGGTGACTGATACTGCTGTCCTTGAAGTTGCACCAAGAGACGAGGCTGTTATCACTGAGACAGTGGTCCTTTCGGTCTCACCCATTGTGGAGGCTGACCAGGTGGAAACAACGCCAGTTGGTGTTGAACCAATCCAGGTGCAGGAAACAGAGGAGGCTACAGTCATAGATACTGTGGTAGCAGAGATAAATGGAGTCATTGAGCAGGCCAGCGAGACGATTGAGGATATCCAGAAAGACAGTGAAATTGAAGCTCAGAGCAAGGTCATTGCTGAGGCTGTTATCCAGGAAGCCATGGATAAAGTTTCAGAAGTCAACACTGAACCTGAAAAGCCTGCCACCCCAACAACCATTGCACCAGCCCAGGCTGTTGCAACAACAGAGATTGAGACCACAATCGAGACACCTGTCATAACCAATACCCCTGTTGCTGTTGTCTGTGAGAAACCAGCACCAAAGTCACCTCAGCCCCTTCAAATCGCCATGGAAGTTATCGACACAATCCCATTGGAAATTGTAGCGAGCCTTGATGCAGAAGAAGAAGAATTGAAGAAAGCTGTGGAGGTAAATGTAAGTGAAGAAACCGTCATTGTGGAAGAAGTTGTAGAGGTAAAAGCAGAAAGTCAGACGTGTGAAGAACTTGAACAGGCTGAGGAGGAACAGAGCAAGGATGACACAGAAGATAAGGAACCAGCTGAGGAAGTGAAACCAGAAACAGAGGAACCAAAGGCAGAAGCCCCTTCAGAGGAAAGCAATGAGAAAGTGCTTGAGGTCCACATGCCAGTCCAAGTAGTCCTGCAGGCAGCTCAGGTGATAGAGGACCCATTAGTGAAAGAAGAGGCTGTGGTCGAGTTTGACAGCAATGGTCCTGCCACTGAAGACACCAGCATGAAACCTGAAAGCCTGGAACTTGAAAACAAACTCTCAACGCTATCAGAAGAACCAGTGGGGACAGCTTCAGAAGAGGATTCGGCTCCCAGCCAAGATACAGAAGCAACAGCCAGCCAGCCAGAGACAGAGAAAACACCATCCACAGCGTCCGTGAAGTGCGCAGAAGTGATGGCGCAAGTGATTGAGGTGATTGAGGAGGCTGTGAAAGAGATCGAGCCTGTGTCAACAGAGATCACAGCAGCATCATGAGCAGGTGAGGTCATCTTACAACATATTTAAATGTTATTTTATATAGTTGTTAATTCTATAGTTCTCTTTTTCTACATCGTCAAACTTGAATCAAAGGTTTTTTTTTTTTACCAAATCCCTCTGTTGGCCTATCAAACAATCTTCTCATAGGGGCTTTTTTTTTTAACACATCAATGGGTCCTACTTTTATTAGGAAGAAGGGGAGGGATTTGCCCACTGGCCAGATGAAAAAAGCTTTTGTTCAGACTATGAGTAACCAGGGGACCTTTGATATCAAAGCAGGAATGCCGCCATTGACCCCTTCTTTGTAGGCAGGGGTCTTAAAAGGAAGCGGTGTGAGGAGCAGATGAACTTGTGCTGAAAGACTGATTATGATTCCTCCGCTCCCTCCTCCTGTTTTCCTTCTATCGCCAGCTCAGTATGAAGTCAAGAAACCATGTCGGGAGATCGCATTTGTTAGATTCAATTACAAAGCCTCAAAGAGCTCAATGTTTTTTAATGTTATTTTGACCGAATCATACCTTTCAAACATAGTTCAATTCTAAAGCTTGTTAGTTGCCATCTAATGTAAGCAGTTAAGAGAAGGTGTAGTCGACTTTAATGTTATGCACACATTAAACACACATACATTATGCAGTAATGCAGCTCTGCAGCAGATGGAAGCAGAGATGGGACTGTAGGAATGATAGAAGTTACAGCAGTTTAAAAAATAGAGTGGTTAAGCCAAACTCTTACTGTAAGTGTATGATAAATCATGTAAACAGAGCAGAGAAGGTGGTAAATTCAAAAGAAAACAAGGAATGAAGGATAAATTAATCTGTAATGCAGCCATTCCTAAAACTAATATTGCTAGTGCAAAATGTGTATTCTAAAAGTCATGTCCTGACAAACCTATAATCACACACATCTTAATAAAACACGAGACCAAAGTAAAGAAATCTCCAATAACAACAAACAAACAAAATGTATCTATGAATATCAATGAATATTCATATGAAATAAGTTGAACTTGTTGATCATTTTTAAACACTTTATTTATTGTAAATGACCTCTTAGCCCTTATGCAGTACCTTCAGAGCCCACTGGTTGGCCACTGCTCATACTGTGGGAGTCACACTGAGGGAATTGAAATACTCATAGCAATCTTCCCCAATGGTTATTTGGTTGTTCCTTACAGGACAGTAAACACATTCTGTAAGTTGTATGCTTCAGAGTGATGCTCTTTGTATGTACAGTATGTTTGATTTCAGATATTTCCAAAGAAGAATCAGTCCTATCTTCATCCTAATATCTCTTTTTTTGCCTTGCCATCACAGCTCAAGATTCAAGACTGATGCCTGGGAGACATTCTGTCTGGACCAGGAAGTGAGTGATGAGGGATAAAGAGAGAGAGAGAGAGAGAGAGAGAGAGAGAGAGAGAGAGAGAAACAGGCAGCTCTGTGACAACACATCGAGATCGGGCCCATGCCCGTCTCACCCAGATAGACTGACCGACCGAGCAACAGCTCCACCATTCTCTCCACCTCCCCTTCCACCTGTACTCCGACTCCATCCTGCAGCCTTGTCAACGCACTGTGACCTCCCACCAACATGTCCCCACTCTCTTACACACACATTCAAACACACATTCACACCAAAGCATGTCTTGTCCCTCAGAAGCATCCCATCTGGCTTGTTATTAGTATGATGTATGTTCAGCGCCTCAGCGACTTTCCTTTGCCCTCATCATAAGATGAGAGTGTGCAACTTGGTCAAGAGTCTGATCCCTTCATGTGTTTGGTGTTTGTGTGTGCACATGTGTGGGTTTGTATGTGTATAGCAGCAAGTGAGATGGTGCCAGAGGTTGAAAAGATGCAGGATTATTATCTTGTATATTGTATTTATATCTTGAATATTCTTTCATTCATCCCTGTTTTTTGTTTTTAAGTTTTGTCCTTTTTTTGTTTATGTACATTCATACTTTTTTTAAAATTCCCATATTAAACTGTGATACGTCAGGTATTCCTTTTAAGCTAAATTATAAGTGGATTTAAAGGCAGGTGCAGAAGACACAAGTAACATGGTTCTTGTAAAGTTTACTAAAACAATGATCAGGCTGTTGCATGTAAATAAGTCATGTATGACAGCTTTTATCGTCAAATTCAATGTTTATTTTAAGACTCTTTAGTAGTTATAGCTAAACCATGGTACAAGTGTGAGTCCACTGACAGTCAACGATAAAAAAACTGACTGCAGAAAGATACAAGAGTGCAGAAAATATACCACAAATGTTTGACTTTTGGGACATAGTCTTGTCCCTCTGTTGATTCTCTGCACCCCAATAAAAACACTAAGCTTCATGTACATAAACAATATCAAACACTGCCTGATTTACTGTGAAAACGACTTTGTAACACATTGTTTCATGTAAAAATACATTAAAATACTATAATGACACCCTCACTGGATCATGTTGTAGAGGTATTTGGTAAATAGTGACGTACAAATGATACACAAGTCAGTGTTTGACACGGGCAGAGTTGACAGGAGCATGTTATGAAGCAAATCATGTTCACAGTGTTTAAATGCCATTTTTTTACATGTGACATTTTTATGTAATAGTGTGGTAGTATAACACCTCTTCTTCTACACTATATTTATATTGCCTTGTGAGAAGACAGTATGTTGGCGCCATCTGTTGTCTGCAAAAGGTATTGCATTCTATAGTTTACAGTCATTGGTGTCCTTATTACTTCAATTGTATGTTAAAACAAGGGTGATAAAGTATGACAAATCATCCTTTTTTTCCATCAATTTGCATCTTCCTTCTATGTCATGTTTTCCACCCAGCATGATAACTCAGGATCGTTAAATTGGGACCAGGGAGGACGTAGACTGATTGGTTTGGGGGATTCACGGAGACCGGATGCACAGTACCAGAGTGTGGAAAAAAACCCACAAAAGCTTATTTTATTCCTGATTTAAAAGCCAAATTAAGTTAGGATCAGTCAGGAGGAGTCTGGTTTTTTTCCATTGCTCACAGGATGAAACATCAGTTGGATCTAATTAGATCCCTACAGCATTTGCTCAGCTGTTTTGAGACACAATGGATTGAACAGAAGATATGATATCAGGGCTTATTTTGCAAGTTTCACTGGCAAAGAGGGAGTTTCCTGAAACACCCAAATGGTCCAGTTTCACCACCAAAGCATGCATATGAATTAATATTACTTAAGTATTAAGGTTACTTATTTCCTACCAAATTTTGTCAAACTTGCACTGTCAATCATTCAGACATTCTGAGTAACATCTGTGAGAGCTTCAATCCATGTTTTGAATAGTGGCTGCCGCGCAGCTCTAGAGGCTCACACATCATTTCGCTTTATGACCAAACAGGAGACAAAAAAAAACAGAAAGTACAGACCACTGTCAGGTCAACACTTCCCCCTGCTTTGACTCTAGAGCATTTGTCCGCTCCCTGTTTGCTTTATGTGACAATAAATGGTTTAAATGACTTGCAAGTGTTGCTTGATGTAAAGCATTTACACCTAAGTCCTTTGCTTTTTGTAACACACTTAACTGTGAACCTAATAACATTTGTATAGATTGTTTACCTTCTGTATGTACTTAAAAAATCATATTGTATTATTAAACAAATAACCTGCAGCCATTTAGCCATAATATTCATGTAGCATGGTCTTAGCTGTCTTTTATATTTTACAAGCTGTTAATAGTAAAGATGCAGAAACCTGTCTATATTTCATTCAATAAAGTTAGAGAAAATTGATGTGTGCTTTATATTCATCGCTGGAAAGTTTCAAGAACTAAACACTGAAATTACATTTTCTACCACCAGTTGACAGATGAGATTTAAACAGACATCATATGACGATACAGGAAATAAAGGGTTAATGATATGGCCTCATTAATAAATATACTATTTAAATATAATGTAAATATATTATTGATTAATGAGGAAATGGTTTTTGTTTTATCCAAGGAAAGACTAGAAAAAAACATAATTCATAATCCATAATTATGAAATTACATTTTTTATTGTTTATTCTTCACTGAAAAAAAAGAAAAAGTTGATCATACAGAAAATTACTCACATTCCTGAGAACAAGATTTATCACAGTAGGCTTCAAAGAGACATTTAAGTGTAGTTTTATGAGCTGGAATTGAAGTTGTTTCAATAAGAAGAGGACAGGAAAGACAAGGGGGGCTGATTGTTTTAAAACACATAGACACAACTTCCAAATTACGAGACTAGTGTGGAAGAAGAGGGATTAAACATTAGCTGAGAAAGTAGATCAGGCCTTTTTTTTTTTCTTTTTTTTTTTAAATCTGTGCATATTTTCTGTGTAGCTTTGAGATGTGAATGTCAGTAGTACAGCATGTTAACTCCCTCGGCAAAACAAACATCAAGACTCAAGCAAAAGTCCTTCCCTGTCTATACACTATAGTCAGACTAATTCACAGATGTTTGTGTTTTTATGAAACTCAAATGTCAGACTATTGGTTAAGGACAGAGATCACATCATTGGCAGAAAAAAACAACTTCCTATTTGATAGCTTTCCCCTTCACTCAACCTGAGTATAACAGCTCCATCTAGTCAAACACCGGGCTCATTGCAGGGACTGCTTTTCAAGACTTAATCTAGACAGATCAAAGAACAAAGATCCCACTTAAACCTTATTAAAACTAAACCTCACACTCACAGTCAAGGCTGGGTGAAAATTGGCTCATAAGTGGAGAGAAAATAAAAATGCAGATTAAATATACCAAGGATGGGCATTCTTTTCATAATTACTAACATACTGGAGATGGAGGAGAGTTGGTAAAACAAAAAAAAGAGACATTTACAATAATTTTCTAATATTCACATTAATAAGATGTTAAGTTAGTTAACTTGGCTTTAAAATAATGTTAAAATAATGTAAAATACATTTTAGAAAGTGGTTTCTGGGGCGACCAGAAATCTCTGCTTTGTTAAGAAAATGATAACATACTGGAATTGTTGTCCGTTTGTATCATAGAGATTTGGAAGACTCATTTCTGATTAAAACAAATAACTTTTGGTTTTCGCAAATTTACATGTCTGATAGATGAAGACTTTCAATCTCCAAACAGTTCAACAAAAAAGCCTGTTGTAGCAATACCATGACATGATAAAGCAGTGTCACAAGCCTCTCTAATATGACGTCATGTTAGAACTCAAATATGTAAAAAAACAAAACACCTCATGTCTGCAGGCTGTCCAGAAATGAGAGAACCCGGCATTATGCTACTTGTGCTTCTGTTAAATTTGACATGTTTCATCATGACAAGTTATACAACGCTTCACTGATTGGACCTGTATGTAAAGATATTCAGTCATCAGTGGTACATACACAGTGCTCCTGCTAATCCAAACAATTTGTCGTTTTAACATATAATAAATAGCTTCTTTTATTTCCCCGTAAAACACACTGTATGTATCCAGACAGTCAGAGAAGAGATGAAGCCGTTATGTTAAACTCCTTGAACATAGCTTCTTATTAAAGCTTGCTCTCCCTGTGTCATCCCTGCCTGTTCATATGAACTCACAACACTGACAGGTGGAGCGTTTTCACTCTACATCTGCATCTTTCTAAGCTTCATCGTGTTAGTCTGTTAGAACTGATCATTCTTTTTCTGAATTGGACAAAGTTAGTCATCAAATATACATGTCTAAAGGTTTTAACATTGAAGAGAAAATGTTTCCCTTTTGCAGTGTGATTAACATTAGCAGTAAGAGGGTAACTCAAAACTGTTGTATTTTAAGAATGACCTAATTGAGCTACTAAAAACATTCAAGACAAATATGTGATGCCGATGCAGTGAAAATGTATTATTTTTGGAAGCTATGTTTCTATCAACAAACACGACCCTTTGTTATAAAAGTTATTTTTGTAAATATTGCATTGTATATAAAATAAGAAAAGTTTCACAAACAAAACAAAAAGGGCTTTAGATTGAGATACAATAGACTCACATTAAGACAGATTTGCATTAAGATGCGTGTGTCTAAGTGGATCATGTTGCTTCATCAATGAGAAATGTTAAAACAATGACCACATTGTACTTTAATATGTTGTAATGACAACATCAGAACCAGAAGGACACAAAACAGAGGATTAAAAACTGAACAGTTGCTGAGAGGGATTCACTTAATGGAAGACAAATTTTAAGTTCCTGCATAATGAGTATCTACTCAAAAAAAGGAGATCGTCTCAGGTTTGGATATTTTGTGTGCTTTTAGTTGGATTATGATCTCTACCTGATCTGCAGAGTCAGCCTCTCGTTTATAATTTAGAAGAAACAACTGTTCTGTTCTGTGCGGCTTCAAAGAGATTGTTAGCAGTTAGAAACTCTTTCTCTGCATTAAAAGCTGCACGGCTAACTCATGTCTCACAACACGTTGTCTCTTCCGGAAGTGTCTCTACTTCCTCTTCCTCTGATTCTGAAAGTCAGTTTCACCTCAACAGTCGCTCTCAAAAGAAAAGGAACCGCCTTAGTCAGTCTTAAACCAACATTAACATGTAACTGCTGTTTAAAAATGTTCGATTGCATTCTAGGGAGCTTTAAGATATTTAATATGCTTTTTAATACACTTTTTGTACTTGGGGACACAAAAATCCAAAATACTGTTCCCAAAAAATAAAGAAAAACTTTTAAAAAACAAATCAATTTTAGTAGATTGAAAACCTCCAACATACATACCCTGACTAACTTCACCTTTAGCTTACTTATTTACCATAATTTAGAGAATAAACACACATGTTAAAAAGGACGCATACACAGTTTTGGCACTACTCAACGAGAATTTCCTCTGTCTTTATGGGCTCTAGAGTGGTGCCAGTGTTGGAAAAATCAGAGCCTTCCTCTTTGGAGAACTCTTCACGCTGGAGCAGCATCCCTGCGCCAGAGTTGTTTCCCTGTAGCCCCACTAAACCCCCCTGTGTGAAGCACAAATGTTTGATCACTTCATTGGGACTGGAGAATGTGGTCGCACAAACGTTACACTTGTACGGCTTTGAGGAACCCAAGAACATGGCCTCCATCTGGCTGTTGTCGTCGCCTGCTGCGCACAGCTCCATGCTCTGCCGGTCCACCATGGTGTAGGTGTCAGAGCCCTGGTTTAGGCACACATGGCGCGCCGCCTGGTTGGCTCGGCAGAAGCTCTTCCCACAGGCACTGCATTTAAAGGGCTTCCCTGTGTGGATGTACATATGTTCTCTCCAGTGGCTCTTCTGAATAAACTTGCGCCCACATGTGGAGCACTCGTACTTCCGCCGCTTCACTTCCCTGTCCAAGTCTACACTCTCCAGGTTGTCTATATCAGCGATGTCTGACGGAGGAGGCGTGTCAGCCTGAGAGTTTAAGCCTCCCATCCCCCAGCTTGATGTGGACACTTCAGCCCGAGGAGAGTCTGAGTTAGTTCCTGAAACAGGCGTCTGTTCGCTGTCGCTGATTATCTCTACTGCTGTATTAGAAGCAGAGGCACCGGAAACTCCCTTGCTGCCCTTAAGGACCCCCTCTAGCTCCATCATGCTTTGTTCTGCAGTCATGACAGGAGAGAGGACGCTGCTGGGCTCGGCTGCAGCTTGCTGCAAGTCATGCGTGTGCTGGAGGAGATGCTCCCTAAGCATGCTCCTCTGTGTGAACCTGCTCCTGCACAGATGACAGGAGTAATGCTTCCTGAAAGATGAACTCCTTTTCATGATGCTTGGCTTCACATGGAGGATGGAGGCACTTGCTGAGGAGCCATCTGCAATTAGCGAGTCTAGTCCCCCTTCCTCAGCTGTTGGCTTCGTCCCGCTGGTTGAGGCCTCCATGTCTAAAGGCAAGGAAGCTAGTTTGGACAGTAAGGAGTTACAGTATGAGGCAGAGGCAGCTGGTGTGGACGGACACTTCCCCTCTGAGCCGAGCTGCTCCACATCGAAAGGCGAGGAGAGCTGCCGAAGAGCAGGTAGTCGAGCTGACAGTGCCACCTGTTGGTCAGAGATCTGGATGCCGTAGAGTGAGGTGGAGAGGTTGATGTTCTGTTCAGGGTGGGAGTACACCGACTGGCTGGCCTCCTGCAGGAGTGGATATGCATGCAGGAATCGGACCCCCTGCTCCAGCCGTGCTGGGTCTATCAACTGAGGGGCAAGCTTGCCGGTATACATGAGATTAAGGAGATAGCTGAAGATGTCTGGCTGAATATCTGCAGCCTTCAGGCGCACACAGTCACTGAAACACAAAGGCAATAATGTTAACTAGTGACAAACAATTCCAGGGGCTTTGATCATATAATGCAAATTTTCACTTTATAAACATTAGCAATAAGTTACAGAAGCCCTAGTTTCACAAGTTAAATCTGTATATACTACAGAAAGTGACAATAGACTCATTTCTCAACTTTAAGAAGGAAACATGTTTAAGTTACTGATCACAGGTCCTTCAATCTTTGAACCCATCATCTTACTTCTATACTACCAAATCTCGAAAATGTATGTATATGTTTGCTAAAATGTGTGTAATTTAAAGGTGCTATAAGGCCCATGTACAGATCTGTATTTCCTTTGTAAAGGAACTCGGCTGATCTTCTTGACCCTCCAATTTGTCAAATCAATTGATAACACAAAGACTTTAGTTGCGAGTCATCAAACCAAAAAGATTAAGGGTGCATTCACACTAGGCCCAGTTGTCCCGTACCGTTGACCCCCAGCCCGCTGGCCTGCACTCGGACTACTCCAGGTCTAACCGGGCCTGAGCACGGTTACCTCTTGTACATAACAGTGCAATAAACACATGCATGGCTTTACGTAGTTATGAATCGTACTTAGTTAACAAGACAGATGAACTCAAGAAATTAAAATAAAACGGAGCAGAGGTTGAGTCCGCATCTGCACATCAGAAAACAACACAGACAACATGACAGCTACTTATCTGACTTTGTGGCTTATTTTGAGTCATTTTGGTCAGATACAGCCATTACACTTCGGGATTTCTGGACAATCAAGGCTGTCAACGTTGTGTACCCGTGCTTGTACTCTTCCATGAACTGTATTGTGCAAAAGCACACCTTGGCCAGGGCCAAGGAAGTGATCAGAGCACTGACACTAATCAAACGAACTGGACTTTGGGGATGAAGCGTGCTTAGGAACGGTACGGATTGCCTAGTGTGAGTGCAGCCACAGTTCAATGCTCAACTACAAAGAAAAGAGCCTTCATTGTTAGACAACATGAGAACAAGTCAGTGTTATTTGGACATGAGGTCTGTAGGTTTTGGCAGCTGAATTGAATGTTGGAAAAATTCTCTGATGTGACAACAAAAAGTATCTTGGCTTGGTTTTTGAGCCTGTATGTGATGCCACTGTTAACACACTGCTCCTGTACCTGTCCTGGTGGATGAAGAGCATCCTGAAGTAGTTGGAGAAGGCAGCGAGGACAGCTTTGTGGGCTTTGAAGAAGACGTCTCCTATAGCCACGGTGCAGTCGCACAGGAAGCCAAACTCCCTCTGAGCGTTGAGCTGCTGCAGCAGGATAAGACCATGGTTGGCCAACTCCATTCTTCAACCTGCAACAAAGGTCCACAGACACACACACAAGCAGCAATGAGTTTCCTGTCTGGAAGGAGACCAGAGTTTATTGTGACCACAGAGAGTCAGGCTGACAGTGGTGATCTAACGACCTTGTAAAGACTAGCTAAACACAACAGTGAAGAATCATTTAGTGACGCTTGCTGGAGACTATTTGTCTAGCACCACTGTCACAGAAAGTCATGCTCGTTAATGTTATGGCTTAGCAAAACAAAAAGCAACTTGTTTTAATCTGTTTATTTTAATGTACAAGTTGGTATTTTGATATTTTTTGCAATGGCTTTTTAAAAGTAAAAAACAATCTTGCTGGAACACAGATGTCATTCATCACATGGAAAATGTTCTGTTTCATATTCCATTTGGTCAAAAGTTTTAGCAATAAGGTTAGGACTTAATACACAAGCTACAAAAGAGCACAAAACACAACTCTGATGTGTAATTTGTTCCTCATACTTTTTATAAAGAGCCACATTGACAACAAGCTAACAGGAACTGAGCTTCAAAAGGAGTCTGGACTCTAGAGTTGCAAAGATTAAGGGTTCAATGAATTGATCAATAAAAAAATCAATACACAACTATTTTGCTAGTCAATAAATCAAGTCAGGCCCTCTTTTTAAAAAACAGAAATGTCATATATTAGCTTGTTTTGCAAATTTTAAGTATAGCTTTATGCTCTGAGAAAGTGTGGTGAGCTTTTTCACAATTTTGTTGTAACTTTTTCCCCCCCAGGCTGGAAACCAAATATCTACAACTCTGTTCAGAGTTTTTGTGCGTGTTTTGTAAGCTTTGAATTGACATCCTTTAGCATGACTGTTCTGTCGGAGCCCAAGCCGCCCAAACCGGCTCTCTAAGGACATTTCAGAGCTAACCGAGTTTCTGCTGACCAATGACAATGGGTGTTGTTGACCCCATAGGTCACTGGAGGACTTCAAGGGCTCTGGGCCATCACATGACCTGGGTTACGGGTGTTGCCACACATTCCTAAAGCAAAACTGGTTCTACCCCTTTTCAGTTGAAAAATGAAACTGAGTGAATCTCCTTTCGCCGACACTTTCTCCTCAGCATACAGCCTGAGAAAGGTTCTTTAAAAAGACACGTGATGATGGACACCTAATTGTCCAATTCAAGCCACATGAAGTGAAAGAATTTCTCTGATTATCCCCCCTGGTTACAAAAACACAGTTTCACTCCCTCTTCACATGTGTATTTCATCAGAGAGGTCAGAGTGCAAAGATGCTGGCACTGTGACGCTCCAGGAAAAGGCTAAGTTTCCGTATCTTGGGCAAGGGATCTACAGAAACAGAAAGATGTAAAATACTCTTCTACCACTTCCTGCACAACTTCTGCACACTCGGTTACCAGTTTATCAGGTACACCTATATTAGGGTGATTGATTTGAATACAACAGATCCTCAAATTATCCTATATACATAGACGCTAAAGAGGGATTTTTTATTTATTTCCAAGGCTGTTGTTTTTGGTGCTGTTAGATTATATTAGGTTAAATGTTATATAATACATATATTATGTTATATTGTATCAACCTTATCAATGAGAAATGACTAAATGAGAACTGATATGACTTTAGTTTTTCTTCAATTGATTGGTCAAGGAACGGAAAATGTATCTAAAGTGGTCAACACTCCAGTTCCAGGCTCTTTAATATTTGCTATTATAGCCCTCATTATGGTGTGGATTAACTGCAGGGCTCTCACTTTATATAGATGAACCAAAAAGGTTGGAACTAAGTGTACTCTAATTGCTGCTGACTGAATCTGCAGTTCTCACTCTTCTGCACCCCAAAATATCTGAAAATCCAAACTTTTTATTTATTTATAAAAAAATGCCTGTTTTAAACCTTTTTACTGGAGTTCCTACTTAAAGGACTGCTAAAGGTTTTTAAATCAAAGTCGGCTGCTTCTTTGAATGTTTGTTTTTTCAGTTCTTGATAACGGACAGGCACAAGATATTCACATGATCATTGCCAGAAACTTCCCATCTAACAGATTTCTTGAAAAGCATCTGGTTTCACGTTATCAGTCATTCATTTATTTTTCTTTAAAGCTGAAACAATCTCTTTTTTTTTAATGTATTACATTCTCATAACAACATCAATCCAAATACTGGAGGATCAGCGTAACATAAACTTCTAGTCTGCGTTTTTTGCAAGAATCCGTCAATTCAATCTATAGATAACGACATTTTTAAGATATCCATCGTCCAAGATAAGCTTTAGTTTAAACTCAGAAACCATGAGCATCGATTCCCTCTAAAGATATACAGAGCCTCAGGCAGTTGTTTTGTACATAGATATATCCAGCTTTGGGACAAAGTGTACCTGTTCTCCACGTTTTAGCACGATACAACCATTGATCAGCCATACAACTATATGGTCCTGCAAGATACACACTGTAGCTCACCATGTGTTAATCAATACTGATAATTTTCAACAGTAAAGCACCGCCCCTGACGAGATGATGTAGACACGTGGAAGGAGTTACTTCCGTAGTGAGAATATCTGTTATTCTGAGAAAACACCGTGAAAACTGCCTGTGAGAAATACGTGTGTGAACGTCAAACACACAGAGGGGAAGAAAACTGTTTTCAACTACGCGTTTAGAAAAACATCAGCGGATGTACATGAAGCATTACAAGAACGAGCGCGCCTACACTGACTCGTGCCTCTGTCTCGGGTCTCTCTCGGTTGCTAGCGCGAGAAAACGGACATGCGCGCACGCGGGCGCGGGGACACAACACACACAAGCGGGGAATGAGCGCGAGCCGCGTAAGGGGGATGGGGTTGGTCACGAACAGCGTTTCTTTTAACTTCCCCGTGACAATTACAGAAAGCCAAAGCGCACGTAGCCCAAAATAACGTCACAGTAACAGTAAACGAGCGGGGTGAGTGTGTCGCTAACATGTCGTCGTACCTGCACTCCGAGAGATTTGGTGGAGTTTTTCCGTGTCGCCGTTGTTTGTTTGTTACCGGGGGGGACTCGTCCGTCCTCTCTGGGCTCGCAGCAGCTTGTACTGTTCCTAGCAAACGCAGCATTCGTTGGCGGCGGAGAGGGTCGTCCGTCGCTGTTTTCCGGTTAGGGGTTTTACGTTACAATCACATGACTGAGGGTGAAAAACAGACAAAACTCAGCCGTTGAAGACCGTTGAGCAAGTGGGCGGTTGAGTTAACGTTAATTTCCTGCACTAACCGCCGTCACATCAACCCCCGCGAGACAGTTTTTTTTCTCTTTTTGACAGCCGGTGAATCATAAACCATAAACCCCATGTAACAGAGTGGATATATAATCATATAATCATATAATCATAGACCATAAACCCCATGTAACAGAGTGGATATATAATCATATAATTATATAATCATAGACCATAAACCCCATGTAACAGAGTGGATATATAATCATATAATTATATAATCATAGACCATAAACCCAATGTAACAGAGTGAATATATAATCATATAATTATATAATCATAGACCATAAACCCTATGTAACAGAGTGGATATATAATCATATAATTATATAATCATAGACCATAAACCCAATGTAACAGAGTGAATATATAATCATATAATTATATAATCATAGACCATAAACCCTATGTAACAGAGTGGATATATAATCATATAATTATATAATCATAGACCATAAACCCTATGTAACAGAGTGAATATATAATCATATAATCATATAATCATAGACCATAAACCCTATGTAACAGAGTGGATATATAATCATAGACCATAAACCCCATGTAACAGAGTGAATATATAATCATATAATCATATAATCATAGACCATAAACCCAATGTAACAGAGTGGACATATAATCATAGACCATAAACCCCATGTAACAGAGTGGATATATAATCATATAATCATAGACCATAAACCCCATGTAACAGAGTGGATATATAATCATATAATCATAGACCATAAACCCCATGTAACAGAGTGGATATATAATCATATAATCATAGACCATAAACCCCATGTAACAGAGTGGATATATAATCATATAATCATAGACCATAAACCCTATGTAACAGAGTGGATATATAATCATATAATTATATAATCATAGACCATAAACCCTATGTAACAGAGTGAATATATAATCATATAATTATATAATCATAGACCATAAACCCAATGTAACAGAGTGGATATATAATCATATAATTATATAATCATAGACCATAAACCCCATGTAACAGAGTGGATATATAATCATATAATTATATAATCATAGACCATAAACCCTATGTAACAGAGTGAATATATAATCATATAATCATAGACCATAAACCCCATGTAACAGAGTGAATATATAATTATATAATCATAGACCATAAACCCCATGTAACAGAGTGGATATATAATCATATAATTATATAATCATAGACCATAAACCCTATGTAACAGAGTGAATATATAATCATATAATCATAAACCATAAACCCCATGTAACAGAGTGGATATATAATCATATAATTATATAATCATAGACCATAAACCCTATGTAACAGAGTGGATATATAATCATATAATTATATAATCATAGACCATAAACCCCATGTAACAGAGTGGATATATAATCATATAATTATATAATCATAGACCATAAACCCTATGTAACAGAGTGAATATATAATCATATAATTATATAATCATAGACCATAAACCCCATGTAACAGAGTGGATATATAATCATATAATTATATAATCATAGACCATAAACCCAATGTAACAGAGTGAATATATAATCATATAATTATATAATCATAGACCATAAACCCCATGTAACAGAGTGGATATATAATCATATAATTATATAATCATAGACCATAAACCCAATGTAACAGAGTGGATATATAATCATATAATTATATAATCATAGACCATAAACCCCATGTAACAGAGTGAATATATAATTATATAATCATAGACCATAAACCCTATGTAACAGAGTGAATATATAATCATATAATCATAGACCATAAACCCTATGTAACAGAGTGAATATATAATCATATAATCATAGACCATAAACCCTATGTAACAGAGTGAATATATAATCATATAATCATAAACCATAAACCCCATGTAACAGTGTGAATATATAATCATAGACTCATAAACCCCATGTAACAGTGTGAATATATAATCATATAATCATAAACCATAAACCCTATGTAACAGTGTGAATATATAATCATTTAATCATATAATCATAGACCATAAACCCCATGTAACACTGTGAATATATAATCATAGATTCATAAACCATAAACCCCATGTAACACTGTGAATATATAATCATAGACCGACTGTAACACTGTGAATACATAATCATATAATCATAGACCGACTGTAACAGTGTGAATCATAGAATAATATAATCATATGCCGTATGTAACAGTGTGAATATATAATCATAGACCGACTGTAACAGTATGAATATATAATCATAGACCAACTGTAACAGTATGAATATATAACACAGTTAACAGCGACGTGGAGTCACCGTGTAGCAGATAACTGCTCTGTTACATAAAACATAAAATGGAAGATTGGTTGTGAGTTTGCCCTCCCTCACCTTCTCTAACTTTAATAGTAAAATTAAATGGTATTGCCCAATGTCGCCCAACTTGTGCATTGTCGGTTGGATCTAATCTTTCTTGTAAATGTTTTTTTTTTATAATTTAGAAGAAGAGTGGCCTAGAACACTTTTGCATATTAGCACATTTATTGCAAAATATTTACAAAATGAGAATAATGTTGCATTCCACAGCAAAGATCTGACTAAACGAAAGGCTAGGCGTAGACTTTATGGCGTTTATAAAGTAACGATTCCCCTTTTAAAGAGTTCACTACCTAACGACAGGCTAAAAGTTACAATGTGTCACAAGAAGATAACATGCTATAAGTGCTCTTTTTGTTACCAAAGTAGGTCTATCACATTACATTCAACATCTGAAAAGGTGTTGTTGATCTCTTAGGCTTCTTAATTTATTTTGGCCTGTCACCGTTTTATGAAGTTTTTGTCTCCAATAATAGTTTTTGTTAAGTTGAAACTTAAACCTTCAAATAGGTGCTCTAGCTTTGACCTTTCTTTTAGACAATAACATTAAGGCTACATTAATGTAGTGTAAAACTGCAACGTTTTAAGGCTGGCAAGTAAGCCTTTATGAATAGAAGAGTTCACTTTTTAAATTAAAGGTTAAATGATTGAAATTTGCACAAAGAAAAGGAAAATATTTGCAATGATATCTAAACTGCATAAACGTTTTCCGGCTGCAGTGCTTTTATGAGCTGGGGCAAGATAATGTTAATCCAAACCTGTAGGTGGATTCACCTTTCCTAATGCATTGTCAAAGCTATGTGAATCCCCAGTTAAAAACACTTACTGAGCTAACAAAGGTTTGCATTTTTATACATTTCAACTTAGTTCTGAAGGAAATAGATGGAATAGCCTACAACCAAATAGAAACAATGTCTTAGAGACACGTTGGAGTAACACTTTTGAGTAACATGTAGTTTATATTTTGACATGAAATGTTGTCATCAGTGTTATAGTGTAAAGCATATGTTGTCCCTGTGTGAACACCAATTTTTCCAGACCTGTCATTGTAAAGTTGCACTCAACCTTAGGACAGAGAGGCCACACAGGGACCAGACTGAGCAAGTAGCAAATACTTTCTGGGCATGCAGATAATGGGTGGAGAGGTCTGTGGGCATAAGCAGACCAGTGACAGGAGACAGCAATGTCTCTGGAGCAGAGCCTGATGTTTGTTTCTGTCAAAAAAACTGTTTCTGATTCTTATGTTTCTGTCCAACAAACAAGATCCTTTTTAACACTTCACTAAAAGTAAGTGAAAATGTGTTGGGGATACCAAACCTTTAAAATAAAACATTAGGCTAACTGAGAGCACTAGATGGTAATTACAACAGAAAATGTTTACTTTCCTAGAAGGTGCAGATGGTTTTGGGGAATGAAGATGAATTGTTGTTACCACACTGGCTTACTGTTTTAATTCAATTTTTTTTATGCCTGCTTAATCTTCACTTGTGTCCCTTTCTCAGGACATCTCATTGAAAAGACTGTCGCATGACTGCTTTCTCTGGTTTCCACTGAATCGATTAGTCTTGTAATAATCAATTTTCCAAACCAACAGCACACAGTCTGTACGAAATTGCTCAAACGTGCCACAGAGAGTTTTGCGGCTGATTTGGATAATCCTGACGTCAGTGCGTCAACGACTAAGCATGTTTCAGTCAGATAAAGTGCTTCACGAGCCTACATTTGCATGCGACGACTGTGTGGTGAGCTGAAACACCTGTTTAAACAGGACCTTTAACGTTAAACCGCCCCCTCCCCCGTCCATGGTCTGTTTTGAAACCGGAGTGGTGAGTCACTCCTCTCTCGGTGCAGAAAAACAGATCCGGCATGTTTGGGGCCCGGCGGGGGGATGGGAGGCGACGGTGATGAACACCGGAGGTGGACGCAGCTGGACTCCTACTCCCAAGACCCCACATCCTGACAACTGCCCGCCGTGTTACCATAGTGACCGGGCTGGCGGGGGTGGGTTTGTGGGGGTTGAAGTGCGTGTTTTTTTTTCAGTTTAGATGTCCGGTCATTGGTGCGGTTTAATCCATTGGTCATGTTTCTCCAAAAAGGGTCACCTATCGCGAAACCGTCCTGGTTTCCTATATTTATATGGATATGACATAGAAAACGTTTATGAGGGCACATATTCTTGCACAAGAAGCCATGGGAAAAAGCTGAAGTAGCAGCCTGCCAAAACTAAACAAACGTAGCTATTTTGCAAATAACTCAGCAACGGGTTTCTTTATTAAGTAGCCTAGGGCCTATAGGTCCATTCTTGCAGTCAAATTCCTGGTGGTAGGCTGTGTCTCCGTTGTGTCAAAATGTAGCCTAGACCATAATTTATGTTCTTCTTGTCTTTTACTGCTGCAACACTTGAATTTCCCACTGGGGATCAATATAGGACTATCTTATCTTAACTTAGAATACATCATTACAATCAGTTGTATACGATTTATATTTTTGTGATTTTAATTCCATGATGGCTTCATCACGGTGTTAACACAACAATAAATGTGGATATTTATTTACACGTGTTTTATTAATCAGTGTTTCCAGCAGGGAATAGAGGAATGGTTTCTCTAGCAGAATCACTCCACCCCTTCTTTTCCCGCCAAAAAAGCCTCGGGGTTCGAATTCTGCCCCTTTTCTGATAGGGTGAATCAATGTCTCCATGACAACCGTTGCTCTGGACAACAAGAGATGCTCGAGGTTCTGCAGCAATTACCAGAGTGGTATGCGCAATGCGGCAGCGTCTAACTTATCTTTAATCAATTCAAGAAAAGGCTTGTGGCTTTATAATTAGAAGTAGACAAACACTACAGGAAGTGAGTCACTTAAGATGAAGACGAAAAAGTTGTTTCTTTTTTTAATAATCGAAGAAGCAACATGCTTTGGGCACAGGACTTGCAGTCATTGCAGTTCAAAAAATTAACCGCTAGATGGCAGCACTGTATCCTTCATAAAAGAACCAAAGTAAAATAACCAGGAAACAAATTTAAAATGATTCAGATTTGTTTCCAGAAAAGAGGGCGTCAACAATTGTATTCGTCGCGCAGCATTCTCATAAATATAAACACCAAACGCCTTGTTTAAGCCTCAGCCAGCTGCCCCCCTAAAACCGTGTTATTGTTCCGGGAATTTTTATTGATAAAGTTTGAGTTTGAACGCTTACTGCAATAATGATGGCGGCTGATAGAAATTTGCTCGGAGTTCCTCCTTCCCTGTCTGCCGAAGTGGTTGGGTATGTTGACAGCCTGATGTAACAAATGTGTGGCTATGCTCAATAACGCAGTTAAACTGGCTCCATAACGTTAACAAAAGGCCGTCGTGTTCACGCCATACGTTCATACGACAGCATTAGCTTTCTGCTAAATATACATGCATACATTTGTAAAATCTGAATGCAGACAAGCAAACAACGGCGTTGATTCAATTAACGTAACCAATACATTTTTGTTGATGGCAACGTAATGCTTGCAAATCTTACTGTTGCTGTCTAAATGTCTGCAAAATAAGTGCCAAATGAACATGTTGCTAGGTATTAGCTTACTAGCTTACTTTAACACACACCTGCTACAGTATAGATAAGTGGAAGTGGAGCATTAATGGCTGTATTGTTTCTCTGCAGGTCGTTTGCTTATTTGACAGTGAGAGACAGATTGCCAACTATCTTGACCAAAGTCATAGACACAATCCATCGCAACAAAAACAAGTTTTTTGAAGAATATGGAGAGGTAAGAGTTCTTCTACTTAAGTAGCTAAATTCGAGTTGTTTCCGTCACAAACAAAATACGGAAGTATGACACCCACTTTAAGACTTTAATTTGGTCTTGCTTGTTTTTTTTTATTATTGTCATGCAGGAGGGTATCCAGGCAGAGAAGCAAACAATATCTCTGCTGTCCAAGATGAGGAATGAGTTGCAGACAGATAAACCAGTGCTAGCCCTGACAGATTGTCTGCAAGACACAGAGTCTTGGAACCAGTACCTGCAGAGACACCAGGTCGAGGGGGATGAAGAGTCTGTCAGCTGGTTTAAGTCTCCATGGCTTTATGTGGAGTGCTATATGTACCGCAGGATACAGGAGGCCCTCTGGCTTAAGTGAGTATCATTTGCAAATTGAAATGGGAACCTTTTGTAGCTGCCTTATTTACGGCTCTTAAGTATATGGCTTAATCCAAATGTTAGAGACTTCAGTCCTGCTATGTGCAAGACTGCATTGCTTTAAAGCTGCTAATTTAAACCTGAAGATTACTGAAATGGAATGCACTTTGAATACCTCACAAGCCGATACTTACCCATGATGTGGTACATGGTTTATGTATTGTATTTTTCTTATTCTTCTCTCAGATGTCACCAGACTTCTGAAAGTCAGCAAAAAAAGCTGCCTCTTTTGTCAAGAGGTGGAAGTCTATATTTTGAGTCATACTATGGCTTTCAAATTGATGAATGATGTCACTATAACACTAATATTTTAAAAACAATTAACATAGGGAATTATTCAACTATGAAATAAACCTTGGACTTCAAAGCAACAGTTCTGTCAGCTGTCAAGTCCACCATTCATTTTAGCTATTTTGAAATCGTCTTTTTTTGTCTCTTTGTTTTGTGATGTACCGGTACTTCTCCTCTAGTCATCATTTTAATTATTTATTATTTCAGTCCTCCCATCAGTGACTATGATGTCTTCAATGAAGGGAAGACACAGAGTTTTTTTGAGTCACAACAGGCTGTGATGGCCTTATGTACATACTTGGAGGAAGTCAAAAAGAACATGGAGGAAATCTCAAAGAATCAGTTGTTTGAGCAATTTAACAAACTGCTACAGGTCAGTGTCTTCTGTATCTTGTCATTACATTACAAAAACTGATGAAGTCAAAACTGCAACATTCAAATTATCATGTGTGATGAGAAATGGTTACCTTTAAGGATTTCCTTTTAATTTGCATTTAGTGGCCTTCAAATTGAATGTGTTGGTCAGTCACTTGCTGCTGTGGTTTTCAACTGAAATAATACAAACTGATCTGTCACAAGTGAACATATTAGTGAAAGATTTCATACATCATTCCTTTGTTTAATTTACAAGTATAAGTTGATTGATAATTGTGATATTAGAATATAATATTTTATCACAATTACATGAACAAATAATGTACATCATTTGTATATTGTATTTGCATTGCTGAAATAAGCATCCATTGCATTTTATTACATCTTAAAATAGGTCAAGATTGAACTTTAATTGACTCTTTATAGGTTTCTCTATGGGGGAACAAGTGTGATCTTTCCATCTCTGCTGGCCAAGACAACTCCCAGAAGACCAGTCCAATAGACTCCCTCGACAGCCTACAACCATTAATCTTAGTGGATGACTCCAACATGGTTTGGTCCACCCTTACATCCATGCAGAGGCCAGGACAGCCGGAGAAAATCACTGCAGGCAGAGTGGACATTGTTCTAGACAACGCTGGCTTTGAGTTGGTCACTGACTTGATTTTAGCAGATTTCCTGGTTTCCTCCGGGCTTGTCCGTGAAGTCCATTTTCACGGCAAATCTTTCCCGTGGTTTGTCTCTGATGTCACAGCTTACGATTTTCAATGGACTATCCGACAGACCATGGCAGCCAATCACAGGTGGATGTCTAAGAGCGGTGTCCAGTGGCAGAGGTATGTAAAGGAGGGCGTGTGGTCCTACCATGACCACCCTTTCTGGACACTGCCCCATGAGTTCTGTGACATGGCAACTGATGCTCCTGACCTGTATGCGACCCTGAAAGCAGCAGACCTCGTGTTGTTCAAGGGTGATCTCAATTACAGAAAGCTGACTGGGGACAGAGACTGGGATCACACTGTCAGTTTTGATACTGCCCTACGAGGTTTTGGGCCTGCTCCACTGTGTAGCCTGAGGAC
This sequence comes from Labrus mixtus, assembly GCF_963584025.1. Classification (NCBI taxonomy): domain Eukaryota; kingdom Metazoa; phylum Chordata; class Actinopteri; order Labriformes; family Labridae; genus Labrus; species Labrus mixtus. The sequence continues at coordinate 11,649,331 of NC_083623.1, read as the reverse complement.
TCTTAAGGCCAATGTTCAGGTCGGTCTGCAGCCAGGCCAAGGGGAGAAGCTCACCTCCCAAAATCCAGATTGGATGACTAGCGGCAAGTATGCAGTCATTCAGTTCGGCAGCCCAAAGGATCAGATCTAACGATTGGCTCACTGGAAAAGCTTGGATCATGGGACATTACAGTAAGAAGTACTAGAGCTGCTGCAGTAACCCCAAAAATGAATTACCACAATATTAACAAGACAACAGAGGAGCATGGAGGTCACCACCACAACCTCACCCCACCTCATGTTCAGCAGGAAACAATGGCAACTGCACTTAGTTTCTGTAATTAAAAGGCTAAAGAAGAGGTGATTCTGGTGATAACTGTTCCTGCAGTGTCGATGCTTTGTTTCAGCACCAGGTGCTGTCCAGTGTGTGCTGCGCTGCACAGTGGAAATGTTTGTTTCTGTCACTGATTGTCATCTCATTGTTGTTAAGAAGACAAGAAATAAACAAAAGTCTCAATCAAAATAATATTGCTGCAAATCCTTTTTGCGGGCCACCAGTTGCCGATCCCTGATTCACAAATTTGCTTCATAAATAAAAAAGGGGTGGTGCGATAATACTGCATATCGTGCAATCGAACCATCCTGAATCATCGCAGGGGGGATTTCTTCAGCACGACAGACCTAAGAAGTACCAAAGCCGGAGCTCTACTTAAGCCATAAGAACTAAAAATTATAATCTCTACATATTTGATGAGGTTGTTTTTTTATTATTAGTCAGCCCTTAATAATTGTATACAGAATTGCACAGTAACATAAATATTTGAGAATTATTTTCACTACTGATTTCTATCATGTCATATTCAAAATGTTGACACTATTAGATGTCACATTTCCCAATATTTTCAACAAAGCCTTTGTTTACAGTAAGAATTTATCCAGAGGTAACAAGTCAAGGTTGCTTTTTTTGAGTCAACAACTTATGTGTTGTGCACAATGTATTATGTTACAATAGTGTTTACAGTACAATGCATATGCTGTTGTGAATTATTAAGTACAAAATTGTCTTACAACATTTAAGTTTAGACCCACATTACTTGTGTTTTTGCATGTAATAGATGAGAGTGACGAATGATTCAATATTTTAATACTGCTCAGCTCAGGTTGTTTGCTCTTCTGTCTGCCATTGATATGCATGTATCAAAACATGCAGGGAAAAAAAATCCACTTTAAGCAGATGATGACATCATTTGAAAACTGTTGTGCTCAGTTTGAAAGATAGTTGAGTGTTATTGTGGAAGTGTAACAACAACAGTGACGGGGTGTGCTTTTTTTGTTTAAAATAGCAACCCAGACCTTTGAATCTTTATAGATAAAAAAGTGAATGTCTCAGATGTTATCTCTTTGCTCACTGTCGGTGTCAGTATCTCAGAGAGGAGGAACTGGATTGTTGTCTGTACTGCAGAGGGAAACTATATTGTTTATATGAAGAAGTTTCAATCAATAAAGAAGTGCACTGACTGCTCTTTTTTCCCTGGATCGTTGTAATTCATCAGCATGACAAATGTAAGACATCGTTAATAACTTCTGTTTCATCAACATTGTTTTTCACAAGCAATTGGCATCTGTATCTATTTGATATATTCAACATTTTATTAGTCTAAATTAACATTGATCAATTGCAGTGATAATATTTAATTTTCATGCATATATGGCCAAAAACCTGTAAGATTATAAACCTAAAACTGAACAAATGCATCTGTAAACAGTCAAAATAATGAATCAGTATAAAGCTTGCAGTCCACTCGTAGTGGGACATTTCTGTTATTTTACAAAAATGTGTTTCCCGTTGAGAGACCTAGGATCAGGAAAGACATTAGAAAAATATATGTTCAGCTTTGTATGATGACTGTGTCCTTTACAATAATTTCCCAATTAGGTGAGATCAATAAATGGCATAATTTAGGCTGCTAACATTTTTTGTGAATGTGGTCTTATGAGTTAGTAAATTACAAAGAGCTATTTAAGTGATTTAGCTGTTATATGTCTCACATTTTCTGTTCTCTAATGTAACCGTGTCTATGTGTTATTCCAGGGGGAAAGCAGAATATATGTCAGAATCAGGGCTACTTGTTTTCCATTTGACCCGAAATGTTTTGGAAATTGGGCTGTTTGTTCAAGACGGATGTTGCGCTCGACAGAGAAAATAAGCCTCTGCACCAAATGTTCAGGTTTTGTTCTCAGTAGGTGAGGTGTGTAGTTGTCAGTGATCAATTTTATCTTTAAATTTTTTTTTACCAATTTGACACGTGTCATTTGACATTAAGACATTTCAATTACAGCCTGAAATTATTTGTTTATTTTTATCATGGGCATCACAACCTCTAGAAAATGACTTGTTGCTGCATTGAAGTCCTGTCTTAACCTTTTATTTCACAACCTAAATTAACATTTTAAACTAACTACTACATTACCAGACTTCTTAAGAAGTGTAGTTTTTTAACTTTGAAGCCTGGACTAAAATGTAAAATGTTAAGCCATGTCATGAAAGGAGCATCACAAATATGTCCATTGTTTGAATGAATACGCTGCCCTATTGCTATGATGTTTAATACAGTGTTCTATTATTTCTAAGATGACCTGATACAAGTAGTGATTAACTTGTCCACATTGTTGTCCCTTTGTATTGCTCATTGTATTCCAATTACATGTAACCTGTAAAGTATGATTTTGATTAAAAATGTAATACGTTTCTTTCAAATTCTTAGCAGGGGTGATAGTATTGAGGTCAGTGATGAGAAAAAAATCAGCAATCCACTCGTTTGGGATTGCGTAATTATTTGCTATTGGAATGAGATTTGACCTGCTCTATTTGCTGTGTTATGGTGACCTGGCACTAAAACACATTGTGGTTATCGATTTGGCTGCATCTTTAACTTGTTTATCCTTTTTTTTTTTTTAACCTTTCCACTGTTCCAATTGTGCACATTGAGTCCAGCTAGATGTCCGAGAGCCAGACAGATGAGAGAGGAGACAGAGAGAGAGAGAGAGAGGGAGAGAGAGAGAGAGAGAGAGAGAGAGAGAGAGAAGACACCCAAACAGCCAGGCAGACACAAGGATGATCTAATGTGTAGAAGGTGATAGGTGTATCCTGCTATATTTTGGTTTTCTTTTAGTCCCCCATTGCCCTTGAGTTTCTCATTTCCTCACTGATTTGATTTATCTTAGTGTCTCAGGTGTATTCAGTAACTGGCTACAAATAGACTGTGTGTACGTCATGCTGCGTATCAGCTAAATGAAACAGCTCAGTGATAGTTTACAGTTTGTCTGGGTGTCAGCTGCAACCAGTAAAACCTTTTTTAATGTAATGAAAATGTGAAGTGAGAGGAGAACATTTTATAGTAGTGGACTGGAAAGTTATTTGGGAATCACAATTTTTCTGTCCATACTCCTCTTTTGCCACTAGCCTTCCTGTCCTCCTACACATTAGTAGAGTATGAGAGGGAAAATGCTCTGCTGGAAAAACAAAACCTTTAAGAGGTTGGGAGGAGTCTATTTGATGTTATTTGTTTAAGCTTGGTGGGTGGAAGCTCCGGGAATACAGGGCAAAGGGACTGGAGAATAGTGGACCCTTCGACTTGCCTGACAGGCTTTATAGGAAGAAAGGGCTAGAGAGAGAGAGAGAGAGAGTAAAGAGAGAGGGGTAGCAGCACTTGTCTCCACTCCCCCCTCCCAGCAAATGAGAGAGCAAGTCTAAATCATTATGTTGCATATCAGTGCTGTTGTGCTGTGATGTTGCTCAGGCAGAGCCCGGCGCAGAGCAGACAGACGTGCGGACCAGCACTCAGACCCAGGACCACAGAGCTGGAGACCCTCTCCTCGCAACGTCCCTCGCCTCCACTGCGTGCCCCACTAAGTGACATGTACCCTGAAGAGAGCCGAGGGTCTGGAGGGGTAGCCACTGTGGACTTCCTGGATGGAACCTACGACTATGCCACCCCCACCCCTGCCCCGACTCCTCTGTACAACCACTCCAGCCCTGGCTACTACTCTGCTTCTCTGGACGCCCACGGACAACCCTCAAATGGCAGCATTCAGTCCCATGGCAGTGGGCCTGCCAGTCCTCTGGTGTTTGTGCCCTCAAGCCCCCAACTCAGCCCCTTTATGCACCCGCCCAGCAACCACTATCTGGAAACCACTTCAACGCCCGTCTACAGGTGAGGGAGCACAGTTTGCCTACACCACCAGGTCACTCGAGTGGCCTAAAGTATCTGTAGTGTAGTGTTGGGGGGGGAAAGTTATTTGTGTTGACCTAAAGGGGTATACAAGACTGCTCTGATTGTTTTAGAAATGTATTTTTGACTTTACACTTAAAAAAAAAAATATAAAGTCACATTAAAGATGAATAAATTGTGTTTGATCTCATCAGGGGGTAAGTCATTTGTGAGAGATGTCGCCTCTGATGTTTGAATCTGGTTGTTTGGTCAGTTCTGTTTGTGCTCTAGTCATTATTTAACTGCTGAGCACCGTGCTATCTAAAGATCAATACATTTTTGTCAATATGGCCCCTGAGCCCTCTGAATTATAACTTGATTACAAAGTTACAGAGACTTATTAGGAGATAACTAATTCTTACTTTTTCTGTCATTCATAAAATTCTTAATTTAACTCATTTTAAATCTTGACTTAGAATTGTATGCTTTTTATGAAGACATTGCCTCATGACTACCATTATTGGCATTTGTTTAGTCCTAACGCAGTTATAAAGAAAACATAATTATAAAACTACATTGCTTTTATTTTATCTCTTGCTTTATACAAAACATTGCCATTATCTGTATGTAAAGGATCAAGCTTTGCCCTGGTTTTTAATTCCACAGATTAAGGACTTTGTCAAAGACCTTGAGAGAGGGACAATACGTAATAACAACACAAGTACATGTACAGATTGTTTCCTGGCTCAGGTGGAAAATAGTGCTCTGCTTTGGTCTGTGCCATTGTCAAATTAAAACCAAAGGGGTTATTGCAAGAAATAGTGTTAAAGTAATTTTTATGATGAAAAGCCTTTCTGAGCTACTTTTTGTCAAAAAGTCTGCATGTATTTTATACCAGTAAAGCCAGTTATACTCTGAATCAGTCAATCCCCAAGTTTCTGGTCGTTCTAATTCTGAAAACTGAATCATAAAGGGAAATGTGTGAGGTTATTTTAACAGAGTTGAAATCCTGTGACAGGTCCAGCGTGCTGTCCAGTCAGCAGACGGTTTTAAGAGAGGACCAGTGTGGCACCAGTGACGAGTCATACAGAGTGGGGGAGTCTGGGGCTGGAGCTGTAGCCGGGAGCTTCGAGATGGCGAAAGAGATGCGTTTCTGTGCAGTGTGCAGTGACTATGCCTCTGGGTACCACTACGGGGTGTGGTCCTGTGAGGGCTGCAAGGCCTTCTTCAAGAGGAGTATCCAGGGTAGGTCATCTTTCTGCTCCATCCATTTGTGACCAATGGACGTCGTCCTCTCACTTGTGAAGGAGCATAGCTCATTTTGTCAGCGTGAAAAGTTCAGATTTCTTGATGTAATTATAAATACTCTTCTTAAACTTCAAACTCTAACTACACAAAGAAAAGCTGCTCCAGGAGGAAACGCTCAAACTTTATTTTTGTCTCTGTTTTAAAAATGTAACTGTCTTAGAAAACATCAAATGTATAAATCTAAAGAACAGATAAAATGAAGAAAATGAAACTGGGTATTTAAGAATACATTTTTAATGTGTCAGCAACAAAACCTACCTGTGACCCAAGTAAAAAAAAGGTGTCCATTTAAAGCTTCATTAAAAAAAGAGAGGGAGAGCTCAAGTGTGTGTCATTATTGTATCTGAGCGTCAATCAGATTTGAAATTAAGGGTTTTAAAAATAAAGTTCCCCCTCTGTTTCCCAATCCACCTACAAGTTGTAACCATGTTTTCTACTTGCTGCCTTTTCTTTAACATGGTGACTGTATGAGCTGCCTCTTTCCACAGGTGAAAGCCTCATCTGGTGTAACTGGCTTAGTCATGTTTTGGGTTTGATGCTTCAGCATATTGATAAGTCTTACCAGGAAGGACGGTCTTTAAGAAACCAATAGTCTCCATGGCGATGACAAAACCAAGATGTTTTTTTTTTTCTCCATCTCAGATCCATTTAAGATTGGGAATAGAGTGTTCCTGGCTACTAAATAACCTAGATCTGAGGCAAACACTGGAGTATGGGGGGCTTGAAGTAATAGATTTTCTTCTCTTTCAGGTCACAATGACTATATGTGCCCAGCAACCAATCAGTGTACTATTGACAGGAATCGGAGGAAGAGCTGCCAGGCTTGTCGCCTCAGGAAGTGCTACGAAGTGGGAATGATGAAGGGAGGTAGGTAGAAAGAGCAGAAAAAAACACATTTTTTATGATCTCCAGTATTATCTTTTTTTTTTTTTTTTATTTTGTATAATTTACATTATTAGGAAAAACAGCTGCATTATCATCTGTCATCCGTTGATATTTTTGCTGTTTTTATCTTGGTTGGACTGTTTTTTGTTTAATGTGGTAATTGCTTTATTGTTAATTTTTTTCTGTAGTAAGCAGAAAAGGATCATTTCATTTAACTTTTCTTGACAAATGTACGTACTAACAACCATCTTACAATCAGTCATTTTGCATAAATGCGAGAATGCTTGTGGATGCAGATAAGCCTGAGAATAACTTTAACATGACCTTGGAGTGATTTCCTTTTTAAGGAGTACAACTACTGATTAAAACACACCCACATTTTTGTTTTCATACTTCTTCAGTCAGACGGGCACTTATACAATCTGTTCGGCTGGACTTTTGGTATGAAGTTATCTGTGAGTGTAGAGAAGACTTGACGAGTTTGTAGGTGTTTGTCTGTATGCATTTTGTGTCACTGTTGTTCTGCATGATATTCTGTATTAAATCTGCTGTGTGCTCGAGGTGTGCGTAAAGATCGGGGGCGGGTTCTGCGGCGCGACAAACAACGGACAGGCACTACTGACAAGGACAAGGTCCATAAGGGCCGGGAGCAGAGAACAGTCCCCCCTCAGGACAGGAGGAAACACAGCAGCATTTATGGAGGAGGAAAATCCACAGTGATAAGCATGCCTCCTGACCAGGTGCTTATTTATGCTGAGACTTTTATTTTTGAAATAATGTGGTTGCATGCTGACTGTTGGGCGAGAGTAAATCTGGATCTATAAAACATAAGAAATCATCCTCTGAGGAACTTGAGAAAACAAAATACCAATTAGGCTTTGTATGTGTGGATTTGTTTGTTATCCCTTTCAAAGAGTTTAAACATTCTATCGACTGATGGTGTACCTGTGTATCTGTTGTTTGCTCAGGTGCTCCTCCTGCTCCAGGGTGCCGAACCCCCAATTCTGTGCTCCCGTCAAAAGCTGAGTCGACCCTACACAGAGGTCACCATGATGACTCTGCTCACCAGCATGGCTGATAAGGAGCTGGTCCACATGATCGCCTGGGCCAAGAAGCTGCCAGGTACGGCTCGGTGAATCAAAGTGGCCACACCAAAAATAATTGTTAAAACAACCGTTTACTTACAAATGAAAAATAACTATGCTGAACTATGCTGTGACCGATAAGTCACATCGACTCGTCCAGATGTTGAGATTTGGCTTTTCGTTTTCATAATCACTTTCTTTCTTGAACATTTTGTTTGTAGTTTGTCAGGAGTGTGACGATGCTCGGGGTCTGTGACCATCAAACATATCCTGCTTGTAATGCAGTCCTTAGGGAATCATGACTTACTGTTTACTTGTGGACCTTTTAGTTTTGAACAACTATCCTGTCAGCATCGTGTTGAAACATATTAGTAAGAAAATAAACTCTTAGAACAGATTGTATGTGTGAATGAAACAGATAGACACAACTGCCCTCAAATGAAATAAAATCAGTACAATAGAAGAAAATATGAGGAATTATTAACACATGGTAAAATGTTGAATAAGATGAAAGAAGACCAGAAAATAAAACAAATGTAAAAACAATGATTGCAGAGACACTGGAAAAGGCTGTAAAACTCCTAATTAAAAGATTTAAAAAGTAAGTCTTTAACAGAAAGCTCTCTAGCTTGAACCCCACAGGTAGTTGTCCAAACTTCAAGCTCATAGCTTTAGTTCTGGATAGATATTCAGAGGTACCTCAGTGGGATCAGGTGCAAAACATGTGACTCAGAGCTGCTGGAGCACCATGACATCTATTGCATTGCTACTCCAAATAAGGATTCCACTGACCCTGCAGAAACACTTCTCCTTAAAAAACAAAAAAACCCCATGTGTTCAACCCAAATATTTCTGAGGTTGCATTTGGTTTTAATTCAGTTAAAGTGATGAAATAATGGGGGACTTCTCTTCTTTATGTGGCGAATTATTTTGTTATTTTGAGGAAACAAACAGCTGGCTCTTCAAGTTGTTCAATCAGTAAATTGTCGTCTCAAGAGCATTGTTTATGATTATAAAAGATTCAAAAGTAGTGTTCAACTTATCACACTTGATTTCAACTTGCAAGATCTCTGCTCTGGGGATTTTAAATTGAACTGACATTTAAAAAATCTGATGGCAGGATCAATAAAGGGTTAAACGATATAACTTTTCCTGCTGTTTCTCTAATAGTCTCAGACTCCTCCGACACATTTTGAGGTTGAATTTTCTTTTAATATTAAAAAAATGAACTCCTTAACCTGAGATAATGACATAAAAACATGATTACAATCACAAACACTTTCAGCTTCTGTTCTTTAACATTCACATTCACAGATAGACAAATCACAGAGGTTTTTGCCCTTGTTTGTTGTGATGTGACAGTTTGGCAAACAGCAAAGTGATGAGACACCTTTATGGTTAAGACACACACACACACGCACACACACACCAACACACACACACACACACACACACACACACACACACACACACACACACACACACACACACACACACACACACACACAGCTGCAGAGCCATTATAGTGATAGTAATTACAGTCATCACCTTTGAGAGGATTGTTTGACCAATCTGCTGGCACCCCCATAGAGTCTAACTGCAGCCAGGACACATCACCCTTTTGCATGCACACACACACACACACACACACACACACACACACACAAACACAGGGAAAAACACACACACACACACACACACACACTGCAGGTTCTCTAAGTGAGTAAATCCTGGTTTTGAGGTATTACAACCACGTGCGTCACTAAAAACCCAAAGGCACACAGTTTTAATTGTGCGGGGTCCCAAACAGTGAGCAGAGGGGGACAAGGGGAATGAATTGGCTGTAATTACATATGAATTGAGACAGCTGAGTGCCAGCGATAAGGCTTCTTATGAGGGCACAGAGATTGCAGATGGTTTCATTTAAGTAGTTAGTCCCTGCCCGAAAAATAATGGCACCCATATTTGTACGAGTGGGATTGAAGCAATATTTACAGTCTATGGATTGAAGGTGCACAGAAAACACTTATCTCTGTGTTAATATTCCTCACCACACCGCAACACCCACTGCTGCAAATAATTAGATACAACAACACTTAATACATCAGGTTTTCACCCATATTTGGATTTTGTTTGGACTCTAAATAATTGTTGTGATAAGAGAAATGTCACCTCGTGTTCATGAATAACAAACATTAGTGATTATTATTTCAGAGCGCATATCTGGACGACTGCTAGAACTATAGAAATGTTTCATCTATGCTCTATTTGATACTTTTGGTCCTCTCACAGAAATCTTTCCTGCCTTTTTCTCAAATATAATACAGAGAAACATACAACATGTAGGGGATGCATTTACACTTTGCATAACTTCCTGCATACAATATTGTTTACTTTGAATAAGAGAAAAAGTGTTTTGAGCGTAAAATGTGGTTAAAAACAAAAACAGTAAACTAAAGACCACAAAGGAAAAAAGAGGTAACTAGACCTCTTTACCTTGGCTCTCTGTCCCCGTGGCCACCCAGGGTTCGAGTCCGACCCTCAACATACGCTACATGTCACCCTCCACTCTCTGTTCCCAACGTTTCCCATCACTCTTCACTGTCCTGTCTCAATAAAGGCACAAGTGGAACCTTTAAAAATAAAGAATAAAAGCATAATTGTCAAAAACAAAATAATAACTCTTAATGGAGGTATATCAAATATGAAAAGTGATGGATCTAAAAAAATAAAAAAATCTCAAAACCTGTCTTCATCTCCTTTTAACATTTCTCTCAAATTCTAAAGGGCTAAAAGGTTTTTGTTTGTCAAGGTTTTCTGCAGCTGACCCTGCATGACCAGGTGCAGCTGCTGGAGAGCTCCTGGCTGGAGGTGCTGATGATCGGCCTCATCTGGAGGTCCATCCACTGCCCCGGAAAACTCATCTTCGCTCAGGACCTCATACTGGACCGGTAAGCAGGATTACTCCTGACTTTTCTGAGACATCCATCAGCTTTTTCTCTCATTTTCTACACATTTCTCTCACTCTCACCCATATCTTAAGAGTGATACATCAGCATGGTAGATTTTCTATTTCACACCTTGCCAACCATTGTGCCATCTTAAGATGGCAGCCAGAGTGAAAGACTAATTACCTGCTCCCCACCGAGAGGAGAGCAGCCTCTCTCTAACCTTAAACACCCTCTTCATCATTACAGCGCCAAGCTAACAACCAGGGCAGATGTTTAATCAGAGGCTCAATACAAGGAATGATGGAAATGGAAGGAGGACAGAGGGAGAGATGAGGGGGAGAGGGAGTTAAATGATGAGCAGACGGAGAAAAATAGAGATGCAGGGAGACATGACTGTTGTCTGCTTTTGCAGGCACAGCCTGTTCCCTCCTCTTCCTCCCCTGTTCAAAGTAAACAAGCTCGCCAAACTGCAGCATCTACATCACAGAGGAAGGGAGGGGGGCAGAGAGAGACAGACAGGCATAGCTTTTACTGTCTGATGTGTCTGATGGTCCCATTTGATTCAAAAGTGTATTACAGAGTATTATCTCAATTGGACATGATGACTAAAACGCTGTGGGTCAGGGTTGACAAATTCCCTCAGCTCTGTGCTGTCCAAGTTTATCTTGCACTCCAACCACTGATATTATCCATCTTTCCATCACTTTCCAACTGTGCCCACAAATGGAGCGCTGCAGTCATTCAGTCCATTAGGTGTTTATCTGACCACTCTTTGGATGGTTTCATGGTCTCAGATAAAGTCAGGTTTACTTCAGCTCAAAACTTTAGCTCTTCTTTTTCTTAACTGATAACATTTTCTAACTGTAAGCCTTAAACCTGATGAATGATTTCAGTCAGTTTGTTCACTAAAGTTAGCAGCAGCTCAATCTGCAGTACCTAAAGCCCAGCCGGCTGATGAGATACAGAGTTTTAACAAAAATGTCCTTAATAAGGTTTTAACACCAGTTCTCATCACCTTGTCTCATTATTTTTGAAAAAACATGGGAACAATGAATATTCAAGTATTGAGACTCATTCATTGTTGCACAGTTTACAGCCTGCCGTGTCGATGCCCTCTGCATTTCTTCTGTAAAAAAACGAATGAGCAAATGTGCCCAGGGTCATCGCGATTAATCATTCGACTTTCAGGAAGTAGCCATAACATTCATTCATTTGTGACTTCAAATTAAAGAGAAAAGTAAGCATAAAAAAATCTAATTCAAAAAACGTGTGTTTCTTTCGCTTTGTTACAGGAGTGAAGGCAACTGTGTTGAGGGCATGGCAGAAATCTTTGACATGCTGCTGGCCACTGCGTCCCGCTTCCGCATGCTCAAGCTCAAACCTGAGGAGTTTGTGTGCCTCAAAGCCATCATCCTGCTCAACTCTGGTGAGGCAACAAGTGTGTGAAAGCTTTGTCTGCTCCTTGTGAATATTTTCTGACAAACTTATTCCTGACCCTGTAAGTGGAAAGCAAAAACCCTTCAACCTCTAATTTAACTATTTCATATCACATGGATTTGTTGCAGTTTTCAGTTAATATTGAACACTTTCAAACAGCAACCACACAGCTGTAGCTCTAAATGAAACTGAGGTTCATCAGCTGAACAGAGTGTTCTTGAAAAGCTTATACCGCCAATATGCCCAATAAATGTTCCCATGACAACAGTAGCCAGCCAGTAGGGCTGTGTTTGTCCCGGAGAGGTTTTCTATATGTGAACCTGAAATAACACTAAGAAGACTTTACAGGCACAGCCGCTGGAGCGGCCTGAACTTTGCATGTTGTGTGGGCTTCTGCAATTAATGCTCTTACATTCTGTCATGAATCAGATGTTTTAGCAGGTTTTCAGCTTGTTGCAAACTAAATGTGTTCATCATATTGGAATATAAGTTACGGTGTTTAATATATCTGTTAATTTTACGATGTTTATCATCCTTCAGGTGCCTTCTCTTTCTGCACCGGCACAATGGAGCCACTGCATGACAGCGCGGCCGTGCAGAATATGCTCGACATCATCACAGACGCTCTCATACATCACATCAGCCAATCAGGCTGCTCGGCTCACCAGCAGTCAAGGCGACAAGCCCAGCTGCTCCTCCTGCTCTCCCACATCAGACACATGAGGTGAAATTCATTTACTAAAGGTCGCTTTTGTTTTTAGCATGTCAAAGGTCCTTAAATATCAATATGTTCTGCTGAGAGTCGAGCTGCAGTGATCCTCAGTGAATCTCTGAGACAGTTAAGCTTATGGTAGGGTTTAGGGTCTTTTTAGAAACATAATTGATTTATATATTTAGATAAGCAGAATTAAAATGTTCCTTAATTTAAAAAAAAAAGTTTGTATCCTTAGAGAACTTTCAAGATTCAAATTAATAATAGTTTTAGAGGACATCAAAGTGTGTAACATTATAAAACAGCAACAGTGTGTTTATTGAAGAGTTTTAAACCAGTGCTTCAAAAATAAATGAAAATATCTCAAACCAACTCTAAATAATTTCCCTCAGTTTAACTATAATTCCCTCTTAAAAAGAAATTGTCTGTGTATCTACAGCCTGTTAGAGTGAGCCACACAGTTACACTTGGTGCTACTATTCGTCACTGCTAGATCATGGGCACTGGATTTATGATCTGTGTGTCTCCATCAAATTCAGTTCTTTCTCCTGTTTATTTACATCCTTTAAAAAAAAAACCCAGAAGTCTCGTTTATTTATGTTGCACCTTCCACATGACATGTGGACTTAATGTGCCTAAAATAAGAAAATAATGAGAGAGAAAATGAATAAAAATAACAATGCTTTCTTATAATCAGAAATAAATCTAAATATTGAGTCTACAATTATAATTCCAAAATTACTTACCAAAAGTTTTTTGGGGGGAAAGGGAGGGGGGGTATTTTTCTGTTTGTAAAGAAGACCTTAGTGCATCAGACCTTGATTAATGTGGTAGAGAGTGTCTGAATAAAACCATATTTTAGTAAATAAAGGTTTCCATTGACGTTGGAACAAATAAGAGCTAGTCAGAGATACAGACAAGGTGAAGGTCATATATAATCAAGAGACAACTAAAAGTATGTAATTTGTGGACAGGGAGAAAAGACACCTTCATTATTTCATTCTGAGTGCTATTCAAGATCATTCTCCAGAGAGAGTGCTGGATGAAAACCTGAACAGTAAATCAGGGAGAATAAAAGTATGGCTAATTAAAACAGGATTGTTATCGGAATAAAAGGAGCAGAAAGAAGGTTTTCCAGTGTGTATCATTACATTAATATTTACATTTTAACAGAGTCCTGACAGTGAGCTTTAAAGCAGTCTTAAGCTGCACTCATTAACATTATTACTCATAAACTGGCTCTCAATTCTCCTCTCACTTATGTTTACACTCCCTGCAGCAACAAAGGCATGGAGCATCTCTACAGCATGAAATGCAAAAACAAAGTTCCTCTGTATGACCTTCTGCTCGAGATGCTTGACGCTCACCGCCTCCACCGCCCAGACAGACCTGCAGAGTCCTGGTCCCAGGCTGAAGGAGAGCTCGTTTTCACCTCCAACAGTAACAACAACAACAACAACAACAACAACAACAACAACAACAGCAGCAGCAGCAGCAGCTCCTCAGCTGGTTCCCGACTCAGCCATGAGAGCCCCAACAAAGCCCCCACAGGTCCAGGGGTCCTTCATTTCGGAGGGTCCCGCTCCGACTGCACCCATATCCTATAAGATGGAGCTCGATGAGCAGCATGCGGAGGTCCAAAGTCATTTTTATGGATTATGTGGGTCGTACAGAATGAACCGGGTTTGAGAAAGAAAAAAAAAAGATTTGAATTAATTTCACAAGATAATTTACGAGTTAATGATATTTTTCTTTTGCACGACTCAACTTCATGAGAATGTGAGCTGCAGTGCAGTTCATCTTCTCGCTGTTTCTAGCAGCTTTACGGTAAAGATATTATTTCCTGGTGTTCCGTAATATCGTGGCACTCGAGCAGCTAATTTATCGTTTATTTGCCTCGACCAAAGTGCACTTCTTCTTGGGTTTAACGGGCTATGGGGGCATTATTTGACTTTCAAATAACACGCTAAATGTGATAAAACTAGTTCAAACATGTGTAATTTATTTTGTATTTAGTTTCCCACGTTCACCAGGTCCTGTGACTTATACGTTCACACAATGTTGAGCTTTTGTAAAAAAGTGATGAAGTTATGAGATGAGCAGCTGCTGAAGATTTGTCTCTTTCATTTGATCATGTCAAAGTTAAATGCTCAAATTTGACAGATGTCATGATGAGGGAAGCCGTCTTTATTGTACGGTAACTTCACTCTAAAGCTCTTATTGTATAGAAGGTCTGGTTACTTACATGCAAAGTTATTGTTTAATTGTGTGTGTGTGTGTGTGTTTGTCTGAATGAACTCTGAGGCCATGTGCTGTGAGGGGCCCGAGCTCATTCAACATTTCAACCCCATGAAACTACAACTAGTGTCATTTCATCCACTTATTACATCAGAATTTGTCTGGATTTACACACATCCAAAACTGTAACTATCATGATGTATGTGCACACACGTGATTGTTGTTATTTCAGATTTTACCAAATCAGATCCATTTGAGAAGAGTTCTGCTATAAACTGCAAAGTAGTCATTTGTTAAAGCTGTCGTAAAATGTAAGGAAATCGCCACTTTTAGGTAACATCCCAGTGCTCCCTGCACTTTCTCATCTTTGAAGCTTGCTTTGCAAGATTGCATTGAATTTAACCACCATGGGAATATTATTAGTGCATTTCTGAACACAGTCACCGCTGAGGCACTGCAGTAGGGCACATTTGTTCTTCGATGTTTGAACTGTTTCAAATCTATGTTTTTTTTTAATTAAACCAATGCCAATCAACAACTATGTGAATATAAAATAGAATTTTCTGCAACTTCATTTTCAAACTGATTTAACCAAACTCTCTGTGATAAGACAAGGTGGTTAATTAGTGCGACTTTCTCTACTTGTTTGATGATGTTGTTGTGTTAATTAACCGGCCATTGTTCTGTGTGGTCTCCAGACACAGGTTATAGCTTTTGAATAAAAAAACGTTGATGGTTGATTGACGTGCAGAGAACACAGATATTTGTTGCGCGTGACTGAGAAGGTAAACAAAGTAATGCAGTTACAGTGTAGTTTTAAGTTGTCGTACCTTTTCTCTGTCCCATACAGATGTGTGTGTGTGTGTGTGTGAAGCCTCCATACAGGGTCGTAAAAACTGGATTTGGCATCTTCAACTTTTCTGTGTAATTCCACTCAGAGCTGACCTGACTGCCATTTGTTTACTGTGCCTGAAAATAAAAGCATTAATTGAGAAAATATTGCTCAACACTGTTTTTTTCCCCCACACTTGTGTAAAGCAAAGAAAAACAAACAAGTAAATACTTTATGTTTAATTATTTGCAAAGAGTATTCTTCATGAAGTCGGCATTAGCAAACTGTACATACATAAATAACCATTTTCATATTTGATCATTTTTTATACAGATTCTGTTTCAACAAGGCGGCGAGTCTGATGACTCATCACAGCAGAATAATTATCGCAGTAATTACAAAGCACACTATTTCAGGTCACAGCCGTCTACTAAAACACTACCAGTGATTGTTCCACTTCCTTAAAAGCCGGGGACTTTCAAGTGCATGCTTAAAAAAAAGATAAAAAAATAACTGCCTTTCTTAAAAAGCATTTCAACAATAATATACAAGCTTAAGTTTAACAATGGAGCGTATATATTTTTTTTATATATGCCCCAGTTGATTAAATTCTCCGGAAAAAAAAGAAAGAATACAAGCCTTGGGAAAAGAAGTCGGCCATCTTGGCTGGACGGCTTCAGTGCAGTACCTTTCGTCAGTGCTCATGTCAGTGCTTTAAGTTCGGATTTGACTTTAAATTCGTAATATTTCAGCACTCAAACTGGACGTCTCTTGTACATTTTCAAGGTTAAACATCCCACACTCAAGGTGGAGCTTTAGCTTAATCCAAACTAACTAATCTGTCAACTGATTAAATACAAAATAAATAGTAGCAGCACTGGATATCATGGACAAAAAGCACAGTCGACTTTGGCTCCCAACATACAATATATAAATAGTGCTTTGTTTTTATTGATTTCACAGGTTTCTACAGAAACCTTCAAAATAAAAAATACATATTTAAGTTAAAACAACATGAAATAATTGAAGGAGGGAGGGGGGTCTCCGGATGAAAGTCCATTTATCCGGATTGGGAGTTTAAAGGGTGGAGGTGATTTCAGGACGTGTGTGCAATGTAAGTGAGAGAAGTCTTCATTTCATCTCTGAGTCACTTCATAATGCTCGAGCTCCCCGGCAGGGGAAGAGTTTTTCTTTTTAGGGCACAGGGTGAGAGGAGACATTCACAGGAGTCAGTGGAGTCCTTGGCAAAGCAGAAGGTAGACATTTGCTGCGTCTCATATGGGAGGAGGTCCGTTGGTGTAGCGCAGCATGGGATGGAAAGAGCGGGCAAAGTTGTTGGCATGGTGGCAGCTATAGTCCTCCTCTGTCATGGGCACCAGACAGGCCAGGCCAATGAGGAGCAGAAGGAGCAGCTGGAATGGGAGTGCGGCCCGAAAGACCCTCAGCAGGAAGGACGGGCCTTTAGAGGAGGAGGAGGAGGAGACACCGTCCTGAAAGTCAGAATGGGAGGAAACGCAGCCAGCGGCGCCTGGTGATTTGCTCCGGCTGCAGGAAGACACAGACACAGGTTAATCTCAGCAGAGAACAGACCTGAGTGAGCTAGTACTTGCAAGTCACTCTTGTGTTTTTTAACCCACATGATCACCATATTCTTCTCAGAATTGATGCTCTATAATGTGATAAAAATACTCCAACCAAATGGGCTTGAATCAGAAATGCATTGTAATAAATCAAAGTCTGCTTTTAGTTCATTGATAAAATGATGCAGACTACCGAATACTTTGAGTGTTGACCATCGTTTAAGTTTCATGTCATTAGGAGAAACATATGAAGACAAAGTCCATTATTTTCAGATTGTTTTACAGAATTTTTAAAGGAAATATCTTCTGGTTTGAAGCGGTTGTTTTTGGAAAAATGCACTCTGCTGATGAGTATTTTTCACCATTGTTTGGACTTCTCATGTACCAAACCAAGAATTGGAAAGTAAATGACTGATACGGTAAATTGATCAATAATAGTGGCAGTAAATCCGTTAGTTCTGAAAATTCAAGTGGGTTGAGTAACAAAACTGTTTGCAAATACTACTTTTACAATGTGTGGCAAAAGTAGGAAAAAAAAAATCAACAAATACTCGACAGGAGGAAAAGTAAAAAATAGAGCAAATCCAGCATCCACGAGGTAAAAAGAGAGCTGAACACTGACAGAGACACGTACATTAAACCTACACACACAAACACGTACACACACCAGTCACAAACATACTTTAAAAAAAGAATCGAGGCACAGGCATTCATAGATATGGGGGCTGTATCTCATGAGGGGAAACACTCTGTCTTTAGAGTCAAGTGTGTGAGAGTTCAATGTCACGTCTCATTCCAAACACACGCAGGAGCCAAAAGCCTTTCTGGTTTCCACTCCTGGAGCCAAGAGTGAAGAGGAGGAAACAGCAAGTTCTCATTGCGACTCATCGTCACACAAGGCTGCAGGAGGGTCAGACGCGCTGACGCTCCTCCAGCCACTCACTCTGCAGCCAATTTCATGTATCCCATATTCACTGTTAGTTCATTAGAATGTGAGAGAGTCCCTGCTCCTCATGTAAAGGATGCTAACAGGGAAAACAGAGACTCAAGACTAGTTTAGGTTTGGTCTACACCAGGCCTGTGTGTTATTCTTGTGTCAATTCAGAAAAATCTTAGAAAGTTAATCAGAAATGACAAAGATTTAAGGGTCTGGAAAAGAAACAAAGGAAAGAAAGTGGGAGTTAAGGTAGGAGGAAGAAAAGTGCAGGAGTTATTGGTTCACATCCTGCTTTAGAGGAGAATGAAAAAGGAAGGAAGCATGAGAAAGGAAACAGAAGGGCTGAGGAGGAGGAGGAGGAGGACTGGGGGGGGGGATAAATCTCTGAGATTCCAGTATTGCCATCTAGTGGGCGAAGACAGAACCACAGTCACTCTGAGAAAGGAGAGGCAACAAAAAAAACAACAACTAGGCAATATTTCATGATGCCATTCAAGAAGCAGCATGGCAAAGAGAAGCAGTGAAAATAAAACATATAACGGAGGGAGCAGCCTGATGAAGGCGATTCCCCTCTCTTATAAGAGCTGGTAACAAGGTCTCTAGAAGAAGGGACAATCATGGAACACAGGGTAAAGCCTGAAAACCAAATCAAGAGGCTAAAATGATAAATAGTCTATTGTTTGTATTTGTTTTACTATGAGTGAAGCTGATTGTGGTTAAATGATTTTCTCAAGTTGAATCAATAAAATCATGTTTCTAGTCAGGCATATCTTTGGTTCCATCATCATCCTTCGTTTCTAGAGTCCAGGATTGAGGTACCTGTGGCGCCGGACGCTCTCAGGGTGTCCTGGGTGGGCCTGACTACTTTTGCCTCGGGGCTGAACCACGCAATGAGCGGGGAGGGGTAAAAGAAAGAAAAGAATGTTTCAGTCAAGGGCAAATCAAGACAAAGCTTCAGATGAGAGGAAAAACAAATCATATAAAGAGCCATAACATCGCTAAGAGAAGGAATCATCGTCAACCAAAAAGCAGCAACATAATCAGTGACGAACCAAGAAATCTGGCTTCTCCACTTATTCGTCAAACGTCAAGTTACTAGAGACTGACAAATGACATTTTTGAACAGTCATGAAACTGAAACAAAAATGTTTTTGTTTTTTTTTCCTTTCTTTACATTTAAAAAAATAAAAAGCTAAAACATAAAGTTGTATCATGTGAAATGAAAAGCCAGGTTTTCTTGTACATTTTGGGCAGGTCAACATGGAGAGGGCAGCAAAAATCATTGTAAAAGAAAGGCAGGGGTGGAGGGTAGCAACAAATCTGTATGTGGACATACATATAAAAGGGAATCATTTTTATCAGTAGCAAAAAAAAAAGGGGGGGTAGCACAGAGGGGCTCTTTTAGAGATTGTCTACTTGAGGGAATAAAGGGGAAAAGGTAAGACTGTTGGAATTTTTGCTGTGTGCATGAAGCATACGGTTTAGCCCCTCCTGCTGGACATCATGAGGGGGAACATTACCAATCGTTTGCGACTCTGGACGGTCACCTCTGACACAGGAGAAGCTGATGCACAGGGTTCAGATTTGGCAACGGGCAGCGGTAAACAAACCTAAAATAAAAATAAATCAATACAGCAGATTCAGTAACATAGTTAGACTGGATCAAAACAGCTGAACGAAAGAGGATTCATTCAGTCTTATTTTTTTTTTGTTTTAGCATTTCCTGACCTGCTGGGTGTCCACCGCCTCCAGTCTCCTCTCCAGCCCCTCAAGGTCAGAGCTGACCTCCCTCAGGAGCAGCCTCAGTCTGTTCAGGATCACGTGAACCTTCTCCTGAGCCTCCAGACACTCGCTGCCCTGATCCCAGATCTGCTCAGAGACCTGCTGCTGCAGCGTCACAGCGTGAGGTTTGGTGTTGACCAGGAGCTGAGCGGAAAGCTCCTGAAGAGACGACACTTTATGCTCTGAGTCAAGCAGCTCGCGCTTGATTTGCTGCAGGAAAACAAGGTAGACAGGTTCTCTTTATATTAAATGGCAAGTCCAAGTGGCTTTTTCAAAAGTAATTGTAACAAATTCTACTTTGCTAACATGTTTTATTCTTTGTATTTTCCATATTTAAGAACATGTTTAAATGTTGTTGTGTGTCCTTTAAAAAAAAAAAAACGTTTTGCAAAAAGACCACTCAGTGTCAAACTAGAGTTCCACTAAAGTCTGTATCATTTTATTGTATCATTCACAATTTGTCGTCATAGTTACTGAGCTAACGTCGATGAATGAGAAGAGAAGAGAAGCGTTTGGAGAAGTGACATTACATGCACGAAGGAACACCAATTGTGCACTGGTCGCTAACCGACCGCGTGAAATAAACGTCAAGCGTCTTGCTTGTTTGCTCTCGTGTGAATGACGCAGGAATTATTCAGGAAAATTCACAATCGAAGACTTTATGCAGGAGATTTTATGAGGGGGCTGGCAGGAAAAAGTCATGATCAAATCGAGGGTGAAAAATGTGGCCGTTTGTGTTCCCACATGCAGCTCAGCTTGTTTTGGAGAAAATGTTGGTAAATTTTGTGCAGGTGTGAAAACACTAAATAATTATGGTTGAGAAAGTCAACCATATTGGAAAAAAAAAAAAAAACCCTGTGGGTTATCTTTCAGTTTCAACCAAATTCTAGTGTGATGAGTCTCATTAAAAGTAGTAACAGTGGACAGAGCTTGTCTTGTATTATATAACATATTAAATCATATATGTTTGTCTCAACATACCGTCAGAGTTTTGTGATGTGCTCGCAGTGTTTCACGATCCAGTTTGGGAGGGATGGGCACCACCTTGTTCCTCCTGCGGTCGATGTTCTCCAACCACAGCAGCAGACCGTGGCTCATCTCGTGAAACTCCTGAAAGGACAGATGGTGCATACCACTTTTTCAGTTTCAAAAGATGGCTGTTAAATTAAAGCAATTAAAAAAACTATGTGGTATAAAGAAAATGGAAGAAAGTTAAATAAACATAAATCCCAATAGAAGTTAGGCTTCACATATTTGTAAATAATAAAAGTTAATTAAAAATGCTTTTGTATTCTTCATGCCTGACACACGTACAAAGAAAGTTTTATTTGTATTGTGTACAAAGCAGAAAGGGCTGCCTATTAATGATAACACTTTGCTGGAAAGTGTTCATATACTGTATGTGTGTGTGTGTGTGTGTGTGTGTGTGTGTGTGTGTGTGTTTGAGTACCTGGCACTGCATCAGCGCCTTCTGCAGCTCTTCCCTCCAGTCCTCCAGGGAGGTAC
The DNA here is from genome assembly GCF_963584025.1 of Labrus mixtus. Classification (NCBI taxonomy): domain Eukaryota; kingdom Metazoa; phylum Chordata; class Actinopteri; order Labriformes; family Labridae; genus Labrus; species Labrus mixtus. The sequence continues at coordinate 11,627,888 of NC_083623.1, read as the reverse complement.
CGAGTCGATCCCAGCGTGTGTTCATCTCTTTCAGTCCATCCCTGAGCTCCCACGCCTCCTCAGAGTCGGGGTCCGATTGGAGGAAGTCTGCACTGCTTAGGTTGATGGACAAGACCTCCGACTTGTGGGTGTCCATCCCCTTTTGCAGCTCCTGAAGGGAACAGTGATATAATGACACAGAGCTACGAGCTAAGCAGACTGTAGCTGGGTTTCAGATAGGGGAAGCTGAGAATACAAACCAGAGAGCAGCAGGATTGTGAGGTGTGTGTGTGACATGTTAGACATAGTTTATCAGGCTGCAGTGGGCTGTATTTATAGAACAATGGCATCTTGGCAAGGGATTTCAGACAGCAACAGCTGGACTAAGAACTCAGGGGAGGATCCAGACTTTTTGACTGGGTTGGCCCCAATGATTTCTGCAGGGACTGGCATGAAGTATATTTGCACAAACACACAACTGAATAGCTTTTATTTACCCTTTCTGTCTCCCCTAGCCATACAGTATCTACTTTAACTACTATTAGTATCAAAGTATGTAAAAGATGTATATTTTGGAACTTTAAAAAGTAATAAAAGATTGGCAACGTATGAAGCTTCTTAGCTTATCTCTTTGAAGACCAAAAAAGAAGATATGTATGCTCAAAGTCACAATTTTAAGTACTTTCTAAAAAAAAAAAAAAAAAAAGAGTACCATATTGAAATTTAAAAAAGCAACAAGCAAACTGTAGCAAAACAAATAGTTCATTTTAAGGCCCAAGCCACCTCAAGCGACACAGCGAACCCACGCCTGTCCTAACAGACGCATGAAAGTGTGGGTGAGTGGAAGGACAAAATTGTCAGTGCTTTAAAGGTGAAGTAAAACATATTGTTTTTAATACACTGTTGTTAAATTCCTGCTGTATGTTGTACAGAGTCAGACACAGATGAGAAACCGAAGTGCAAAAGCAAATTTGACAATTCAAAACTCATAGCTGTGAATTCTAAATGCATGAAAATCAAATCCTAGCTGGAAAGGAAGTGAAATCTTTTCACTTTGATACAGAAGCTGAGACAGACACAGTCAAAGTACCTTGAGCTTCTTGATCCTCTGCTGGATGGTGTGTATGTCAGTGCTGAGTTGGAGCCCTCGCAGCTGGCTGAGTTCGGCCTCGGACTGACCCAACCAGGCCCTCATTGTCTGCAGGTCCGAGATCAGCTGCTGCCACTGCTGCAGGTTCTGTTTGTTTCTGTGCTTCTCACTCAGAGACTGAGCCTGGATTAGCTCCCAGCGCTCGATCACACCTGCAGGGAAAAACAGACGCTTCAGTTTAACTCAGTGCACACACTGTTTACATGAAGGGGTCGTCTGTCTACAGGGTTTCAGGATGATGTTCGTGTGTGTGAGACTGACCGGCACTCTGAGTGTCTGTGCTGGTGGGGTTGATGAGTCCCGGCATGTCGTCCTCGTCCTCAGTCAGCTCTCCCTCGGCTCTCTTTACTGCGTCTATACTGCCTCGACACTCTCCCATCAGGCGCATCTGAAGGATGATGAGTTAAATGATTTACATTTGTAAAAGTAATGGTTCTCATTAAAAAAACATGTGCACATAAAATGACAAAACAGCTACACACACAAGCAACTGACAATCAAAGAGATAAATGAATTTTTTTTCTTAAGAACACATCAAAATCCTGCATGTGTGTAGCAAAATTACTATAAACATTGAACACATCAATATAACGAATGATCATATTTAAACTATGAATTATGTCTAAACCACCTTGAGTCTGTAAGTGGTTGTCTAAATGTTCATAGTTTGATGTATTTACACTGGAGAGAATATACAAAGTGGCGCTACTTCACGGTTCAATTTTTTTATCTTGATTATGTGACGCATGGTCTTGAAAAGTTTAATGTAAGGGACTATAAAAAACAAAAAACAATCAACCTCTTTAATGCATTTAAACTAATGTTTTCAGCACATTTCTGTCTTGGCTTGAAAAAATGAGGTTGATTCTTTAACTTTAAGGTAAGCTGTCTTTGTATTAATTCACTTTCCAAGTCACAATGTTTCACAAGACAGCAAAGGACACTTCAAATGAGCAGGACTCACATAGCCCATGTAGGTGGAGTCTATGTCGGGGCTGGAGCTGTTGGCAGTGGTCTCTCTCTGCTGCAGGTGGAACCGTCCTGCATCCAGAGCCTGATCCAACTGTCTGAGACTCGCCTCCAGCTGGCCCGGCTCACCTAAAGGGAGGCAACAACAGGGTCATGAAAACATGGAGGGTGCAGATTTTCACAACAATCATTCATTTGGTTAGCATGCTGTTGGTTTGAACCGGTGCTGTGATGGCATGCGTTAGTCTGAAATGCAAAATGAAAGAGTGACAGAAAAGAACTCAAAGTCAGGATTTAATGGGTTAAAAATGATATTAGCTATGAAATGAATGACAAGAGCAAACATTTTTATGGACACTAGCATGCAGTGACTGCACTAATACATTGTTTTAATAAAGTAGGATCCATGTGAATTTGGGGACATGCAGTAGTAATGATGCTCCTTTGCAGGTAGTAACATTTAGTGTATCACTTTTAGTTTACGACATGCTCTCCTATCTCATGCTGTAACACTCTTGTTTCCTACCAGAGGATGATTTCAGTGTGTTCTCGGTCAGTTTTATATAAGCCTCGGGGCTCTCTGGGATAATTACATCTGGGAAGAGAAATATAAAACATGTACTTTTATAATTTTGATATAATTTAAAGTTTTTACTGTGTAAATCTACATATGACGTCCTCACAGCAAATAAGGATGCTTGGATTTCAGAGCTCTCTGAATGGTCCTTTTCTGTTTTGTTTGTTTGTGTTCAAACATTGTTTTTTACAACCAAAGTTATCATAAAAGACCTTTATTGCTAGAATCATGCACAAGTGTTTTCACTCCCTGTTACTAAATACAAGAAGTGAGATTGTAACTGGCACCAGATCTGTAGAAATCTCTGCTTGAAACAGTTTTTCATCCTTTGAAAATAAATGATCTTTGCCTTGTTTTGATATTATGAGGTGAAAACATGGAAGCTGAAATACATTACTGTGTAAATACTTGATCTTCTGTGATTAAATTGTGTCTTCTGTCTTTTCCACACAAAATTACTATTTCCTTACCACCAACAAAAAAAACGATTTCCTCATCAATGCTTTAAAACCATAATCTTTCTTTTTTTAAATAATCTTTAACAGATGCATTACCTCACTACAAAAAAATGAAAATTCTTCCAAGGAACTTTTAAGTCATTTTTCAGACCTGTAAAACGCTGAGTAAACAAAAAAATATTCATCAAGTATGTATCAATAAAAATCCTTCATAGAGTGATGAAGTGAAGCTGGACTGACCTGACAGCACCGTGGCAGCTGTCCTCAGATACTCATCCTCCTCCTCTTGCCCTCGCCTCCTCTCCCTGTGACCTCGTCCACCTGGGCTCTCCAGGTCTCTGCTCAGGTCGTAGTCGTGGTCCCACTCTAAGGGGATGGAGTCAACACTGGCCGGCGTGTCACGTCCTGAGCGGTCAGCCCGGATGAGGGCAGTCGTGCCCGAGGGGGGGCGGCTGGATGGGCGGGGCAGAGAGGAGTCGCCCCACTGCAGCTCCGAGAGGTCTCCACCTTCCTCCAGTTCCAACTCTCTGTCCGAACCATCGAGCTCGTCATCGGCCAGCTGAGGAAGACGGGCATGAGGGAGTTAGTGTAAAGGAAGCAAGGACACATGGCAGAAAGGTCAGACTCTGTAAAAAAATATGTGGAACTACGAAGTGTGAAAGCAGCTTGTGAGGTGAACATGTGAGGTGTACAGAGTGGAAAAACATGACACTGTTGTAAACTCAGTTTGCTCACAGCTGTCAGAATGAAAGTATGTTGGACAAATGTTTGCAGCATGTCGAGGGTAGGGAAGGAGGACAGCTGTGAATTTTGAAGGGTTTGCAGACTAGTCTTCAAAAACGTCTATCGGCAATGCAAAAAACTAATTTCATGCAACTTTTGCATTTGAATTCATCAGACGTTGTGTTTCTAAAAAAAAAAAAAAAAACCTACTTTAATGCATGCACTTCCACTGTAAAATGAGAGTTGTATCGATGATGATGGAGAATGTTTTCTGTTAAATCTTTACTCACAGGCAGTCGTGTGAGTTTCTTGTAGTATCTGTCGACTCGTCCGAACACCTCCTGACAGTATCTCTGCAGCTCCTCCAGCTCCTCCTCGATGACGGCCGCGTCCAGAGGTTCACTCTTTTCGATCAGAGCGTCACCCTGTCTGAACACCAGCTCGATCTTCCCCGTGTTCAGATAGATCTCCTGCTGGAACGCCTGAGAACCATCACGCAGCAGAGATCGAGAATAGAAACAGAAAATGTTTTTTTTATGTTAATGTTCCATTAATGGGAAAAAAAAACTAAATTTAAAAATAAAAAGCTGCAGAGAAAATGTATTAATATACAGTAGCAGAGAGTACACACAAAAGTCTTTATATTACACCGAATACTTTTCAAACTATACTAAACTGCCATGATAACATACTATATAAAGATGTAGTCTTTCTGTCTCACCCTGAGCTGTTTTATCTTGGCCTGAACGTCACACTCAGAGAAGTGCTCGATGTTTGTCAGCTGGAGGTCCATCTCTGTCAGCCACACCAGAATGCTGTCTCGAGCCGTCTCAAACTCCTCTCTCTGGACAATGAAGTGCTGAATGAATAAAAAGAGGTGCACACACAACCGTGAGTTAACGATTTCCTTCACCTTTTTTAAAGAAGACTGGGGCTGTTTCCCCGTGAATGAGATGATTATTGAGCCGACAATCTGAGACCGCGTTACCTTGAGTCTTCGTAGGATGGCTGCCACCCTCTTCTGCAAGTTATCCCATCGCCTGTTCCCATCATGCACCATTTCTTTGAGTTGGCAGGAGGAGTCGGTGCGGTTCTCCCTGGCCAGGCGACGGTACTGTTTGTTGATGAGCTCTAGTTGGGTCAGACACTCCTGTACCTGCCGCTGGAAGGCCTGCAACAAAAATACAAACATGCACAAATGAGCTTTGAATAAAGACGACTGAGTTGTAAACATGCACACAAAATGACTTCTTCAGAGAAAAGACCCTCAAACATGGAGTCTCTTAATTTCCAGCACTGCAGGAGGCTGCTTATATTTTTGACAAGCCCCTTCAGTAAAGAACTGTGAAAATGATCTGTAGATTCTCATTCTGTCATATCATCATATTGCTCATTCTACTATAGTTTCAAAGTCTATATCTGTAGATTATTCAATAGATATGGAAGGGGTATGTTTATTCAAAATGAAGGGCATGAACACAAACATCTTCAGTCAGGTCATGCAGGGACAATATTTCTCGTACTACATGTGTTGTACAGAGAGTATCAACTGAAAGGAAACTGAAAATATTTTCTGTTCTGTGTTGACAAAAGAAAATAGAAATTGGCATAATAGTTCATAAGTGGTTATTAAATTCTATATTCTGGAAAAGAGCAAATTATTCCATGTTTAAAAATGTTTTACTTTCCACTCAGGCACAAACTCAGCAGATTCTCAGAGGCTGGATGGGAAAGTCAGCTAGCTGGAATGTGCACGTGCACGGTGATAGACAGCAGCAGCTGAGCAGACCAGTGCAGACGAGTTTGAGCAACATGACACTCTTTCCCTTTCTTCAATGTTTCCCCTTCTCTGCACAGACACTTTCTGTCTAGAGATGTATTCAGCTAATGTGGACATGATATTCTGACAGGAAACTTAAAAAAAAAAAAAAAAGATAAAAGCATGCACATGCAACAGACATTACATTTAAAAGAAGGCTCTTTGCTAGAAAGACATGCGATGCAGAGTAGCTATCTTTTACTACGCATTATACTAAAAAGAGAATTGGACATACCTCAAACTTTTTAAGCTCCTCTTTGGCAACAGTATAAAGAACTCCAGAGGAGTTGGGCAGAGCTGCTGTCCTTTCTGAGGTCTTCAGCCAATCTTCAAACCTTGAGTAATCATCCAGAAACCTCTGCCACAACCTCCACGTCTCCTCAATCCTGCACAGAAAAGGCTTTCAGCAATGCCATAGCTAAACAATCTCAAATCACATTTTTAAGGATCACACAAAAATAATCCGCAGAAATTAAGTGCGAGTCACTGACTTGAGCCTCCTCTCCATGGACATGGCACAGATGTTCCTCCAGCGTCTGTCCAGCCCTCGGGTCGCCTGCTGGATGGAGTCGCACTCTGTCTCTGTGGAGCAGGCGTCGCAGTCGTGCAGCAGGACTTCACACAGGTTCAGTACTGATGCCACACCTGTGCTGTGTTTCTCAATGTCCCTCTGCAGCTCCTACAAATCATTCAGAAAAACCTTTAACATTTACTGGATTTCAAGGTTGTATGAGTAGCCCAGAGTTTGCTCACATGTGCTTTTCATTTATGTTTCATGATTACAAGTACACATTAACTTAAATGAATGCAGGCTCCTTTAAGCTGTAAATGAATCAGGCACATTTCAGGCATGCTGAACTAAATAAATGGATGTATTAGTAAAATGTTCAACTGTGGAGAGGAAGGAGGTCAGTGGGGTCTCACAATCCAGTCCACAATTAGAGCAGCACCCTGGCAGCAGGAAGGACACTGATACTAACTGTGGACTAGCTTCAAACAAACAGCCAGGGATGAATGTATGAGTCATGCTGTAGTTTCCTCATGTGGCTCAGTGTCACTTATTTCCAGCTATGTTTGAGTCATATTGTTTTGTTCTTAACGCATCTCAGCTCAATAAAGAGAAGGAAGCGTGCAAACAAATCTGCACGCTCTTCTGCTCTGTATTCCTGTTTGTGTGTGTTGTCCCTCCTAACCTGCTGCTGGTTGAGTTTCCTTTGAATCTCCTGGTCGTCACAGGTGCTGTAGACGATCGGCCTGGACAGCTCCGTCTCGATGTGAGCCAGCCACGAACGCAGGCTGCTCATGTTTTTATCCAACTGCTGCACCGCCACCAGAGTCTCCCTCAACTTCTTCACCCTGGTAGAAAAACAGAGTCAGAGAGGGAGTCAGAGTCAGCACATGGGAGAGCTGTGAACACATTTAAGAAAACAGTTCAGTAAGCCAACAACGTGGTCCAGATTCTGTTCAGTTCGATGAGTGGATATAACAACAAACCACAAAGCATGCTGAAAATACAAACCAAGAAAATCACTTATTAAATCAAAAGATGAAATAAAATAAAGTCAGAAGCCAATCAGTTATGTGCATGAATGTCTCTGATTCTAAAAGAAATGCTGCTTGTTTCTGTTTATTTAGTTGATAACGAGATGCACATGAAATCTATCATAAGAAAGATGTTTATCAAGAAGAGAAACAAATTTAAACATTTTCAGATTTAACATTTTTCATAAGAACCAAAATCTGACAAATATAACTCTCTGTTTAAACCTACAATTCAAAGCAAAATGACTTTTAATTTTTCACCACAATGAGCCAAGCAGAGCAAAAGAGTAAGAAGATCAGATACTTTTGTTGAGAAGTGATGAATCCTTACTTCACACTACACAACAAATGTTAGATTTTCTCCCTTACACAAGTATCATTTAACACACAGCAGCATAGGTGTGATTCTCCAATGCAGGTTAAAAGCACAAAACAAACAATACAAAGCACATGAAGCTTGATACAATTACAAATCTGCCATGTTGTTGTTGTTGTTTACAGTGCAGCCTTTAAAAAAAAACAGCTTTAAGATAAATTCTCAATTTTGTCCTGCCTGGAGACATCACAGTCGCAGTCCGGCAGATCCTCGCTCGGGCATCCCGCCATATTGTCCGTCTCTAATTCCAAAACCATGGGGGAGCCGAGTTCCCAAAGACAACGTAAACGTCAGGAAGCGTTGCAATGTTGATCTCAATGCTTCTCTGCTCTGTCTTTGAGCTCCACATGGGACTTTCTCTACACTGTCTGTCTGTGCAGAGGGGGGAGGGGGGGGGCAGGTAGTGGAGGGGCGGAACAACTGTGACTTATCAACTGTTTCTCTTCAAGGTTAAAAAAAAGGGAACCCCAAACATGCGGGAGTCGGTGTGTGTGTGTGTGTGTGTGGATATGTGTGTGTGTGTGTGTGTGAGTGCCTGAGAGTGACAAGTGCTGCTGTTTCTAAAAACAGACTTACAGTCAGAGACATGTGCTGCAGAGCCGGTCTGTGTCGGAGTATCACACTCCAGATACACACAAATGGAGTATGAGCAGTCGTAAAGTTGGAGACTTTGTAGGCAGAGAAACTTCATTGGATAGTTTGCAACAAGAAGGACAGTTTTAATATGAAGCATGTTAGCAAGGTGGATAATAAAAGATCCTTATTTCTTTAAAACATGACTCCAGTTAAAGGCAATGCTAAAATTCAAAATAAAACACCAGATTTTCAGTTATGTTACAAACTCTCTGTCCTGTTGTTTTGAGTAAAGGACGGATGTAAGAGACAAAGAAAGTGCAGCTGTTTGTGTTAGGTCAGACACAGTACTCCCCTTCTTCCCTCGTCCAGTACTGAGGGCAACAGCCGGAAGACAGCGGGAGGGGGGGGGGGGGGGGGGGGGACAAAATGGTAGATGAAGAGCAAACAAGGGCGTCAAGGAGGGAAGAAGAGGAATGTCAACTCTGCCTTCTTGGCTTGCAACTCTGCTAAGTAGGAGTCCCACTGACACCAGCAAGGAACGCAGGAAATGCCTCAGCAGCATTGTGGGGGAAAGAAATCCCCATAGCAACAAAATGCGACATGCCTGAATTAAAAAAACCTTCCTCCACTAGGGGAAGAAGTGTGTTGTGTGTAGGGTTAAAAGTAAGAATGGGGACATTTCTCTTTCTCTTGTTTTTGATAACGCAGTTTTTTTTTACTGAGTAGACGACAAGCTAGAAAAAAAAACAACTAGATAGCGTGTCATGAACTTCTATCTTAACTTTTTGGGGTGGTCCTCACAGAGCCCACACAAGTCTAACAATGAAAAACTCTCTTGAGAGTGCACCCACCTGGCAGCGATGAGGTCCAGCAGGTGCTGCCAACGCTCGCTCACTTTGCTGAGTTTGTGTTGGATCTCGGCCGCCTTGCTGTCTTGGCTGGCCCTGGCAAGCCGGTCTCCCATAACCTGCAGCTGCTGCTTGTTCTCCTGAGCGACACTGATCTCCTCCTGGTAGTCCTGAGAGAGAAAGAGTTAGCACATAGTTTAACACAGGGAGGTGTGAGTTCGGTAGAAGTTTATAGAACATCTGTGTGTACCTGAGACTCTGCATGCTCAACAAGTTAAGATTTTTACTGGTAATTGTTCATCTTGTGTAACTATTTAAATACATAAAAAAAACAATTGGTGTAATGTGTGTGCTTTATTACAAAAAAATCAAATTATTCAAAATCAAATTAAATTCAAACTTTAATTTAGGTTATTGGCAAACATATATACACATATATATACATTATATCAGTGCATAGCAGTGGCCTAGATAGAAATATCCTGTTATCAAAACAATCTTGACCCACCCCAACAGATTGAATCTGCTCTTACCGAGTGCATTTTTACTTACAGGAATGTGCGCTGTACATAAATATCTGCATATGTGAAATTGAAGTGTGTCTGTAATTAAGACTGCGTGCGGAATTCACCTTGCGCAGCTTTTCGATCATCTCTTCAATGCTGATGTCTCCATTCTGAGAGACCTTGCTCTCCATCTGAGTGAGCCATTCACACAGCTCCTTGTTCTTCTCATTGAACACAGCCCACTCGTTCAACTTCTCGCTCACCTGCTGCCTGCGCAGGGAAAGCTGAGGGGACAAAGGGGAGGATGGAGGAGAATTTTGTGGGGCAGAGCACAGGACAATTAGGAATGAGAGAGGACAAGAAAGGAAGGACAAGAAGGAAAAGGAAACTCTTATGAGAAGCAGAGTCAAAATACGGTTGTTTGGGAGCAGTAAAGATTGCGGAGAATAACTGGTTGAAGATAAATTCAATGACTTAAACTATATTGATTATTCAGAGCTTGAAAGCTTGAAAACCAAAATCACAAATTGGCACAATAAGGATATTTAAAAAAATCAGCCTTGGCTTTAATCTTCAGTGAATGTACCTGGTGGCAGACCTCCTCCCACTGGCGCTGAAGCAACTGGAGGCGTTCCTGCAGGACTGTGATGTCATCTGCACTGACCACGCCCTCCAAGGAGTCCCTCAGCAGGAACAAGGAAGTGAGGTCATCCGTCCAGCCCTCCACACTGCTCTCCAACTCCTGTTCCCACAGGACATGACAGGAAATGATGAACAATGTTAGAGAGAAGCCCATCCATAGCCATGAAATACTAAGACAGAGTCAGACCAGCCTGTTCAGAGGGCTCTTTCTTTTCCCTCATAACCAGCATCAAAAAAGTCAAGCAGAGCAGAAAACCACAGAGCGGGACTACTGAAGCTCAACTGCAGCTGCTGCACCCCACAGAAATAGTGACGAGAAACCAAAACAGCACACAGACAGTGAATGTCACAACAAGGCATTTCACAAAAAGACACACAAATTTCATATCAATGCAAGAATTTCTGAAATAAGAATAAAACAATTCACTGTGACATGTCCCAGTCAATGAAAAATAAACAGCTTCATTCAAGGTTAAGGGCAAGATAAGGTAACACAGACTCATCCAACCTTGCATCTCCTCCTCCTCCGTCACTGTGACGGTTCTGCTGCAGCGTAATGATTTGAGGACCCAGAGAATGTCTTCATTACGCAACACACACACACACACACAATAGGAAGCGCACACACACATATAAAAACACCCCCACTCCAAACACGGATGCTCTCTCTCTTGCTCACTGCCATGCGCACGCACCCTCTTTTCCTCTCTCCATCTCTCTCCCCACCCCCTCTCTCTCTCCCCAGCTGATGCTCACTATGTGCAGCTACCCTGGCTACCCTCCTCCTCCTCCTCCTCCTCTCTGAGGATGACGTGTCATGCATGAAACATGACTGCATAAAGTGTCCAACGGGCCAACACAAACCGCAAATGATTATCATGCAGACTTCGCACTAAAAATGCTTTGATACAAATATGTTCTCACACAGCAGAATCCTGGCAATGATTTCAGCATGAGCTGTATTTATACAGTAACTCTTAACATTAGGACAAGCTCTTTTTAAAATACTGAAAATAATTTAAAGCCTTTAAAAAAGCTCAATATTTAAATCATTAGAAAAAATATAAACAATCAGGAAGAGTTGAACTTCTCTTTTTGAAAGACCTGAATTATACGTTCTTCCAGAAGAACAAAACAAAAAGTTATGCCAACAGTCTGAAAACCGACCAAACAAGGTCACAAAACGAGACAACAGCTGCTAGATTAAGACGTTTTTTTCCCCGACTGCCTGTCTGTCATTTGATGTGTTTGTCCCTGTAGCCGGATTAAAAGGGTAGAGGGGAGGACAAGTCGATGTGGATGAATGTGTAACAGAGAGAGAAAGACAGAGAAAGTCTCAGGAAAACAGAGAGATTAAGAAGGTCTATGTGTACAGCATGCATTTCAGAGAAAGAGCTATTCAGAGATATTGAACGTTTGCAAACAATTTACCTAGAAGGCTACAGTTTGTGTACATATGTGTAATGAAAACAAAACTTTTTTTGGCTCCGGTCATGCAAGGATGAAGCGGCATAGTTCTTCAGGGAAAACACAGTGACAGTAGGTGAAATAAATGTAAAACAAGCATAACAAATATATGCATTCATTCCTCTCACCTTGCATCTGATTTGCTCTGAGTGTAGCTCTTCATGATGATCAGGCAGTGGCAGAGACAGCTTTCTCTTGAAGGCCCTCAGTTTCTCGAGTGATGCAGTAATGCCCTTCTCACATCGCTCCCAGTTCTACAAACAAACACACGGACAAACACACAGGGGGGATTTAGAGCATAAAACAACGTACACAAAAGCACATTGACGAGATTGCAGATCTTCTCTGGAAGGGAAGTTGCGACACGTTCTTACTGCAGCTGCAGCAGTAGCATCAGAAAACTGCAGAACACATGATCACAAACTAACAGGCACGCATACACAAATCAACCCGAGGCTGAAGTCAGGCCACTTAAATTATCATGCAGCAGAAAGCCCCCCCCCTCAGCTCTGAAACTCCAAAGCAACACCATGAGACAGCACAAATCCAACAGTGAAAGAAGAGAATTAACACAGCTTCACGACAAAAGAGGGAGGTTCTGCTCCAAAGGGCACAGATTACAGCTATTCTTAGAGTCTGAATAATGGCCCGAGTTCAGGGTGAAACAGGGTAATATTTGGTAAGCAGTGCTACAGCAGAGTGGCATACCTGAAGCAAGAGTCATGGAAAAAAAAAAAGAGCCAGGGGAAGACTAGAATAGATGCTCTCAGTACAAGCGAAAGACAAAAGATAGAGAGGATAACTCAGGATCTCAGGAGAATAAGATATGCGGATGAATCTCTTCAACTGCGTCACTCTCTAAGATTCAAAACAGGGCACTATCACAGCCTGCAAAATCTACCTCCCAGGGTTGAAATCATTACAGCTCACTGCACATTGTGTGTGTTTGTATGGGAGCGTGCCCTAGGCTGGACATTTTTGTAATGCTTGCATGTGAAAGAGCGTGTGCTTATAAATGAATCTGAGAGGAGAAGAGGGTGTGCTCTGTCTTTGTCCTCTGCTTCTTTTAAGGACCTGAGGTTGAAAAGTGTTGCATAATTCATGTGTTAACCTGGTTTCACTGTCCTGCATGTACAGATGGTAGGGCTAATTATGGGCTTGATGCTCCCCAGCAACCTTCAAGAAACATTTATGCTGCAGTGTAGTGAAGACAGCCCTTAACGTAGACCGAGATAAGGCTTCATGTGTCTGAAATAACACATCCTGTCCCCGTAGCACAGCTTTGATAAATGTCTGACCTTGAGCAAGCCGTGCAGCTCCCTCCTCTGCTGGTCCAGGCGGTGGTGCGCGTGTCTCCACCTCTCCTGAATCTCCATCAGCTCTGTCTGCAGGGTGGACTCTGCCCTGGCGTCGGCCGACAGCAGCAAGCTCCTGCCGGCCTCCACCGTCAGAATGTAGCCTCCATGCTGCCTCTGGAGCACCCGCTCCCTCAGCTGGAGGAGAAGAGAGAGGGACAGTGGGCAGAGGGGGAACAGGTTAACTAAAGGAGTCTAGAGGTTGAAGGTAGGGCGAGGGTGTAATTAGTATGAACATCAGAGTTGTTATTGTTTAAATTAAATATGAAGTTTAAAGAGTGACAAGAAGAAGAAAAGTCGTTTTTATGTTTCTGACGATGATTACACACTTAATACTCCGTCTCATTTACATTCGTTCAAATGATCTTTTAATGACCTTTAAAATGATGCACACTTTTTAAACAAGCTTTACAATGAATCCTCCTGATCCACCTGCTATACACTAATTAATCTAATCAGAACTGTGACCTGCAGTTATAATAAAACAACCATATTTGAGTTAAACCAATTTCCCGAGAAAAGTTAGATTTGACTTTAAGGAGTTGAAAAGCTCCTCTCTTGTGATGTAGCCTACCTGTATCTGATCCAACAGGTTCCTGGCCTGCTGCAGAGCGACTGGTTCTCCGGGCTGATGCACATCTGGATCTTGGGTGACTTCTTGCAGCCGCTGTTGCAGCTTCTCTGCCATCTCTCTGTAATTCTGCCACTGGCGGACCAGACTGTCGATAATGCCCCGCCGCTGCTGGGCCCGCCTCACTACACACTGCCACTGATTGCTCAGCAAGGCCAGTTTCCCACTGAAGTCACCTCTGTTCAGCGGACATCAGAGAATTAGATGGTGTGCTCCTCGCAACATTTTCAGGATGATAGGCTCGACTGCTATAAAGGATTGCGCCTACCTGTTATCCACTTGTCCCTGGTCTAGCATCCGATGTCCATCACTGATGATGGAGTAGAGAATCTGCTGCCTGCTAAACATCTCTGCCTGGAACAGCTGCAGGTAAAGGTGAAAATATTAGTTACAACACTACAAACAAAAGACAACAATAAGTGTACTTATACTGTACTTGGAATGCTTCTCTGACCTCATGGTCTCTCTGCTGCTCCAGCAGACTCTGACAGTTTCCTGAGATCTCAGCAGCCAGCTTCTGTTCAGTCTGAGACAGGAAGTCCATCCACGCCTCACACTTCTGAAGGAAGCTCTGCTGCTGGAGCACCACTGCCTGCAGCTTACTGGAGAGGTAGAAGAGGACACAAGTTGGATCAAAATATAAAGCTTATTAATACAAAGATTATTTTATCATAATCCAATGAATATAATAAAAAAATGAACTAGCACAAACTCATATCTAAATGGAATTTTTCTCTGAGGGAAGCCAGTAAACTATCATGTAGAAAAGGTGTTTTCTTTCTGGAGGAGAAGCTATTTGAAAGTACAGTTTTTTTTTACTTACTTATAATTTATCTTGGTGGATGTTTTTATTTGTAGTAAAGTGCTCCTTGACTACACAGTGCTACTACAAAGAAGTAAAACGTGATGGGATTTTGTACCTGAACCTCTCAGTGAGGTTGGCGGAGTGAGCGGCCCAGGACCTGTTGAGACTTTGCAGCCGTTTCACGTCTCGATCACTGACTGGGAGTCTGTACATCAACTCGTTGACACGTTCCAGGTCTGGAGACAGACTGCTCAGATTCAACAGGTGAACCTGGGAACAGATTATTACACGTTTTAGTAGGACAGTCACAATAATGAACAAGCCTTGTCTGTCAGACATTTTTGTTGGAATGATGTCGGTCCCAGGTGTTCAAAAGGAGAGAAACAATGAACTAGACACAAGCCTTTTTTCCATACCTGCAGTTTTTCCATACGTGTCTGGACCACAATGATATCTGGAGACCCAACTGAGTCAGACTCCTTCAGCACCTCCTCGGCCTCCTCAGCCTTACTGATCAATGTGTCCATCTGCTCTCTGAAGCCCTCACAGGCCTGAGATCCAGTCTGCAAACAGTCAGAAAGAAACATTGAGAGTAAGGTAAAGACCCGTTTATCATATTCCTTTAATCATATACTGGGATTGAATAGAGGGAAGTTGCATGTACCTGCAGCAGTTCCTGCTGCCTGTGAAGGCTGTGCTTCAATGTTTCTAGGCGATGTGTGAGTGACAGGTGGTCAGACTGGAGAGCTGCCGAGGAGGAGGCATCAACTTGGCTCTTCAGCTGCTCCCCTAAAGCCTGCAGCTGCTGGAGGGTCTTCTGCACAGAGGCCTGGTCACCAAGGCACGCCTGCAGCAACAATGGGATCAGAAGGAGGCACGTTAGGAACAGAATCACTGAGATTTGAGACTTTAGAAAAAAGGAATAGTTTAAACATGTCATGAAATCAAAATTAACTGCAAACAGGGGTGTAGAGATTTATTGTAAAAGTTACACAGACAGGACAGCACTTCACTAATATTTACAGCTCTCATCCAGTCAAAATAACGGTCTGCTTAGAGTCATAGGGACAGAGTGATTCTAGATATCGTCCAGCATGGCCCTGCAAGCCCAGCGTGACACCGAGAGACCCCTGTAGTGTAAATCAGGGGCCTGTCTTTCCCTTTGCAGTCTCCTTTTCAAAAGGCTTTTGTTGGATTGTGCAGTGACTCTACATTCAAGCAGACAAAAGAGCAGAGTTCAGTTTGGTATTCTGCAGAGGGGATAGAGGCTTTGTGGATCCTCATAGTGTGCTGACGGGCTGTTTCAGATGTTATTCATCTCAGAAGCCAAGGACACTGAGGGTTAGCAGCAAAAAGTCTCCTGGTGTATTCCGGGAGAATACAAAATATGGACAAATGATGGTGCAATAGCTATATCCTGGACTCCTGTGTTTGTGCCCCATCACCACTTACATTGCAGTCATTAATCCAGACACTGCTCTCCTCCTCTGTGATATCCCTGTCAGTGGCGCTCTTCAGCAGGCAGTCAGCGCGTTCCTCCTGTTTCTGAACCGCCGTCACACACTGGCCATACAAGGACCTGTAGCGCTGCCATATCCCCAACAGGGCTGTACTGCTTCTTAGCTGCTCTGAGATCTGCTCTAAAAGAGAGTTCCACCTAACACCGGAGAAACATATTGTTATGTCAGCTCAGGAGCAAGTTAATGATTTGAAAGTCATCAAGGTTGAAGATTGTGTTATTGTTGTATCTACTGTACCTAATGTTGACGCTCTGCAGGGCTCTGTTGAGTGTTTCCACCACAGATGGGTGGCACTCTGTCAGAAGCTGATGTGTAACAGAGCCAAACTTCCTCAGACTGCTCTCTTGCTTATCCATCTCTTCCTGTAGGTTCTGAAAAACACGGACCCCCACTAAGAGTTCATTTCATCCTTCGTGTTTTAGTTTGCAAAACACTACATTTAAGATACACCATAAGCACTGCGTGGATATTTCTATTTACAATCAGTTTTTTTTCATTTTTCCAAAAAAGAGAGGGACGTTTATTTTCTGCCCTCCTTACCTCAAGACTCTCCACCTGCTGCTGTACAGCCTCTAGAGACCCGTTAAGGAGGTGCAGCCTGGACACAGAGTACCTCCCCTCCATCAGGTAACCATTTATCTCCTCTGAAGCCCTCCGGTACAGCGTCCACTGTTCCAACACCGACCGCAGGCTCACCTTCATCTGACTTATCTGAAGAAAAGCATGTGTCACAAAATCTGTCTTAAAACCAAATGGGGAAAATAAAGGATCAACCATGAGAAAAAGTGATCTCAAAAGCTCACCATATGGTCCAAATGAGCCCAGGATTGGCTCAGTCCTTTAAGGGTCTCCCTGACAACAGAGCAAGTGGCACCTTTCTTGTCCCGGATGAGAGCATTCGCTCGTTCCTCGGCTTTCTCTAGATCCTTCTCTTTTTCCTTCACTGATTCCTCCAACTCCTGCAACAACAAAGTATATTTTTCTTGTTTTCAGAAATATGGGCATTATACTGTGTGTTGCATACATAACAGAGCTGTGTGTATGTGTACCTGACAGTCTTTAAGTGCACTTTGCACTGATGCTACATCCTCTATCCTGTGTCTCTTCTTCAGTTTCTCCTCCTGCAGAGTGAGCCACGTTTTCAAGGCCTGAACTCCATTTTCATGCTCCAGCCAACCTTCCAAAAGTCCTTCCAAAACCTGAATCTAAATGCAAACACAATTCAGACAGTTAAAGAAACAGCAACAACAGTCAAATATTTCAGCTCTAAATCTTGTCTAAACTATGACATTACCTTTTCCGCAATAAGCCCTTGTAATATCTGCCATCGTCGGTTCATGGCACCAAGTTTCTCAGCAAAATCAGTTTTGTCACTGCGTTTTCCTTCAACATCCTGACTGCTGATCTGCAGCACCGACTGGTTCACAAAGTCCACAGTCAACTGCTTGCACGTTAGATCTATACGGAAACCCTGTGACAAGACAGCACATACATAATGAGACTGTGGTGAAGAAGAGGGAGTGAGAGAAGAAAAGAGCAGCAGGAAGCTAATGGCTTTTAATAAAGTCCAGCTTGACCAGATTACTACAACTAACGTTTTGTACCTTATACTTCTGCAAGAAGTTCTGGACCACCTCTGAGCCTACAGCTCCCATGATTTTGTCCTGGTCTTCCTCTATGATGTTCTCCATGAGAGAAATCCAGCTCATCAGCTCAGTGATGGCGTGCCGTGATGCCAGTTTCTCCATCTGCAGCTGAGGGATGAAAGCGGATAATGTGACAAAAGCCAAAAAGTGTTTCACAGAATCATCAGCTATGTTAATGCTTATACCAATACTTATACCAAATTACTTAAAACATCATTTAAATATTTCATTTTTTTAAATGATGGCAAAGAAATAGGATGTCAATTGACAAGCATTAAGTACTGTTGTCAGACCTGGTGTAGCTTCTCTTGCACCACAGGAATTCGAGTCAGCAGCTCAGCCCACTGGGTGTCGATCTGACCCAGCGCTGTCCTGAGACCAGCCGTATCCACTCTCTTCAATCGCAGAAGTTGGTTGCCTGTGCTTAGCACAGATGAACGAAGAGACGACTTAGCGTCCACCTCTTTGGAAAACTCCTGCCAAAAACAAAAAAGTCAGTGGTAGAAGAAGAAGAAGGTGGAATCAAACATATAGATGTTTTTATTAGGCCTGCAGTGATTATTTTATTGCTCATGTGATAACCAAACTAACCAGGAAGGCGTAGAGGTGGTCTCTGACCGTCTCCAGCTCCTGAGGCACTGTCACTGACTGCGTCGTCCAGAACTCCAGCCGGTCTAGAGCCGACTGCAACCAGTGGCTCAACTCTGCGGATTCACTTTGGTACCTGAAATTTATAAAGACGAAACAAAATAATTTAGTTCTGATTGCTTCTAAAATATTTAGGCTCTCTTTCTCTCTCAAACAGGATAATAGACAGAAACATTTTGTCTGATTCAAATAGATAAAAAAAAATGTATTTGACATTTTAATTCTGACGTACTGTCAAATAAAAAAAACTCAGCCTATAATTAGAGCCTGACCTGCTCCAGTGTTTAAGCGTGGAGTCGAGGCGGTGCAACTCCTTGTTGACCTTGGTGGTGGAAGAGAGCCAGTGTTCTCCTAACTGGGTTAACTGGTTCTGCAGGTCTGAGCAGCCAACAGACAAAAGAAGCCTCTTGCCCGCCTCCAGGACCTGATAAAGCTGGGGCTGATGCTCCGTCAGACTGGCCTTTAGACGCTAGATGATGCACAGACAGTTATTGAATAAGAAATGTCAAATACCCATCTTTTCACACTTTTGTCAAGTCTTTATTAAGTTCTTTACCTGATAGAGACTGATCCTTTCAACAAGTCTTTCCTCTGTTTCCTCCACCAGGCCTACAGTGGGGATGCTACACTCCACGGCCTCCAGTTGTCTACACAGAGCCTGGTACTCTTCCACAAGTCTGCTCCATGACTGTCATGAAGAGGAAAGAAAATAAAAGCTATTGTATTCTTTGTGGTGTTTAATGAAAGTTAACTTGCTATCAGTCTGTTAATCACAAACTCCCACCTCCAGGATGCCCTCCAGCTCCACCCCTCTCCT
This sequence comes from Labrus mixtus, assembly GCF_963584025.1. NCBI lineage: Eukaryota > Metazoa > Chordata > Actinopteri > Labriformes > Labridae > Labrus > Labrus mixtus. The sequence continues at coordinate 11,608,834 of NC_083623.1, read as the reverse complement.
GTGGGCCTGTTTAAGCACACTGTGGGCCAAGGCCATCGTCTCCTCTAGGACCTGGTTTCCCCTCTGTGCCACCAGACCAGATACTTTGCTGTAAAACGTCTGGGTGAGGATCATATGGCATTCCAGATCATGGAAAAACTCCTGTATTCAAGGAAAACATGTTAAAAGAGACATTTTTGGAGAACAAAAGAACTCAAGAGTTTCTGTAGAATGCTAACCCGTTTTAAGACCCTGCTTACTTTGTGTTTGTCCAATAACATCTGAACCTCAATGACAGAAGCCACAGTCATCTTCTGATCGGCGGCCATCTTGTCCTGAGCCGTGTCCACCAGGTCTGTAAGGTCTTGAAGTGCAGCTTCATACTGAGCCTTGAGAGATAGGCCGTGGTTCAGGCTGCTCCGTCTGGATCCGACCATCAGCACCAGTTCCTCATACGCATCCTGAACAAAACGATCAACAGTCCGTCATAAAGGATTGAAGTGCTTGGAGGTTAGGAGTCTTGGGGAACAGAGAGTTTAAAATGACCTGTAGTTTGAGAAACTCCTGGTTGGAGATTTGGTCGGATTGGAGTCCCTCTGCTCTTGTCTTCAGCTCTGCAACTCTCTGCTCAAACTCTCTCAGACTCTCCTCCACCTCTGATAAAGTCTACAAAAGATGCATAAATTAAATCAAACGTTCTTCTCAGAGGCTACTTATGATTACGTTTCATGCTTTGAATCCACAATTGATTGGTGGGTGACAAACCTCTATCTGTTTGGATGCAGGTCTGTCCACAGTGCAAGCCATTTTCTGTAACAACTGGTGTTTACTTTCACTCAGAGCCGTGAAAAGCAACCTCAGTTCATTCTAGCAGGAAAAAAACAGAAACAATTCTCACACGAAGAAAGAGCAAAAAAAAAAGGATGCTTGAAGTTCAATTAAAGTCAGACTACTGGTTTGACAGTCTTGCCACAGTACCTGGAAGCTTGAGTGCTCCTGCAGCCTGTCCCTCATGCCGTCACACTGTAGTTCCAGGGTGGATTCCAGCAGGCCCATCCTCTCCTTCAGACCCTCGAGCGTGTCCCCCATCAGGTCTCGCTCCTCTCCTCCACACATCAAACCCGCTCCTCCCCCCAGAAGGTCTCTGCACAGGTTTACCTCACTGGTCATCACCTTCAGTTGTTTATGAAGACCCTGAAAAGAGGGACTCATGTCAGTTACATACTTAATTAGCATATTCTATCCAGTATTTGCTCATTATTTACACCAGCATAAAGTGTCGAAAATAACCTCTATTGGCAGTTTAACCTACATTTATTTTGCATTTATTACCTCTAGATTTGTAAGTTGTGTCTCTGTATCTTCAGAGAGCAGAACTGGACCAGAGAGCAGCTGATTTTCTGCAGTATCCAACCAGGAAGAGGCTGCTGAAACAGCAGCATACAGGTCCTGCTGGACTGTCGTCCCTCCCATCAGTTTACTGTCACCATTTCCCGCCTGAACAGGGAGAACAAAGAACATTTTCTAAGTTATGGCCATCTGCTAGTAGAATTTTTGTTTTGGTTCTTTAACTTAATAAAAAAAGGGGTGTGGGAGATAAAACAAGGTAGAAAATGTAAGATTTACCTCTTGGGCGATTCTTTCCAGATTCTGGCTGCAGGATTCAAACAAAGCTGTGGGGGAACCAAAGTCCTGGCTGGCCGACTCGCCTCTGAACACCATACTAGGACTGGACAGGCGGGATCGGTGGAGGACCTGCACATGAGAGCGTCATATTGAAGACATATGACGGTCAGAATTACAGAGAACATAACAATAAAGGTGTAAATTTACACAAAAGGATGTACCAACATAATGAGTTTAGGACAAAAGAAAACATCACACACTTTACAGTTTTTAAAACAAAACCCATGATGTGTACCGGGCTCAGCTGTTCCTGTTCCAATGAGTAGAGGGAGAGCTTCAGCTTTGTGTTCTGATCTTTATTCAGGTTTTCCCAGCGCTGTCTCAGCTGGTCTAAGGGAGACTCAGGCTCCAGCAACACTCCTCCTGGGACGGATATTTCACTGTCGGGGTGTGAGGGGTGTTTTATCATTAGAGACTTCTGAATGTTGTTTGACCAGCAAAATTGAATCTAAATGTTTATCTAGCTTTTAAACCCACATACCAATCACAAACATACTCAAATGGCGAATGTCTTCATTTTGTAGAAGGAAAAGATAACTATGTGTGAGTAAAAAAGAGAAGGGACTACCTGTCCCCATTGGGTGTGGTCTGGCTCAGTAACTCTTCTCCGACACTGGCGACAGACTGGAGCAGCCTCCTCTGTTCAGCTACCTTCTCTTGCAGCTCCTGGCAAGACACCATGAAGAATTTAAGGCGTCAAACTTTGATATGTCATCAGATTCGTCAAAGAACTATAAAATGGCCTTCAAATCAAACAGCAGTGCAAACTTCATTTTCCTCTCACCCTCTGTCGAAGTAGGTTGTCGTGGTGCTGCTGTGTTCGCGAGGATCTAGCCTGAGACAGCCAATCCTGGACATTAGGACTCTGGGAGAGAGATGTATCCGTCTCACTGTCTTCCTGCTCCTGCAATGAACCCTGGATTAAGACAGAAAAATGTTTTAACACTTACAGAAATGCTCAAACACTTTGTTGGAGGGGAAAACAACATGTTTCAAAAGTGGATAAAGGGGGGAGGAAGTTGCTCAAAGAAAGGAATACAGAACCTGGTCACATTGAGTCTGGTACTTATAAATACAGTACATGAATTCAGGTGAGGTCTATTTCATGAAGTCATCATGTTTTGATAAATAAGGTCCTGCTGAGATTTTAACCAAAATAAGTCCATATTTTTAAGTCCTTTTAATATAATGAACTGTATAATTACAATACGAAGACAACAATTCAAATAGAGCAGTTGTAGTTCCTACAAAAAGCGCAATAAATTGAGAATGAATAAAAATAAAAGTTATTTATAAAAAGACACTTAAGTAGGCTGTGGATAAAACAAGGGATTGTCCTTAGGAGAAAATAATTTTCAGTGGTAAATGAAATGAAGATTTAAAAGGAAAATGTAGTTATTTTTCAGAGAGGGACAAAACCACAAAGAAAAAAATGGCCAAAAGTTGTGTCATCAGAAACACACCTGGTGCAGTAGATTTAGTGTTAGCATGTGATGAGGTAGCATCCTTTTGGCTGTTGTGCGCGTCCCATTGTGAGAGACACTGGCGCTTATTGTTTCATTGTGGAAAACAGTGGACTTTTATGAAGGAGCATGGCACGACCTTTAGTATTTGGACAATACTACCATTGATACTTTTACAAAGAGTCACATAATGCTGGACAGCACAACAGAAATGACACAGAGACAGGGAGGAAGGAAAAGTCTGGGTGATGGAAAAAAATATGTGTTCATGTGTAGGAGGAGGAAACTGAAGGAATGGGACGAGCCATGGCAAGAATGACCACTGATCTCACCTGTATGTCAACTTGTTTGTCCTGTAGCATCTGCTGCAGCTCGAGCAGGCTGTCTTTGAGGGAGCGCAGTTTGAGGCTGAGTTGCTCCGCTTCTCCCTTGGTCTCAGCTCGACCCTCCAGCAGTAAGCTCTCGCTGTGGATGGACAGCTCTGACAGATACGACACTTTCTGCTCGATCTCAAACAGCATATTCTGAAAAGGCAAGAATTACAGTATGTCATAACCAAACTAGTAACCAACACAATCGTCCCTCTTCCAAAGATCCACATATTATCTTGTGAATTTTCTAACTCTATTCCAAGCTCACTCTGTTTTCCTTCAAAATCCTTCTCAACATATCCCTCTGATTCTTCTCTCACATTTCTGAATGGGAGAAACAGGAGAAAAGAGACCCTCCCCTTCAACGTCCGGCCTGTGTGCGTGGTTTGGTACAATTGAATGGAGGTGGAAAAGAGGGGGATTAAGGTTGTATCCCCTCCTTTCACACCAGGATACAAGGGCCCTTGGCCAAGATGGGGACGTAATTCTCCGGGGAGTATTTTTTTTCTCAACAATAAAGCGTGCTGCTTTAGTACTCTTTCCTCTCCATTCAGTGCTGTCCCTATTTACTGGGAATGTATAACAGTCCCTATTTACTGGGAATGTATAACATCTCTATTCTCAACTCTTTACTTCCCGCAACATGCTGGTGACGATTGCTGTTGCAAATTGCGTTTTCAAATCTTAGTTTGTAGAGCGTGTTAAAAGGGTAACACTGTAGAAAGTAATACAGATTATATTTGTTAGATGAACAGGCCTGAGATGATGAGCTGCTGAAAGTGTCGTGATCTCCTTGTTAGTTTAATTGCTTTTGATTCAAAATGACTATTACTTTGTCACAAGTAAACTGAATGTTCCTCACAAGAGCTTTAAACCTTACACAGCAAAAACCTTTTATAATCTAAATAAGTATTAACTACCTGTTCCCTGCCACAGCAGATCAACATCCATTTCTACTTTTCTCTCACCACGTTTCTTTACCATATCCCTCTGACTTTAGATTTTACCTCATATTTGTGGTATAAATGTACTGTATATATATATTGCAATAAATAATCTATGCTTGCAGACAGTTTTCACCCCCTGCAGATGAGGATCCGCAGTAGCCGGATCTTAAGACTACAGCTCAACGGAAGCCATATGTGAGCTTTAATCAGCTTACGGACTCTTGGCTGCTACAACCAAACACACACTTTAAACACGTCTTTTCTTACTTGACAAACAACATTACTACATTACTGCCAGGAAGCCAATTAAAGAGCATCAGAGCGTGAATTTTTTTTGTCATTTATTTCAATCAGTTTTTAACAAGTATTGTGTCTCCATAAAAAAGAGCTATACAGTACCAACACACTGTTTGAGCAGTTAATGTGTGTATTCTTAAATATTCAATATAAATACTTTATTGTTGTATCCATCAAGGTGCATACACATAAAAGCTTTCTTCAGCAAGAGCCAGGAAAGTGTGAGTAGTCACGCCAATGAGAAGCAGTGGTTCGGTTTAAAACTGCTGAACTTTAACTTCCCAGTTTAACACGGTCACAAAAAATGTAAAAAAAAACAAAAAACGTTTAAATCTTTTTCTAGGAAGCAGATTTGTGATCAATGATTTTCCACAAAAAATGAAACATAATCTAATACTTTAAACTGATGAATTAAATGATTAAAAGAAACATGTAATTGGTTTGTTGACCACTGAATCCAATTAGCCATAGAAGCTATTTACCCCAAAGGTAAAGATGGTGTTAGCATAGAAACGGGATGGGGGGGGATGTTTAAGGACGAGTGCAGAGGATAATCAGGGAGAGATGCAGGGGTAGGACCCTAATCTTAATCCCATTGTCCTAATCCCTAAAAAAAAAAAGAATCAACTTTGTAGACAATAGAGAACTCATGTTCTGTTTTCAATTTGTCCAATTCTCTGCACAAGTTCCTCTGGTTTTTGACTGGGCAGGTGATACGTGATTTAAATACTAAGAGCAACATAATACAGAGGGAAAGAACCCATTGATAGGCACTATTGTTGGAACAGTTACACAGCCAGATTCATACTTCAGCCTTTGATAGTTCTTTTTTTTTTTTATAAAACTATATCATCCAGTCTTACTAGAGCAGCAAGATGCACATGATCTGCCTTAAGAATAACTGTTACCCTCAAGAGTCTTAAGAAAACAGTTATAAGATAAGAGCAGAAATGTGGGTCTCACCTGACAGTCAGTGAGCTGCTCCTCCATGTCCAGGTCTTCGTTTAGGGGCTGTAGAGCGGAGCTCAGAGTGGCACGAGTGCTAAGTAACCAGTGGTCGAGCTCTGCGGCCTCGCTGTGATAACGCTGCAGGGCCTGTTCCTGCCGCTGCTCTTCCAGCTGCTCACTTAGTTTCTCCTGCAGCAGTCAGAGACAAGACAAGTATGATGTAGTATGCAGACTCAGGTTAAAAGTTAAAGTATGCATATTGGTCAATCTAAATCAACTCTGAATGCCAACCTCCAGTAGCTGCCGTTTCCCAGAAGCCTTCATTCGAATTGTTGCCATCCTTTCTCCCAGCACAGTGAGAGTGGACTGAAGAGCCAGCTGATCGCCCGGCTCCCCGTCACTGTCGCTGTCCGCCAACTCCTCCGAGAAACACGTCTGTAACTCACCGATCTCATCCTGCAGCATCAGGATCTCATCCATTAGAGCCTGGACCGAAAGCGATCAGAAAAGTGTCAGAGAGTTTGGAAAGTAAGAGATGGTTGAAAAAGTTGAACGTTTTCAGGAAAAGGAAGGAGAGATTTAAAAAAAAAAAAAAAAAGATGGCAGGAAACAGCAATAAAAGAAGGATTGTTCAAATTGTCTGACAGCAACATTACAAATGGGAGCTGTACCCTGCTGTCAGTGTGTTGTTGGCATAGCAACAGAGATCAGCAAGTGCCATGCAGTCTCGCCCATTCAACCATTGCATGGGCAAGTGCACTATCAAGCCTCTCAGTTATTCTCTTTTGACCAAGAGATGTCTTCTGTCTGCCATTGATTTGACACTCAACACGTCCTTCTACTTTCAGGGTTTCAATCTGTATTACACTCCACTTCCCTTTTCTTTCTCCAGCACACAATATCACTATTTCCCCAATACCTCCAATACCTCCCCTCTTCCCCCTCCTCTCCCTCACCTGGTGTGCAGCCATCTGGCTCTCGGGGCTCTTGCTGGGCTCCAGGCTCTCATTGAGAGATCCCTCGATGGACTCCATCTTAGTGGAAATGGACTGAAGGGACTCCTGATAATGCTGCTGACGCTCCAGAGCCTCATACAGACTCTTCTGCTTCTCACTGATCTGTGGTAGGAGGGAAAGAGCGGCGAGAAAAAACAAAGAAAAAAAAAAAATGATGGCAGAATCAAGATAGATGTTGGAAGACAAGTGTGTAAGAATAGTTGACTATAATAATTAATTTTCGTATGATTTGCAGTAGGTGGTTGGAGGAATAATTTGAATTGAAAATCATTTCAATACTGTCATAACTGCCCAAGAGTGTCCTTAATCCTAAAACGTTATCCCTATTAAAATTTGAATTTTGCAGACAGTAAGGAATTAGGATTTCTAAGTTTAAATCCATCTCTAAAGCTGTTATCTCCCGGTCATGTCAGACTATTAAAGTAGTTGCAGGAAATGTCTAGTTTCCGGCACTGAGAAATCACTTTTTCAAAGTTTTATAAGTACTTTTATTTAGATCATAATTGTTGTGTTGAGACATACCACATTCTTTAGAGTTTCCCAGGATCTCTGCAGGTCGTCCAGGTTAGCAGAACTGGACTCCATGGATGGGTCATAGAGTTCCTGGAGAGGCGCTCGGCTTAGCGAACCTCGACCCTGTTTGGGGGGGGGGGGGGAAGCAGTGTGTGAGAGAGAGATGTACAGCTGAAATGTTTCTGGTGTTACGTCAACATTATATATGAATATGGATTGCACATGTAGCACAGACAATAAGAGCCTAATAGTGATGTATTATACACACGCTAAAACCAAATAGATGTGCTTTAAGAAGTACTACAATAAATACTTTTTATGCAAGAATCAAAAGAGCCGGAACATTTTTAAACTGAGATAACAACTACACTTGGTATGCCAAATGTTATCGATTCGTTGTCTCACATACTGTCACAGAAAGCGTATGGACCATAATGGAAGAATAATAGGCACTTTTTGTGACATGTGCGTCAGTTTTGTTTTGATGTTGAGGTCTGGTTGAGGTCAAATTACTGTGTAAGTAATTTTAAACGCTCTTCAATCCCCTTCCATAGCTCTCTTTCCAACTGCCTTTGACCTTATTGATTTTAGTCTTCTTTCAACAGCTAGGCTCACTGACACAGACACAACTACTGTATACACATTTTTCAACAGTAGGTAAAGATCAATCACGACTTTTTCTACAGTATTTATCCCAGAAGAAACAAAGCACAGCTGTATCACTGCTCCATCGTTCTGAGTCATACGTGTGTCAAACACGTAGCTTCTTTGTGCTGACTTAGCCATGTTAAGTCATTTTTACCTCAGCAAAAAGCAAGTGGCAAAGAAATATATTTCAGCAAAGTAAATCTGCAAAAATAATGCTGATGAAAAAAAAAAAGGGAAAGCAGGGGCAGTATAGCAACTCGCCAGCTGTTTGAAACATCCTTTGTGTTCATGGTGATGATGGAGAAGTCATTGTTTAATGACGGGAGTGAGGTGGTGCAGAGTCAACATGTCCATCCTAACCCTGCGTATTCAATAATAATACATCTTAAAGTTGTCTATTAATAGACATAACAATACGATGGAATGTAGGGTTGACATGATACCAGAATTTAAAACTTCAAACAGTAATGACATCTGTTTTGGACATTGCCAACAAAAACAGAACTGGTCCTAAAGACACCCAATATTGGATCATTTCTTGTGTGTAATTCAGAAAAAATTGTCAACGTTTCCGTACCGACAATTTTTGGACTTTAGACAGTTCTCTCTCCATCTTTGGGTCGAAAAATATGACTGAAGATCTGTAGTTATTTAAAGCTTCAGTACTTTCAATACTGTTAATAATTTAAAAAAACTGAGATGATATCGTTTGAAAAATGTTATCAAAAAGTATCAAAAGTAAAAGTATCAGTATTGGAATTGGATGAATAGTTAACTTCTCACCATACATGTCCTGGGTTATACAAACATCTTTGAGGCGCTTACACTGTCTCAAAAACAGTGGCAAAGCTCACTCAAGTGGCCTTTATTTCACAAAGAAAATAAAAAGTTAATTTCGGGGCTGTGTCTCACTAAGATGGACATCTTTTGCTGCCAAGGTTAAAGTTGTCTAATGATGATGTTAGATTAAGAATTTGAGATGTTAAATAGAAATCTGGCTGTGTTAATATGTAAGTTGGGGGTGAGTCACAAGGATGCTGGCGAGCTCTGGAAGTAACCAGGGTGGGGTTTGCAGTACCTGGTTAAGAGGAGTGTCAGCGTTAGCCCCTGGGGAGGGGGAGCGGCAGGCAGGGGGAGAGGAAACTTCGCTGTTCGTGCCCTCTTCCCCTGACTCCTCCGTCACGGGGGAGAGGAGCGTGTGGCAACGGCCGGCTGTCATCTGACCCGCACACACCCCACACAACAAAATCACACATCAGGAGAAGCAGGTGGGGTACCAAACAGAAAAGGCCCGGATCAAAGGGGTGAGGAGGCAGCCAGGGGGGGGGGAAAGAGAAGAGAGAGAAGAAGAGGAAGCGTTAAAATTAACAGGGAAGTGCAGGTTAGGCAGATCGCAGTTAGCATATTACTGATTAATTGGACTGTAAGTCATCAGATAACACTCAAAGAAGACCAGTCAGATCGCATTGCTGCGACAGACTTCAAACTCTGCAACACGTTTGCCATTGTACAGCATTAAAAGAGAGACCTCATTTACAGTAGCATCACTCTGTGCAAGCTAATGGACAAACTCTGGAGTCCACTGTTGGTGAATAAGCCACACTGATTTTTTTCACAGGTTGCATCAGGGGAAAGGAATGGGCATTACCAGGAAGTTAAAAGTTACACTTAAGTGCACATACTAACACTGTTCACACCGCACACATCATTCTCAGACATGATGTAGAGTTGCAGTTTCAGAACCACAGTCATTTCCTTTCTCTTACTGACGTCCACCACCAAGACGCGCTTAATATTTTTGAAACTTTTAACTTTAAGCTGTGCGCCATGTTTTGCCAGGAATGTTTCTCTTTGCAAACTTGACCATTTGTACAGTGTGGCAAGTGATATTAAAAGTAAATAGATCCAAAGATATATAAAGGGCACACTCTTAAATAAAGCATAGCTAAAGCATACCATGCTCCACAAAGACTGAATTAGCAAATACAGCTGCAGCAGCTGTCCTAGAAGTAGCACAGTTGTCTGTGTGCCTGCATGCTTCAGTAGCGCGGCAGAGCTGAAATGTGAGCCAAACCCAACTGGGCCTTTTTTTTGGCAGTAAATGCAGAGCTCTGCTGACTGACTGAGGGCCTTTTTATTTATACATATATTTAGGACTTTCCCGGGCTTTATGATGCAATACAACGCAACAGAAAGCATCAGCACACCGGCATGTGTGGGAAAATCAAGACTATTCACAGTTAGATCAGTTAGACACTGAACAGCACTGTTACAACTAATGCTAACAATGACACAGAGCTAAATGTGCTTACAGTCACAAAACAAGCAACAGCCCTAGCAACTTGTTCACCACACAAACCTTTCAAGCTCTGCTCGTACACCATCACACACAATTATACAGTAATATCCTGTTTCCTGTCCTGTTAAACCCATACACCACCACAAACAGCAGCAACGGCAAGGAAGCAGAGTAACCTGAATCAGAATCAAAGTCACAGAGGAAGAGACGGTCTCGAGGCGGGTTTTCTTATGTGCAAACACGAGAAAGAAAGATCAGGCCATGTATGATATTCTGCAGCCGTCAGACAGAGTCCGGCTAATCTGAAACTCAGTGAAGTGACACAGCGCGGTGTGAAGGCAGTAATACACAAGAGGAAACAGCCAAAATAGTAACACTAGATGTATGAGGGGAAAAAAAAAGACAACTGTAAAAGTTATTTCTGTGCTAGACAAAAAAAAAAGTGACACAGAGAGAAAAGGCAGCAGAATAATATAAGGGAGAAAAGGTGTAATATAAACTTAAAAGCCTCAAATAAAGCTAGAGGCTCACATTTTGAATTTGAATTGAACCTATATAACTTAGTCAGCTGTTCCTGGAGAAATAGAAGTACTAAAGTAAAGCCTGTAATCATAGTTATTATCCTCAGACATCCTTTAATTTGGCAAAGCTGAAGTAAATGATTGTTAGTTGAAGTGTGGACACTTCAGGGAGCCCTGAGGTTTCTTGCATCCTTTGAAAACTAGTGGTCTGAGCAGTAAGAGACACAGACAGATGCTGCACATGCATACACACTAACATAAGCAAGGCAACATACAGCCACGCCATTTGTCCAAAACATGCTTTGCCACTCACCATGACAACAGAGGGGTGTGCTGGAAGCTGCTTGTTGGAGGCGGTGTCATTAGCAGCCACGGCGCTGGGCAGCTCCTCATCACTCAGCTCGTCCATGCCGTCCGAGAGGCCCTCCACCTCGCTGACTGTCAGCAGCATGGTGGCGTGTTTGGCCTTCACGGTCAGCATCTTACACTTGGAGTGGAGGGAGGCGATCTGCTCCTGGTAGCCACGGATCTTCTGGGCCAGCTCCTGTCAAAACATCCCCCCCAAAAGAACAGAAAACACCACCACCCCCAGGGTCAGGAGAGTGTGGTTCAGTCCACAATGGAAGATCAATAGTTCCTGACTGAAAGAATCCTGGGAAGGGAGGCTGAGCCGGTTCAGCTTTGAGTGTGATGCCGGTGTGAGAGGAGTAAGTGGAGTGAACGCATTCTCTTCCTTCGCCGGTCTGTTACTTTTGGCTTCACAGTGTGTAAGCGTAGAAAGAGAAAAGCAGTGCCTCACTCTCTCTCTCTCCCTCTCTCTCTTTTCTCTCTGGCTCTCTCTTCTGTATCTCTGAGCCAATCAGAGCTGCACAAAGGCGGGTGGCTAAGAGCAGCGGTGAAGCCAACACACAGGATGTTTGGTTGAGACAGAGACCCTCGCAGAAATAGTTCAAAATCCCTCAGACACTCCCTCTCGTACACATACACAATTGGCAAGAAAAAAAACAGGAAGTGATCTCACTGCCTACAACAACCCCCACCCCCCCCCTCCCTCCCTCTGCCTGACGCTTCCCTCCTCCACCAATCCTTGGGGCAGATGCCTTTCAACAAAAGAGACTAGTAAGGAGAGAGGGAGTGTTTAGAAGGGAAGAATGACATACACGGTGTCGAATTACAGCCCTGGTATGAGCCGGCAGGCCAGGGTCCAGCTCCGCCTTCCCTCCTCCTCCTCCTCCTTTGGTTTCTACTCTCTCTGTCCCGCAGATGGTCAATGCACTGATAATCAGGTCACGTGACTAACCGGGCCAGTGGACTTGCAGCTATCTGCTCAGCTTAGAGATCAAGCTCAGACATAAACACACAACCATGCCAAGCCACTCTGCAGCACTGGAGAGACTGCAGTGAGTAGAAGTGATATGCAAACAGCCAGGTATGTATCGTCTCTGAGATAAAAAAAAAATCAGACCAAACCACACAGAAAAAGTTAGAAAGTAAAAAAAAAATTTAAAAAAATGTTCTGCCTCTGGGGAGATATGATCTGTTTTTCCTGCAGGTCTTTGCCTTTCTCAGCATTGCCAACCCCCTCCTGCCTTCCTCGATCTCTGTCTCTGCGCATGGGAGAGCAAACACACCTACTCAGCAAAGTACAACTGCAACTGAAAGCGCAGGGCTCGTAAAACGCAGGTGAAAACCTACTTACCATCTACACTGCATCAAACAGGAGTCAACGCAGATTTGTATTTTCATGTACCATCCGATAAAGAGGGAATGTGAGTGAGATAGGCTTGTAGGGACACAACAACACAATAATCTCCCAGAATATGGTGGCATTGTTCTGAAAACAGAATTTCTGTATTTTTTTTTTTTACAAACAACTTGAAGCCTATAGTTGCAATAATTTACCTACTAAATTACACACAGTTAAATTAACAGGATTTTCAAACCTACTCCAAAGTAAAAAGCAAACCTTCTGCTGCCCTTGCCTCTCTTTTAATGCTTTGTTTTACATTGCTACAAAGATCAGGATATATATATATATATGCTCAAATGTCTCCTTCCTGTCTTGTTTTTGGCTCTTTGATTTGATGTTATGGGAGTTGTTGAGGCAAGTGACAACAACAAAAAAGCCCCAGTCATACTGTCATCAATATACAGGTGAAATATTCACAAACACAGTTAATGTTTTTTTGTTTTTTTTTGTCAGGACAGATTTAAAACAGTAATAAAGGTGAATCTTAAAGTTATATTGCCTTGAGTGGGTTTTTTTTTACGGGCCTGTTTTTATGTTCAGACATGGCACCGTCTCTTTGATTACCGAAAATCCTTATAGTCAAGCATACAATGACAATTTCATTTTCTTGTATTGTTCATTGACTGTTGAAATTGTTACTGAAACTTGCAAACAAACCGCTTTGAATTGAATTGAACTTAACTGATACTTTAGAAGAAGGCATGCCTCTTATCAAGTTGCCACCATTTCCACCGATAACACCACTACTGACTACTGCTGGTACATAAATACATTTTTTCCTGAGTTTATTGTTGTAGAATTTGACTGGCCTGCATAAAGCCCTGACCTGACCTTAAACCCATCCTACAGCCTCGAGTTGAACTTCAGAGACGTCAGCCTTTTGGCCAAACATCAGAAGACACTAACACTATTCATGTATGAACGGGGGAAAGCCCTGAAGCCTGCTTCCATAATCACACTGAAACAATCATTCAGAACTGTTACGGCTGTTTTAGCAGCAAATTAATGTCCATAGCTTTGGGAGGATATGTTTAAACCACAAGTGGGGTGGGATGCTTGCATGTCATACTTATAATTCAATGAATAGCAAGAAAGACATGTGCTTTTTCTGACCTCATGGTGGTGTATTTGAGCCTGAAGTTCCTGTATGTTGCTGGTGGAGACGGGCCGATCTTGAATGATGCGGTGAGCCTCTTCTATCAATCTCTGAAGGTTCTTTACTTCCTGTTCATACTGCTCATACTGCACCACGGCCTCCTGGGAAAGAAAAGCACAACAAGTCAGGGCTCAGGGTCCACCTTTAAAAAAAAAAAAATAAGTTTTCTAAATTACTGAACTGAGGAGAAATTATAATGTTTGCTCCCCTTCCACTGAGGGCAAAGGTTTAATGTCACACACATATTTGTCTGGATGGATTTCTTGCCTATCTATGTCAAAATGCTTCTACTTTAATGATTCATGTGTGAATAGCATCTGTCACCGAGTGTGTTAACATGCTTTTCTTGAGCAGCATTCTTTAGAACAAGTCACATAGACAATATTTTAAAATATATAATATTCTTAAACATGCTGTCTGAGGGGAACCATTCAGCTTGTCTTTTGTTAGTTGTGGGGCTTCACAAGTTTGTTTAAGGTACGTTTCTAGTGATAGCATTTGTAATATTGTAGTTATTAAAGGAGAAATGTGTAACTCTGACACGTAGTGTTTAAAATGGGTACTGCAGTCCAAATTCATAGAACCAGTTATATCTGAACCAGTTCGCTTGCCCACTTTCATCGCTGCAACGCCTGTTGGTTTCGCTGTTTGCCTGTTTGCAAACTGAGGGGCATCCAAAACGGCCGTGTGGGGGTGTATTTAAACCGCCTACCTTCTCTGCTCAAAACAAATGCAGACCATTCAGGACATTCATCAAAACTTAGAAGGAGGACATACTGGCTGCTGCATTGTTGACAGAGAAGCCAGCACTTGCATGCAAAGCAAATAACACATAGCATATTTCCTTCATGTCTAATGTTATAGTTAGTCAATTCATTGTATGATTTAATTCATTTTATTTTCCCTTTACGTTTTGATCTGAATATGTATCTGGGGGCTTTTCTACGCCTTCATTTAGAGAAAGGAAAGTGGATAGAGACAGAAATCGAGGACAGAGAGAGCGGGGAATGACATGCAGGAAAGGAGCCACAAGTGGGATTTGAACCCAGGCCACCGACTTAGAGGACTACAGCCTCTGTACATGGGGTGCTTGCACTAACCACTACGCCATCAGCGCCCCTGCAGTTAGCTTTTAACTTAACCCTTAGCCAGACCATGTTGACTGATTCATTGTTTTAATTCTTAGTTGATTTATTAAAAAAGTAATGTTGTCCTCCAGACTCTCTCTGAAGGTCTCTTGCTGTTTCTCTAATGGCTTATCTTTACTACAATGAGCTTAAAAGCACAAACAGCCCAGAACCAAAGGATTGGAGGATAACACTGGTCCAATGGGGCTCAGGGAAATCAAAGGCATCTAGAAGGAGGGAAGGCCACTTAGGCCAGATTAAGAACAATTACAAACTACTGTTCATGGTATAGTCCTATAACTCATATAAATACATTTAGAAGTTAAAAAACATAATATGTCAGTGACATTTGATGAACAGCCTTTACAAAACGAGGAGTGCATTATACCTGCAGGATATTGCACTGCTGGATGGTGGTATGCTGCAGTTGGCTGGCCTCCTGCTGCAGAGTCTGAGCTGTGCGGCAGACAGGCAGGCCGGCCACTACCTCCTCTGGAAGCCGGAGGGCGCTCTGACACTGCTGTACTGCCGCTACCTGCTGCTTGAAGCCCTCCATTTCCACCAACAGACGCTTAGAAAGGAAAAAAGGGGGGGACGTCAGAGATCGAGGACAAACTGTTTCTCGTGGTATCAGACATTATCATGTTCATATTATCATCTTACAAGTTTGCAGTGTGTCCATGTATATCCTGGACTGTGTACATTCTTGCTATTAGGCTGTTTTAAATAATTAACTGGTTATTTAAAAAAAAAAAATGATAGTGTAGAAATTACCTGTCTTTGTGTGAGCTGCTCTCGGAGACTAAGTCTGTTGAGGTCTGGGGAGGCGAGTGTGACCTGGATCTGGTCTACAGCAGCATGGAGGTTCTTCACCTCTGCCTCCAAACGCAACATATCCTGAGAAGTGACCCAGACAGACAAAACAAATCAAAGGAAAGCAAATAAAATGAAACAAGGTAGTATTAGCAGCTAATTCTTTTAGTACTGCAATAACAGCCACATTATAAACCTTTTATACACATTTGATCCAAAATGTGTTTTCTGATATATAACTGCTTAAAGGAATAAGGGTTAAATGAATATACATTTCCATTTATATCTAAAGTAAACTATTTTTAACAGTTTGAGATATAAATAAAAACAATAAAATAAAAACTTTTCCAATTAAACAATGAATTTGCGTTCTGTAGTTGATCTTGGTTTATTTCAAGTGAAAGGATACTTAATCACTGCAAACAAAGGTTGTGCTATGTCGACAATTTAGATTGAGAAAAAGTCCAATCTCACAGGGGAAGAGAAAACAGATTTCCAAACACACAATGTCATTAGCAACAATGAGCAACAGACTGTCATCTGTGTACCAGCTGTATAGTAATCAGATTAGCGTGACAGATTACTGCAGAACAAACTAAAACAGAGCATTCCATCATGATGCTGTAACAGTAGGTAAATGACCACAAGGGGGCACTGTTGGATTGTAGCTCTTACATTTTTTTTATTGTGCACCAAAATGTTTGCACTAAATGAATAAAATTAGCTAAATTATTGAGGATTTTTTTTTTTTTTATCAGAGTGCACTATAAAAATTGATAGAGAAGTTGATGTCAGATACTTGAAAGCTTTGATTCACATCTACCTTTGCAGCATCCTGCAGACTTTGGAGGCGAGTCTTGGCAGTTTGCTGTAGCTCCTCTGTGCGTCTGCTGAGGTGCTTCACCTGCTGGATCCACCCCTCCGTCTGCAACACCTCCCCCAGCTGCCCCTCCCTCTCCCCCATGGCCTCCAAATCACCATGGAGACCCCGACACTCCCGCAGCAGAGCCTATTAGCAAAGAAACATAAATTACAAGTCAAAGACAATTACACAATTTAAGGCCGGCCAACACACTGCACAGTTTGATATTGAAAATCAAAGTATGGCATGAACAATGGCACAGAAAAATACATTTAAAAACAACCAGAACCTAATTTCTTTCAACAGTTCTCAGACATCTTGAAATCACTCCCTGCAGAGTGGCTCATTAAGACTCACCTGATGTGCTCGAATTTGTTCTTGGAGCTGGGAGGCGGAGCCCCAGATGATGCTGCAGCTGACCAGAGTCTCTGCCTTTTCTGCCCAGCCCGAAATGAACACCTTCATACCCTGATAATCCTCCGCCTGTCTTTCTGCCTGCTCACAGATGAAACAACAAGAGCAAAAAGACAGACGAATGAATGCAGATGAAAACTAATCACAGAATCACGTCGTATTAGTCACTAGATACTTCCTAAAGCCCTTTTAAAATCTTTTTTTTTTTTTTTTTTTTTTTTTTAAATCTTTTTCTGTCTGTTTAATGCCTTGCTGCAAAAAACCAATCGCCCTTCGGGGACAGAAGAGGTTAAAGTTGAGTTAAGTTGAAATCCTGCTCATTATACAAAATATCAATGCTGTTCAATTAGGCCAGTGCTTCTCAAACTGTGGGGGCGTGAATGCAGGCAGGTGGCTCTGGAAGGGGCGTGGCTGAATGGCGGGGGGGGGGGGGGGGGGGGGGGGGGGGGCAGGGCACTCTTTGAAATCTGATTAGCCAACTCAGATGCCAAGCCAAAATCCCAAATATGATTGGCTATTTGCCTAGTCAGAGGCGGGATTTATATATATATATATATATATATATATGTATATATATATATATATATATATATGAGCTGTATCGCAACAGGCTGCTCAAAGCACTTTGTTGAGTACATTTTCATAGTTTAGAAAATATACACAGGAAATTTAAAATATTTTAGAAACTTTAATATTAATAGTAGATATTATAAGTGTATATAGAAAGGTAAATAAATGCTGTTTATTCTTGTTTTTGCACACACAAACATAATGGGTTACCATTAACCATTTTACCATTATAGGTACTCAGCGAAACATTTTTCCTTCTCAGAGGGGAGCATGACAAAGTTTGAGAACCACTGAATTAGGCACACAACACTGGGAACTTGTCTCTGTCTTAAGGGAGGTCTACATGGTGTAATAAGCTGAATAGAGATTTTACCTTCTTCAGCCTGTTAGCTCTGTCCTGGACCTGCTGTGTGGTTTGGCGCTGCACCTCTATCAGCTTTGCCACAGCGTCGCCCAGCTGCTTACAGAGGAGGGGGTTCTGCTCTCCAAACTCCTGCACTGCTACTCCTAACTCCAGCAAAGAGCGAACACAGCATTCGCACTCTTCACAAAGAATCTGTAAGAGAAGAAAGGAGTGGGTTTGGAAAGTATGAAGGGGATGTGAAGAGGGAGGAGAAGGAAGGAGCATGATCAGACAAGGGGGGATTAAATGTGGGCGTGAACATCAGTTAACTTTACATCCCATGTGGCTATCTCTGTTCGTGCCAGGACATTTAGGGGAGAAGGTTATTGCTTACTTGCTTACTTAAAAGAACAATGCTAACACTTTCCTGGTATCATAAACATAAAGATTCAGCCAGCAGAGGCTGCAGGCAACAAAAACAGTCTAACAACACCTCAACATATTGTTTTCTCATCTGTGGTTACACATGAGCAAAATGATTTATTGGTGTTCTTTAGAGGTGCTGCTAGCTGCTAGGTGGAGTATTTCAATATATGACTCCAGGCTTTGTACATCTAGAGATGACCAAAGGAGTGAGGGAAGAAAAAAAAAGTTAAGGCATCAAGAAGGAGAACAGGAGGGAAGGGGCTCGCTCTCCCAACTGGAATACCCTCTCTCAGAAGTGGGTCACTGTTGAAGGCTGAATTCAGTGTACTCCATTCCAACTCTCACACACTCATTAACCTCAACATCTGCAAAATGAATAGCCAATTTAACAGGAGTTAATTGCTTGCTAATTAGTCAATCTGTCTGGTTGATTACTTTGGTCTCTTCTTTGGCCTCCTCGAGGTCGGCACTCTTGTATTCCAGTTTCAGAGCAATGGTCTTCAGCTTCGCCTCGATGTCCTGGAGTCTGGAGCTGAAGTCCTCTTTCACATCTCTTGTCTGCTGCACCTCCCTTTCCCTCGCCTGGACCTACATTCAATGGAAGAATAAGACATTAAACTTAATCAGTCAAAACACATAACCCTTATTTGAAATGCTAAATGATTAAAGATATTTTAGCATGCACTCTCTCGAAAATTAATTTAAATTTGCAAAGCAGTCCAAGTATTGGTGGGTAAATAACAAGTACAGTCTATACACGGTGAATTTACATATTAGAAAAAGTTGGATATATTTAAAAGGTGTGGTTACATTTTTTTATTCCAGCAAAAAAATAAATACATGCAATCATGTTCATAACACAATGAACACTTAAAACTGTCGAATTCTGGGCTATAAGGCACAAAATGGACGAGAACCCTTCTTAACAACCTTTTGACACAACACACACAACTGTAGTCAAGAGGGGTCACCTGATCTTCAGCAGAGCCGAGAGCCAAAGCCACCTCAGCCAGCTGCATGCTGAGCTCTGACGGCAGACCAGCCTGGAGGTCCTGGTACTTGGTCTGCTGCAGTTCTGTCATGCGCTCCACACTCTGGCGCCTGCTGATGACCTCACCATGTGCCGTCTACAACATAAAAAACATCACATGAGGAGCTGCAAATCACAGTTTCTTTCTGCTATAACATGGTACTACATCACACGCTCAAAGCATATACCAATCTTTACACCTGTTAGACAGGGTCATGTATACACAAAACGGTCTACCTCTAGCTCCTCCAGCAGTGATTCCAGGTCTGCAGTGGGACTCAGAAGTAGGCCACGAGTGTCTTGGATCCAACCTTTGACTAAGCCCAGCTCCTTTTCCACCTCCTCTCTCTCCCTCAGTTCCTGGTGTACCTGGGCCCTGCTGGCCTGCACTCGCAGCAGGAGGCTGGACAAAATAGAGCGGTAAATAAATTATACGAAAATGGCTTCATTAAAAAAAATGATGTTCCTCTTTTTTATTGGTTTCTGTCCTTGCATGTAACTGGCAGCTCCCCTCCATGCGTGATGTTAAAATAAAAATGTACTGTGCAATCAATAACAGTTTGTATATGTGGTTCATTCTTGATTACTTACCAGTCATACTGCTCCTGCATGCTTCTGATCTCTTGTAAGCAAGGTGTCTCCTCATGTCCATTTGCAGTCTTCTTCTCCTTCTGCTCCTCCTCATCTCCTCTGAGGCTGCGAGTGTGTTGACCCAGCAGAGCAAGGATGGACTGCTCCCGCTCCACCTCCAGCATGAAGGAGTCGTGATACTCCTGGAGGCTCTGAAGCGCCGCCCTGGTGGCTGCCTTCTCAACCGTGCTGTCAGGGACGCGACTGTGGAGGTCTTGGGACACTGAGCGAACCTTCTCCATCTGAGAGAGGTAAATGATTAAAGATAAAGGAAGATGCAGAAGATTTATGTTTATCATTAATTGAGTATCCTTTAGATAAAATACCATTCAGTTAGGCATATGCAACTGCACATTAGGGATCACACTTTTTCCACTGAACAAGTGGCGTAGTTGAAATGTGCAAAAACAGCAAAAACAGAAAAACCTTAATTTTACCCGTAATCTTTCAAAGTTAATCTTCAGATATTCACTGTGATAGTCACAGGCAGAAACACGAGCGTTACAGATGCAAATGCAGAGAATGACATCATGTCCAGTAAGAACAAAGGGGCCATAGAAAACCAGTGGACAACAGGAAATATGCCACATATGCGGAAGTGAGCCATTCCTTACAGTTTGACCTAATTTCCTATTAAGGAGCAATGGTTTGTGGGAATTCATTGGAGCCTCACACTTGAAATGGTTCAAAAGGCAACTTAACCCTCTGTGTTTTGGCAGGAGGAACAACTGGACTGAAGCCTGAAGTTACATCACTGCACACTGACTGGTTTTCAGTTGTGCTGTGTTTGACCTAAATGTGCAGAGGCAAAAATAACTTCCTGAACTTGTTGAGTTTGTGGGCTGTAAGTGTCATGTGAGAAAAAAAAAAAGCTTGTGTGGGCTGCTGGCATGCTAAAAGTTAGTTTTACACTGTATATTTTTGAAGCACACTCAGCCCACATAAAAGCAGAATGCACTTAAGAATGGAGAGCAAACACACACTCAACAAAGGAAACCATGTACAACAGAAAAAACAGATTTTTTTTGCATAGTATTATTATCTCTTGTAACATTTCCTACCCGCTCAGTGAAGTTCCTCCACTCCTTCACAGTGTCCTCCAGTGCCCTCTCCTGGGCCCGGGACACACTGCGAAGCCGGGTCCACCTATGCCACAGAGAGGACACTGAGTGGCTGATGACAGCTTTGCTGGACTCAGAGACGATCTGCTCTAACTCTGTTGCATTCTCCTTTAAAGCATTCAGAGGCAATTCCAGCAGGTCGATGTGAGCCACCAGAGACTGCAGCCAAAAGAAGACAACAGTCATTTTTCATGAAGCGGTCTCCTGAATCATTTATATGACAGGAAAAAAAAACTGTGCAGACACACACAAATGAACAAGGAATAATGCATTAATACTCCACTGATTAAATATTAATGAGCATCTGCTTCCATAACAAGAACAAATATGGGAATTTACCACAATAGCCATGAGGAACAAAGCACATGCAAGTTGGATAATGTCTATAAACATCAGATACATTTTTTTAAAGGGATCTCAGTTTTTTTTTTTTTTACAATCGTTAAACAGTATCCTACCTTGAATCTTTGACACTTTTCCTCTGCCTGGTGGACACTGATAGCTTTAGCGGTGGTGAACATGGACATCTTGATCTCTGTGTCATTCATCTGTTCAACCAGTGTTTCTTTTTCATGTTGGACGGAGGTCCAAAGAGTTGCACAACTAACAAAATTAAACAAATTATTTTTTAGTGAAGATTTATCATTAGCATGAGTAATTTGTGGACAGCACATGCCAGATGTGTATATGTATGTTACTTGGTTTCATATCAACATTCATACACACCTCTGAAGCAATTCTCTGTTAGCATCCAGTTGCTGTTCAACTTCTCTTTGTCTCAGGTGCATTGCCTCAACTTTTTCTCTAAGTTCACTCATTGCTTCCGCTTGCACAAATTCCTCCAGTAGAGGATCCAAAGTTCTCAGCTCCTCCAAACCAGCTGTGGAGTTTTTTTCCTGGGCTGAAATCTCATCCAGGTCTTGCACACAATCTGTCTGGTTGTCAAGCTCCACCCCTGAGCTGGCCCTCTGGAGCACAGCTGCAACAGAGTCCATCCATGTCTGAACGCACTGCAGAGATAAGTGGTACCTCTGGACCAAGGCAAGGGCTTGATCCACAGCCAGCTAGAATATGCAGAGGATGATTTAATCAACTCCAGTTTTTGATACCTACAATATGAATTACTGCATAAAAATTAGGTTGGAAATGCATGCCTAATCATTACACCATACATGGACCTGGCAGGTAAAAGACTAGTTTAAGACCATGTAATTTGGGATTTTAGATACATTTTATCAACCTTTTCCTATAAAATGTCAAAATGATCCTCTGTGGAGAATTGAGTGAACTCTATGATCCCCTTTTCTCTCTCTTGTTATGTGGAAAGGCTCTGCTATGCTGTAATACTTATTTTTTTAAGATATATTTTTGGGCTTCTTGTGCCTTTATTTTAGAGATAGGACAGCGGAAAGAGTTGGAAATCTGGGAGAGAGAGAGAGAGAGAGTGGGGAACAACATTCTGAAAAGGAGCCACAGGTCAGATTTGAGTGCCCTGCTCTCGAGGACTTAAGTTTCTGTTAATGGGATGCATGCACTAACTGCTAGGCTAACGTCACCCCTGGCTGTTACACTTATTAACACTAATTATAATAAAACTCAACTGACTCTTTTGGATATGGCACTTAAACATATTCTATGTTATAAATTAATAATAACACAAGTTCTTATTCAAACTTCACGAATCTCTTGAACTGTCTTTTGAATGTTTCAGCTTCCCTAGGCTTTTAAATATTAACATTAAGGGCAAAGAGGGGAATAAAAGTAATATTAAGTAGGTGTGAGCCATGAATGAAGGATTAGACCACTGCTATACAGTATTTGGATATACTATTTCCAAAAGCGTCAGCTCTATAAAAGTTATATTCAGATTAAAATAGATATGGAAATGAGGGGTTGGGACTGGACCCTATGTCAGATGGAATCATACTTAAGTATTCATATATCATGATAAACACAACAAGTTAGCTACTACAGATATCTTGGTGTACACATAGCTGTTGAGCTTGAAAGCCCATGTTGATCATTTGAAAATAAGCAGTGCAGGCAATGGGATGCCAGCACTGTATGGCCACCTCTCTGGTGTTTAGCCACAAAAAGAATGCTTCCTTAGACTGTATTGGTTGTGCAATAGCGTCATGGTGTTCTTCTCCTCTTATTAATGTTGGGTTTCGATGTGGATCTTGTGCAATATGGATAATGTGCAATGTATGCTCCTTTTTTTTGTTGGTATGTGCGTCTATGTTTACATGTGGATTGTGCTTGTTTTTATTTATTGACTGTGGAGGCAGCCAAATTTGTGCAGCACTCAAGGCCAAGACAAATTTCTCCCAAGGGGACTATGACGTGTTTTGCACCGCATCATATCATTTCATATCGTACCCTACCCTATTGCATCATATCGTAAAACAATCAAATGTTCCTATGAATGAAATTTACAGATAAAAGTATGACTCACCAGTTTTTTGCTGATTCCTTGTTGAACTTCAGCGCTCAGCTCCGCCAGCTCCTTCAGCTTCTCTTCTATGAGGTCAGGAACGGCTTCTTTTCTACTACAATACCTTTGCTTTTCTCTGCTTCCCAAGGCGTCTCCTATTCTCAATCTACTTTTCATTTCCTCTTCCACCATCTTTATCTTGCACTTCTCCTCACGCACTCTCTCAGTTTTGACCTCTTCAAGGGTCAAAGGTGCCTCTGATTTGTCCTTGATAGTCCTCAGCCATTCCAACATTTTCCCCATCTCTCCGAAAAATTCTTCATTTTTTCTCACTTTCGTTTCACTTTCCTCAACAAAACATTTGACTTCTGTCCTCAACGACTGCAATGATTCGAGCCGCAGCGTACTTTCCTGTAAGGCAGCAGGGTCAAACTTCAGACCAAGGCCTTTAGTTTGTACGTTACATTCTTCAGCCTCAGAGCTCACACAGTCCAGACTTTCAAGCAGCAAATAAAGATTTGTGATTTTATCAATGGCACCTGCTTTTGTGTCTGACTTCAGTCCGACCAGCTTCTCTTTCACAGATTCTGATTCTGAATCAACCCTGTTGGATACTCTGTTGAGTTCAACTAGAGTTTTCAAGCATTCATCCAAGTGTTTCATTTTCTGATCATTTCTCCTTTTCAGCGTGTTATAGACACTAACCAGCTGCTGTGTCTCCACGGCTCTATATTGCTGCCCACTACTTAAAAATCCTTCGTTTTTACCATGAAGTTCTCTCACAGCGGGGCAGATATGGAATAAACTTTCATTAATAGTTTTGTATTTCATTATTAGTTGAATAAATTCATCCTCTCTAATACTGATAGTCTGCTTCTCCAGATTGTCAAACTGCTCCTGAAGCTCCTCCAGTGCATTACGAGTTATATCAAAGAAAGTGCTGAACTCTTTTCGCTCTAAGATTAGTTGTTGGACTCGGTCTTTTTTCTCTTTGGCTAGAGCTAGGATGGCGTTGTACTGCTGAGGCAGAGCATTGAGCCTCTCGTCTAGGTAGCAATGATCGATCTCGTTCAAAGTGGGGAGGATCTCCTGGCCTATTCTTTGGACGATGAGAAGAAGGTTCTCGTACTCTGATGCTTGTTCTAAGACATTCTGAAAGTTCGACAGTTGTGTTTGCAACTCAGAGTCATCGTCTATGTTGCTTAAATTGATTTCGGGAAAGGTGATGGCATCTGCTCGTCTCAGCCAGTGGCAAGTCTTATCCAGGTCGACCTGGAAGTACTTTCTTGAGGTTAGGGCTTTCTCTAAGCCTGCGAGACGCTGGGTAGTCATTTGGAGTGCGGTTTCAAATGCTGCCTGTAGCTTCTCAAGTCTTGACAGGGTTTCCGCTCTCTCTTTGTCAGTGGCATCTCTCTCTAGCTCTCGGCCCTGCACCCAGAGAGATGCCAGCTCTCTCTGGTATGCCCGTAAACCACTCTGGACACTCCAACAAGCAGCGACCTGTTTGGATAAGTCTTCAGGGAGAAGGGCTATGTGGTCATCTATCAAAGCTTTCCTCTCTTGTTGTTGCACCCAAGAAAGTGCTCTCCCCAAGCCTTGAAGGAATTGTGTCCTCTCTGTAAAGGCCTGTGGGAGAAAAAATTTATATTACAATCATTGCCAATAATACAAAACATCTTAGAAAGGATTTTTTATTTAAGAATTAAAGTTAGGACACATTTCACACCACAATTTCAATAGATCAGAGGAAAGTAAGGTCCGTTAGGTCAAAATGTAAACTCTGCCAGCATACATTATAAAAATCCAGCTGCTAACCTTACTGAGATACTTCCTCCGTTGGGCCACCTGAGCCCCCAGAGCCTCCACCTCAGCTTGAGCTTTCTCAACAAGCTCTTGCAGGCGTCTCTTCTCACTCAGGCCCAGTCTAGAGGCCACAGTCTGGG
Source organism: Labrus mixtus (assembly GCF_963584025.1). Lineage (NCBI taxonomy): Eukaryota > Metazoa > Chordata > Actinopteri > Labriformes > Labridae > Labrus > Labrus mixtus. The sequence goes on along the minus strand of NC_083623.1, from coordinate 11,583,527 downwards.
CCTCGCTCACCGCCTGACCGAGCAGCTGCTGACGAGCCTCCAGTTCTACACACACACTCAGATGGTCAAACAGGAAACTCTGGGCCAGATCGGGGGGCGGGCTGGTTTTCAGCACTGAGGTCAGAGCGGGCCGCTGCTCCTCCACCCACTCCCGGGCATCCCTCAGTTGGCTTTCAACACGGGTGAGATCCTCAAGTGTCTGCGCTGAGTCTTGGATCTTCTGTTGTATAAGGGATTCAAGCTGGGCCCAACGCTGCTCCAGATGACCCACCTGGTGTAAAGAAAAATATAAAAAATAAAAAAACAATAATAATAAAAAATAACTATTTGCTTCAATCCAGGATTTCCTGAAATGTCCTGAGCGTAATGTGTGAAAACAAACTGGGGGAATTTTTTCACACTGCTCTATCCGCAATTTTTCCTTTCAGCCCTCTAGTTAATCTTATACGTCAGGAAAATTCACTGCCAGTGCAAGCACAGAGGTGAATTTGTTTATATCCTACCTGCGCTCAATCAGCGCAATCTCTGTGCAAAAAATGAAAACTGCTTCATTCTTTTTCGTTTTCAGTTTGTACGTTTTATCTTTTGTGCTCTGTTTTTGAGTACAGTATGTCCAAATTACATGCAGCATTGATAAAAAGGAGGAAACTGTCATCATAGTGTCGGACTCTGTTTCTTTGTCGACTATTTCCAGGTTGCTCTTTTTACATCATGCCCTTCCTCCTGAGGCCCCCTGAACTGAAATTTTCTAGAAATATTCAGAAGAGCATATGTGGGGAAAAACGGCTCAAGACAGCTTCGCTATAAAGTGTAATTTGTTCTTTTTTCCCCTATGCAACAGACTTTACAGACCGTTTGCATATTACAAACCAACATTTTTCATTTTTACCATGCTTGAACATTAAACGTGTGACAATACTGTCTCGTTGGGATTGCAAATTGCTGTATCAAGCCTTACCTGCTGTTTGACCAGCTCCTTGTCTAGAAGGCTCAGTCGAGGCAAGATAGTATGTTTCTGGTCTCTGAGGTCTTCTAGAGTTGCCCTCTGCTCTTCAAGGTCACTGGAAAGCTTCCTCAGAGCCTCTAGATGCTCACTGGTGCTTTCTGTGTCAGCCCTAGGTATACACATTTATGGAATACTGCACATCAGGACTACACAGTATGTAGTTATAAAGCTACTATAGGTGTTTTTTACTGAGGGAAATTGTGACATCAGAGGAAATGTTTGTAAATGCAGATTATGCTGTAGTCAGAAAATCTTAATACCTGGCAAGGTAGTCCCATTCTCTGGATACTTGGTGGAAAAGTTCCTCCACAGCAACAACAATCTCCTGATACTCCCCACTCCTCTGCATGTCCTCCCCTCGCTGAGTCTCCAGCTCTTCTGCCCGCTGGCCCAAGTCCATCCAGCTTCTCCTCAGTCTCCTTATCTCCTCCAGAGCAGGAGAGACCTGTCCATCTGTCAGCCTACCAACGGTGTCACTCAAATGTGTAACCTCAGACTGTCTCTCCTTAATCTGCTGAAGGAACTCCTGCAGAAAAGATAGAGGATATTCAACACTCAACATGGGTCTTAGTTGATAAACCTCAACAGTCCTAAACGCTTTATCGTCTTCCCACAAACCACACACTACCTGTGCCTTGTCGAGCTGGTTCTGTGCAATCTTGGGCTCCAGCTCTGCAGGTCTCCTGATGAGGCTCTGAAGTTGCTGCTCTGTCTCTCTCAGCTGGGCCTCCAGATCAGCCTTCTGTTCCTCTATATCCCTCCAGCTGTCTGCTACCTCCTCACAAAGAATCATACGCTCCTCAATCTAGACACAAAAGACAATGGAATGCATCCAGGATGAATAATTCTATTTCGAAAATCAAAATGTTCAATTTCAAAAGCTGAAAACATGACTGAATACGTGTAGCTGCAAACCTTTTTTGATAGTAAGTAACAGTTCACTGACCTGCAGTTTGACCTGCTGAATATCTGCTGCAGTCTCCCTGACCCTCGCCTCAGACAGGTCACATGCTGAGCACACAAGCTGGAGGTAAGTGCTGGCCTGTTCCTGGAGAGCACGCTCTTGCTTTACCTGCCAATAAAAGACTCTGTTAATGGTCCTGTCATTTTATTGGCAGATAAAATGATCGCTTCAGACATCTGCTCACATTTGCAGCAGCTCCATACATTCCCTTGATATAAATAACTATAAGCAGGCAAGAAATTGATTAAAAAAGCAATTAGGATATGAATATTGCACACTCTTAAAGAAGTGGCAGGTTTCACTGACATAATGTAGGCGAAGCCAAATACCCAAACTATTCCACTACACATTAAACTTCATTCAATTCATTTTGTGAATTTGAATTTGTGAATTTGAATTTGTGAATTTGGGTGGAGGCTTCCTGACCTGTTGTAGCGCCTCCTCCAGGCTGAGAGGAGGATGAGAAGGTGGCTCAGGCTCCTCTGAGACAGAGATCAACCAGGTCTGGCACTGCTGCAGAGTGTCTTGGAGACTCACATGTCTCTGTAGTTCATGATCCAGACTTTGATAAACCTGTTAGACATACAGATACATTTCATGGATATACCAGTAGCAGACGATTAAACACAAAAGGCTAAATCATTATTTTAAAGTTCCTGTGAGGAATTTTTTGCTCAGTATAAAACACACTAAAATGAATACTTACGACTCTATACCCTACAAAAGCAAACCAGACCATCAGCAACAAGATTGATTTTTAGAGTTGTTTTTATATCTTAAACATTGGCTGTTTGGTCGATGCCATACAAAATTCTTAACTTCACACTGCAGTGGACAGACTTTGTTTACATTTTCAACATAAATGATTCATAGTAAGTTATACAATTGCCTGTTCAAATACAGCAGATTTACCGCTTAAATGTACAGGACAAAATAAGCAAAGATCACTTTGTCCAGAGGGGACGCCAAAGTCAACCCGAACCAAAAGTTCCTCACGGCAGCTTTAAAGATGTTCAATGTTGTGCTTTTATAAAATGTATTATCCGGAAACTACTTTACATCAGTTCAAGAACTAAACTGTTGTGAGTTAAAAATGTTTTTCATTACAAAGGCAAAACACACACAATAAAGGAATAGATAACTGCTAGGCTTTGAAGCTTTTCTAGCATGGCCTAATACAAAGAAAGATGAAATGATAAAAGCCGAACAAAAAGGCGGTTATGAAATGTTGTATTCGACAGGTGTTGAATGTGGAGGCGTCCATGCCCTCCAGGGGAGAGCAAAACAGCAAGGTCTGATTGACAGTGCTAATATGAGAGCCCGAAAGAAGGAAAGAAGGGGGGCATGTATTGGCAAACCGCCCAGTGTATTTGGCAAAGGCTAGGAGGTTGGCATGGTGGCAAGTGGCAGGCAGGATATTAGAGCTGCGTTGTGCTGGGACGTATTTGGCAGCTGAGGTAACACTGGAGGCGCAGTTGTAGAGAAGCCAGTAGTGTAGTGGTAAAGTGTGGCTGGATCACACAATGCCAGATTGGATGTGTGAGTGCTGGTGAAGGTGGTGTCTTGGGAGGTGAGCTATGATGACAGAGTAGAGGTTGCCAAAATGACAGAGTGGGGCTGGATTAGGGGGCTCGCCAGAGCTACTGAATAGTGGCGTGTGACCATTTTTGGCTCAGGCATGAAAAAGTGAAGCTGACAAGGGGATATGCAGAGATTAATACGGGGAGATTGAGTTAGTGATTTTGGCTGGTGGGGTTTGCCTGAGTATGACTAATGTTGAGCTCCACTTTGGCAGCCTTAATTGGTCGTGCCCTCTACACCGGCCCTGAAGGGCTGTCTTGAGAGAGGGGTTTAAGTGTCAGAATGGTTTAGGATTAAGAGGATGCCTCGGCTGTTGGAATATTAACAGCACTAATATGTGTCTGCGCTTGTGTGGTCATATTGATGACTGCATGTGCTAATGTGCATGCATTCAACACCCATTATTACTACCTAATAAACGTGTAAGAACCATTTCCCAACTTCAAACACGGAAGAATTCCCATCCCTTTCCTCCTCCTACTCCTACTCCTCCTTGTTCCCCGCCCTCTACTTGTCTACATCCCCCTCCCTCCCTCCCACCCTCCCCCCCTTCCTTCTGTTTTGCATCTCCTCCTCCTCACTCACTCTCTGTGCCGTGCTACAGATGGCAGAGTAGCTGTCTCTAGTGCCTTGCTGGTGAGCCTGGACCTGCTGTCTCAGCCTGCTCTGCACACGGTCACTGCAGCCTTGTACCAGGTGGGCTCCTCGCTCCTTCAGACCTATCAAGCGATCCTCAAAGCCTGCTATTTCCTCCATGATGGCCTGTGGAGGACAAAGTTACAAGCAGGATCATGTTAGACAGAGTCTCCAGTGAAAACACAACAAGTTGGACTAATATCTATAACTAAGGAGGTCAGATCTTTTGCTTTGTAAATTAGACTTAGGCGCTTGGGTTTTGTAAATTTAAAAAACTGGTGGAGGGTATGCTTTTTTTTTACATACACATACAATATTAATACATCAGTATTTAACATATCCCTATTCTGTTTAAATAATTTTGATGTTTGCAAAATTAGTAGGAATGACAAAGGCCTCCTGGAGCAGTAACCCTCTGAAATGTAATTTTGCCTGCATTAAATTTTAATGGTCTAGTGCACATACATTCATAATTCAGCACTAGGGATGACATCACCAATATAGCCAACATAACCTTTTTCAAAAATTGAGTCTATCAAAACAGAGACAAGGATGCAACATCATCTGACTTGGATCCAGAGGCAACTTATATGAATCTTAAATCACATAAATAAAAAGTATTCAATTGAATCTCATTACTGAAGTCTGCAACAAAAGGAATATGAATTATTAAAGACTTACTGTTTGATCTAAGCTTCCCAGAGTCCTCATATAATAATGGTTATTGAGCAGAAGAGTTATCACAGCACACTAACAGTTGCAAATAAATGTTTTGTGTTTAACTGTTCGTTGAACACCTTTTAAACAGAGCCAACTTTTCAAAGTACGAAAGATAAGTTATTGTCAGTACTGCCATACAAGACATACAAAGAATTAGATGTCGTTTCCTCAGATCTCAGCTTTACAGGAAAATAAAATGACAACCAACAACAGACAAAACAGATAAAAACTAAGAAGACAATAGTGCAATTTGTCAGTCCACAAATATAGCAGCAGCTGTACCAGCCGCAATAATGTTCAAATGACTGCTCCGAAAGACATCGTGCATTGTGTGTGTTTTTTGGGGGATTTGTGTCCAGCTTTTTTAGGGTAGGTAAGATGGGTTAAGGGAGTTCAGCAACCTGACAACTTGCTGATAACCTCAATAACAATAATAACAAATACATTCAAATAACACATCTGACAGCTGAGCAAATTCTCAGCAGCTACCTCAAACTGTGTTGAAACCCTTTAAATAAAGTAAACACGTCAGCACTTGCTGAGCTGTATCATATGCTACAATCTCAAGAAAGAAAGAAAGAAAGAAAGAAAGAAAAAAAAAACAACGTGATTGGTCACCTTGTGTCTGGCCAGCTGTTGTGTTGCTGCCTCCAAACTGCCTCCCACAGATGGATCAGGAGTCACCATCCTGCTGGACATCTGGAGTAGCCAGCGCTCCACATCCTGGAGCTCGTTGTGGTAAGCTTCCTGTTCCTTCACCTGTCCATCCAGGTTCTCCACATGGGCCTGGATCACATCATTTCCAAATATTAACACACACATGGACATATTAACCTGATAACAAACAGTACTACACAATATAACACATCTTTTTTACATTCACATTCCTGTTCCAGAATTAAAAAATCTCTTTATCTAAATTGAAATGATAAAAAAAATCTGCTATTGTCTATATTACAAAAGAATTATATTCAGTGAATAGTCTTAAGAGTCCTCACATCTTTTGCATTAACCTCTGGCTGCAGCAGGTCCCCTGAGTGAACAGATCTTGTACTTTTCTACTTTATATCATAATGTCTGTTATCAGCCTCTCACCATGGCAGTATTACAGAGTTCAGCGTAGTCTCTTTTTAATCTTGTCACTTTGTCTCGGATGGACGGGTAGTGGACAGAGGTGAGCAGAGCCTCTCCTTTCTCCACCACTGACCTGATGGATCCATCATGGGACTGAACCATCTGCATCAAAGCCTGTGGACATACACAGAGGATGTTAATGTTTATTATTATCTAGTGCAGATTAAAAATATCTGCAGGTCAGTGTGCCATTAAGATGTACTGTTGTTGTATTAGATTGCTTAGCATAAAGGGTAATGTTCTGGATTTCTTAGCTAATATATGACCAATGGGTTCCACTACACCACGAGCATTTTCCTAAGCATGACAAAATATATAAAGCAACGGTAAGCTCTGGAAAAATGAAAAGCAGTTATGTAGAATGTGTTACATTTTGTAGCTAATGGGCTAAGACCTGCAAGGAACCTCATGTGATCCATTAAGCTAAGAATATTTAGTGACATCCAACGGGCATTCTGACCCACCTAAGTGCACAATTTCTGTCATGCTCTGAGGGGCTTTCTCCCTATTTACAGTCTATGCTTTCTCCTCACGATTTCAATCTAAATACAAATCAATGCGATTAACAAGATCACATCATGGCTGCTGTACCTTGTATTTAGCCAGCAGTGCTCTCCGTTGGTACAGTTCAGCCTTGGGCTCCACTGGGTTGCTGAGCAAAGCCCTGGTCTCCACCAGCCACTGGGCCTGAGCCTTATACCGGTCGTGGAACTCCTTAGCCAGCAGTAAAGCCCGCTGCAGAAAGCTGTGCTCATGCCTCAGACCACCTGCGAGCTCCTCTAGCTGGCCGAGGCGAGCCTCTACCTCCCCGCCTAAACTCTCAGCTCCCGCTTCGTTCAGGAAGCCTGCCGCCTGCTCTGCTCGCTCTCTCAGGGATTTCAGGAAACTGTGACCATGTTGGAGCTCAGACTGGAGAGCCTGGGTGAAAGAGAAAGCAGTAATACAACTCAGGCTAGTTGCTGCAACAGTGTTATCAGCATTATAATAAAAACAGGAATTGAATGACCATCAACCAAGGCATTTCACACACTGCTGAGCTAAGGAAAAAAGAATATAACACAAACACTGCTTCTTTCAACTTGTTGACCAAATGTATTGAATAGAGTACATGTTCTAGAAGGAGGAAATTGTACGACAGTAGTTTCCATGATTTTGAGGTTCAAACGCAGTCTCACTCATTTCTTTGTCCTTCACCTCCTGTGCTGCCCCAGTCACACGGACCAGCCTGACTGTGTGTTTGAAAAGCTTTGAACTCATCAGGTAAGCTGACACCTGCATAGTGAGGTGTGGAGAAGAGTTGGAGGTCATGGTGTGGAGAAACCACTGTGAATAATATGAAAGGAGGACCCAATTATAAGGACCCTTAACGGCCAGCAATAGCTGCAGGGGTTTCCAGGGCAACCACAACACATCACACACACACATAGACTCAACTCCATGGGACGGCATCAAGCTTTCATCATCAGTCTATTATTGCCTGAGTTGAGAGTGGCTTCACACTGCAACAACCCAGACCCCCAGCTACTGCTGTTGATATTATAATAGAATATAACAAGACCTATGTCTCTTAGAACACATCCATGTTTGCTGCTTAATATGAAGCTCCAGGTGTGTTCATCTTTGCAGTTACAATGGTGATGTCCCTGCATTACGACCTCAATTGGAGACACTCAGTACATCTCAATTCATACGTTTATGTGTTTTTCACACGTGTGCACTAAACGAGTGCTCCGCAGTAAATGCCATTTGGAGTAGATTTAGTTCTGTCCTTCATAGCAGCTCTACTGGTTGTTCCCATTTTGAATTACAGTTTTGATATTATGCTGTTATTAAGCATGTTATTAACAGTATGTTTTGTCTATGAGAAAATGTGCATTTAAGATGAACGAATACATGAGGAACCATTAAAGCCTGAAAAATGATTTTAGAATAGAAAACGTATTGTTCTATTCATCATCTAATTGTTCAAGAAAATCTAAAATCACAATTAAGCGGTCTAAGCTTAAGAGAACCATTATAGCTGAGTCTCACAATATGTCTTTGCTGAAAATAGGCGATGATGTAAAGCTGCAAACCTGCTTCATCGCATACATCTGATCATAGATGAATCCATGTTACAGTAGCAAAGCATGCAGTCTACATTGTACATGAGGTCCTGAACACAATTTGCCCTTTATACTGTTAGCTGTCATGTACCATGTCAGGCCCAATTATCCTGGTCAAGTGTCTTGTGCACTCGCTGTAAATGATGATAACTAGCATCTCTCGTTCCTGTGATGCATGAGTTCTCAGGCTCCATTATCTTCTGCAATACATCTACTGTGGCATAAAAAAACATGTCTATCAGTTCTAACATTAACTAACAGAGGTAGGACATTATTCAGGTGACCTTGTGAGCACCAGGGAGATGTGTTGACATTGGTTATCTGTTGTGAATATATGGACTGCAGTAAACTACAAAAACTCATCATTTTGGCATGGGAAGGCATTTATAAAAACTGTTTCATAACATAGTATTTCAGTCTATTACCACTTATATGAAACACCATGAATATTTATTATTTCTGACAACAAGACATTTAAACATGGACATTTTACTTGAACCTTTCGAAAAGAGACATTGACAGTGAGAATAAGAATACAACATGGACTTGGAAGGGGTGGGGGGGTGACCTTGAACATCAATAAAATACCATGGTGGTGTGGTGTGGTGTGGTGTGGTGTGGTATAGTATAGTATAGTTTGGTGTAGTGTGGTATAGTATAGTATGGTGTGGTGTGGTGTGGTATAGTATGGTATGGTATGGTGTGGTATAGTATGGTATGGTGTGGTGTGGTGTGGTGTGGTATAGTATGGTGTGGTATAGTATGGTATGGTGTGGTATGGTATGGTGTGGTGTGGTATAGTATGGTGTGGTGTAGTATGGTATGGTGTGGTATGGTATGGTGTGGTGTGGTATAGTATGGTGTGGTGTAGTGTGGTGTGGTATGGTATGGTATGGTGTGGTATGGTGTGGTATGGTATGTTGTGGTATAGTGTGGTGTGGTGTGGTATAGTATGGTATGGTGTGGTGTGGTGTGGTATAGTATGGTATGGTGTGGTGTGGTATGGTATGTTGTGGTATAGTATGGTGTGGTATAGTGTGGTGTGGTGTGGTGTGGTATAGTATGGTATGGTGTGGTATAGTATGGTGTGGTGTGGTGTGGTGTGGTGTGGTGTGGTGTGGTGTGGTGTGGTATGGTATGGTGTGGTGTGGTATAGTATGGTGTGGTGTGGTGTAGTATGGTGTGGCGTGGTGTGGTGTGGTGTGGTGTGGTATAGTATGGTATGGTATGGTATGGTGTGGTATAGTATGGTATGGTGTGGTGTGGTGTGGTGTGGTGTGGTATAGTATGGTATGGTATAGTATGGTGTGGTGTGGTATAGTATGGTATGGTGTGGTGTGGTATGGTATGTTGTGGTATAGTATGGTGTGGTATAGTGTGGTGTGGTGTGGTATAGTATGGTGTGGTATAGTATGGTGTGGTGTGGTATAGTATGGTATGGTGTGGTATGGTATGGTGTGGTGTGGTATAGTATGGTGTGGTGTGGTGTAGTATGGTGTGGCGTGGTGTGGTGTGGTATAGTATGGTATGGTATGGTGTGGTATAGTATGGTATGGTGTGGTGTGGTGTGGTATAGTATGGTGTGGTATAGTATGGTATGGTGTGGTATGGTATGGTGTGGTGTGGTATAGTATGGTATGGTGTGGTGTGGTATGGTATGTTGTGGTATAGTATGGTGTGGTATAGTGTGGTGTGGTGTGGTATAGTATGGTGTGGTATAGTATGGTGTGGTGTGGTATAGTATGGTATGGTGTGGTATGGTATGGTGTGGTGTGGTATAGTATGGTGTGGTGTGGTGTAGTATGGTGTGGCGTGGTGTGGTGTGGTATAGTATGGTATGGTATGGTGTGGTATAGTATGGTATGGTGTGGTGTGGTGTGGTATAGTATGGTGTGGTATAGTATGGTATGGTGTGGTATGGTATGGTGTGGTGTGGTATAGTATGGTGTGGTGTAGTATGGTATGGTGTGGTATGGTATGGTGTGGTGTGGTATAGTATGGTGTGGTGTAGTGTGGTGTGGTATGGTATGGTATGGTATGGTGTGGTATGGTGTGGTATGGTATGTTGTGGTATAGTGTGGTGTGGTGTGGTATAGTATGGTATGGTATAGTATGGTGTGGTGTGGTATAGTATGGTATGGTGTGGTATGGTATGGTATGGTGTGGTATGGTATGTTGTGGTATAGTATGGTGTGGTATAGTATGGTGTGGTGTGGTATAGTATGGTATGGTGTGGTATGGTATGGTATGGTGTGGTATGGTATGTTGTGGTATAGTATGGTGTGGTGTGGTGTGGTATGGTATGGTGTGGTGTGGTATGGTGTGGTGTGGTGTAGTATGGTGTGGCGTGGTGTGGTGTAGTATGGTGTGGTATAATATAGTATGGTATGGTGTGGTATAGTATGGTGTGGTATGGTATGGTGTGGTATAGTATGGTGTGGTGTGATGTGGTATAGTATGGTATGGTGTGGTATAGTATGGTATGGTGTGGTATGGTATGGTGTGGTATAGTATAGTATGGTGTGGTGTGGTGTAGTATGGTGTGGTATAATATAGTATGGTATGGTGTGGTATAGTATGGTGTGGTATGGTATGGTGTGGTATAGTATGGTGTGGTGTGATGTGGTATAGTATGGTATGGTGTGGTATAGTATGGTATGGTGTGGTATGGTATGGTGTGGTATAGTATAGTATGGTGTGGTATAGTATGGTGTGGTGTGGTGTGGTATAGTATGGTATGGTGTGGTATAGTATAGTATGGTATTGTGTGGTATAGTATGGTGTGGTGTGGTGTGGTGTGGTGTGGTGTGGTATAGTATGGTATGGTGTGGTATAGTATAGTATGGTGCGGTGTGGTGTGGTGTGGTGTGGTGTGGTATAGTATGGTATGGTGTGGTATAGTATAGTATGGTGCGGTGTGGTGTGGTATAGTATGGTATGGTGTGGTATAGTATAGTATGGTGTGGTATGGTGTGGTGTGGTGTGGTGTGGTGTGGTGTGGTATAGTATAGTATGGTGTGGTGTGGTGTGGTGTGGTATGGTGTGGTATGGTATGGTGTGATGTGGTATAGTATGGTATGGTATGGTGTGGTGTGGTATAGTATGGTATGGTATGGTGTGGTATAGTATGGTATGGTATGGTGTGGTATAGTGTGGTATGGTATGGTATGGTGTGGTATAGTATGGTGTGGTGTGGTGTGGTGTGGTGTGGTATAGTATGGTATGGAACAGGGGGCAACACTGCTCTATGACTTGTGCTTTCAACTGTTACAACTCAGTATTAAAAGAAGTCTAATTCCAACTAATGGTCCTTGACATTGTTATTGACTACAAGTCTTACGTCAATGTATAATGATCCCAGCTTACAGAAAGGCCCTGTGGCTCTCTCTACAGGAAAATGAGTAAGTGATGGAGCACTTGTGTGTTATCTGCTGTGCTGTAAGGACACATGTGGTGACAGAATGTCTTCAGTCCCTATGTAGAGACAGAGCATCGATTCCAGACAGGAATTACTGCAAAGCCCACACCAGATGATGTACCGTAAATGTGTTTGTCTGTGAAGGCCTTCCTGGATATGTGTGCAAGGAAGACAAAGAGAAATGAGATGAAGCGCTACATAAAGAAAAGAAGCTAAAAAATGTGTGAAATCACAGAGGATTCATTGGTTTGAGAGGTTGCTGCGGCTTGTTAGTTAGTACTTTGGACGTGTTTTGCAGTATGAAACGAGTGTTAGGGGAGAAAAGTGTGTGTGTGTGTGTGTGTGTGTGTGTGTGTGTGTGTGTGTGTGTGTGTGTGTGTGTGTGATATGAAGCGGTAAGGGCACTGCATCAATTACAGTGTCTGTGCCAGCAGGCTCCTGACACCGCCGCTTCTTCATCCTCCGCTTCACTGTGGGAGGTCTCTCCCTACAACTATGCTTCTTCCAAAGAGGCACTAGCTTTGTCTTCATAAAGAGCTGATCGATACACACATTCATCACACACACTTGATATAAACTATGCCAAGCGAACTGTAGCGGAGATTTTTTCGTATTGCAGTGTAAGCATTTTCAAGCAGGGCTATTTCCCTCTATTGCCCATTGGGTAAAAGACACCGTAAAAATAATCTGTTATGAATATTCTTCTACAGTGTATTTCTTTTAATTTGAAAATTGTCAGATATAGGAGCTCTGAATATTTTGCAAGCCTTACAGATAGTTTATGCATATTTCACTGGCCAAGCATATTGTAGATGCCAAAGAAATCTGTCCCCTTGATGTTACAAACAGGTACCGTATGTTGCTTGGCAGAAAATGAGATTGCACAAGGACATTTTTTGCTGGCTTTGATACTGGAATCATATTAGTTTGTGCTCAAATTCTCCATTCCAACTGAAGTCTTGCAAACTCATCAGTTTACCAAGGTAATGCCCAACCTATGCGCTGATTTATTGCAACCTGCTCAGGGAGAAGTATTCAGCTCCAAACTGCAGCTTGTATCCAAACGACTTTCCAAATTAAGTTTTACAACTGTGACTGTGAATTTAAAGCATTAGAATTTTTCAGTAATGGCGCAGGTTTTAAAAAACCATTCAATAAAAAGAGAATCAAAAAAAAAAAAAAAAGTAATGGCGCAGGTGAAAAGATCCATACCTCTAGTTTTTTCATCTTCCTCTCCATGGCGACCCGGTCAAGAGGTTCCGTGCTGTCGGTTAATGCTGTGAAGTTTTTGTGAGTGGAGCTGAGCCAGTCAGTGAAAGAGAAACAAAGGTGCTCAGCCTCCTCAATGCTCTTTCGCTCCTCCTGTAGCTGCTTGATGGTGTCCTGGAAAAAGAAAAAGGACATTTTATGTCAGGATTTTCCACCTTTTATCATTTTTGGAAATTAGAAGTGATAGGTTTATCAACTGTTGGAATGACAGGAAGAAATTTACAGATTTCACTATGTGCTTTGGGAAATTTTGAGTAAAACATTTTGGCCCTTTACAGACTCAACGAGAAATCAGTCAATCATGTGAAAAATCAGCAGATTAATCGATAACAAAAATAATTGTAGTTTGAAGCTTTATAAAAACCATAAAATTCAAGGGTGAGTATATGTGTATGTATATAGTTTTGTGGTGTAGTTGAGTCACCGAAACCCAGGTCAAATTCAAGTTTTGAGTCCCCCATACTCTGTCCCAGTAAACAAAGAAAAACCTGAGTCAAGTCCAAGTCAAGTCCCAATACCTTGAGTCGAGTCCTGGTGCTTAAGGCTGAGTCTGAGCCATTGAAAGACGAGCTTCAGTTCTCCACTTTTACAACATTCAGTTATTAAATTAATTTTGTTACATGGTTCTAAGCTGAGGTTCTACCCTTATTTTGGTTAGTCTTCATGTTTATTCGGTACCTCGGTCTTAGAGCCAAATTATCACTCAACAGCTACTGTCTTGTGTTTTAGAGGCTAAAATGACTCTGAAGACTTTTACACTGCATTTTGACCAGGGGGAAGATTCAGGAAACATTCGGAGTATCTGTTTCTTTTAAGGTGTGATAAACCTCTGCGGCCTTCCCTTGGCCACCAAGGACCAAACGCTCTCTGATCAATCATCAAACAGAAAATATCCTTCTCCCCCCTACTCATTCATCTCCAGAATGTCAATAGCTTCACCACAAGGTGGAGAGGGCTGTTATGTGTTTTTTTTTGTTTGTTTTTTTACACATTATCCACTTGACTGAGATTTTGAGTCAATAACAGCATGAGGATGGAGAGGGTTTCTTGCAGCATTGACACATTATTCACTCAACTTGCAAATCCTGTGGTGAGAAGCTCCAATTAGCTGAGAGTGCTGAGTGCACACCTTTTCCTGACTAGACAGAGGTAACAGCTTACCACCTCAAGCCCATACGGCCCCCACTTCACATAGTATAATTACAGGAATCCTTGGTATGAGAGGGATGTTATGTGTCCGCATTGGCATAACTGTAAGTTTATGCATGCTTGAGTCAATTTTGAGAGGGGAAGGAAGGGGTGTGGGTTTAGCAGAGACAAAGGGAGTCAGAGGGGAGACACACAAGCACACACAAAGTCAGATGTGTTACTGAAGGTGTAAAAATCAATGTAGTGCAGGCAGAGCTTTTCCACTCCTGGTGCGGGGTGTGAGATTGCCTTCTGTAGCGTTTAATTACAGCTTTAGCCCCAGACCAGAGGAGTCCCATTGATTTTCCTTTAGTCCCCCCCAGAGGAGCAGACAAATAGAGAGGCTGAATCTGAGTATGGGGAGCTACACAGGCATAACTCCAAAAGCTACTTCAATGGGGCGTTAGAGAAACAAAGTCCAAACTCTCAGTGGGGAAAAGTCCACAGAGAGAGAGAACATAAACTGTGTAAAGAGCCCACAGTGGACACTGGAGACCCCATAACGATGCACACAACTTCAATCTTTCTTCATCTCTCTTTGATAAAGTACAACAAAAATGTAATTAAAACAACAACCAGACTATTGAATCTTAACGTCTTAAATCATGATACCAGATAAGTATTTACCAATACCAAGATTTTTTTTCAAGGACTGGAAAAAGTCTAGCATGGGTCTGGGCTCCCTGACAACCAGAGCTATAAATGAACCCTATTATACAAAAAAATACTGTTCAGCATAGGTACTATAAGGGTTCAGATTTAAGCAGAGGGCACAGGTCATTTAGCGAGTTTAGTTTTCAGGAAAATATATCATAAGAGGTCATCGCTATTTGATTTGTAGCAGCAGGAAGCTGCTTGAAACACAGTTAACTACATAAAGTAATGTTTTTAAATCATTTGGGATTCTTAAGAGATACATATGTGCCACATCTGGTATAAGAAGTGATTCTTGATGTAAATGTAGGACAAAATAATTCAGTTTTTGATGTTGAAGTTTAGTTGTGACACCTAAAAGAGTAAAGATATATATATAACATGGTTTCAGCCATTCCAAAAATCTGATTCTTTTTTCATTATCCCCAATCAGAAGTGGTACGCAGCGTTGTCGCAGGAGGGAGTGTTGAGTGGTTTCAGCGGAATATGTACATATTTTTTTGTGTCTTGTCCGTATGTTAAGCCTTTCTGGAAAACTGTTCTTCTTCTTTGAGAGACTTTGGATATGACACTTGATTTATCTTTCTCGTACATTGGAGGGAGTCTCAAAGGTCTCAGTAAAATGTACAAGACATAGCTTTTGAGAAGTTTCATGGCCGCAAGCTAAACATATTTTAAAAAATGCTGATTTCAGAGGAACCTCCCCATTAGCAAGATCTTTATAAACTTCACAAATTCTAATTGCAAGATGGAGAAAATTACCTTTACCCTTTAGCCTCAAAATGAAAAGGGGATTACTACTGAGGAAAATCGGATTTCTATAATCATAAAGACTTCTTATTGCCTAGAGTAGAGTTGTATTTCTGTATGTCTGAATGCCTCTGTACAGCTCATGCACTATTACTGTGTCTATGAACTTTTATTTTTGACTGATCATCCTGTACAGTCCAAGTCCTTACTTGTTTTAAGTTCCTATAAACCATTAAAATAAAGAAAAATGAAGAAAAAAAAAATTATCTTCTAAGGTTTTAAAAAACCAAACACTAAGTAGCAACAACAGGAAGTGCCTAACCTGTATGTTGAGCAGCAGGGAATGGTAGCGGGCTGTGAGCTGTGTGGCAGTAACGCTAACACGGCTACTGATGTAGGTCTCCTCCAGAACCTGCTGGGCCAGAGAGGAGAGGCCATCGACTTCTCCCTGCCGTGCGAGCACTGTCTCAAGACATCCCTGTTCACAAAGGATACAAGGAAGGTGTCATCCTGGATAAATGTTGTTTCAAATATTTTGTGTTCAATTGTACATTCGATTTTGCTCTTTGATGAAAGGGGCATGCATTGTTTAAAAAGAAAAGTAGAAAAACAGTTCACATCATAAAACATTGTATGGGGTCAAGGAGTCTGTATCTGTGTGTGAGTGTGAGGCTTGTGTCCCTCTTAACACAGGGAAGGAAATACAGAGACTGTCTGACATTCTGACCCTGGCAGGAAGAGCGCTCCAAAGGGAGGAGACATAGCAGAAATAGCTCCTGTCTCCTGCTGTTTTGTTTCAAACACCATGCAAGATGTGAGTGAAGGTTAAAGTAAGAAAAGTGCTGTATTGTTGTGTACACCTACCCAGGGTGCTTCTTAACTTTCACTTTCACAAAGGTTTATTTTTGGCTCGAAGATTACTGTGAGTGAGTTTTGATTTGCTGTTTTGAGAGCTAACTAGATAAGACAAATCGAGGGGAAATCTGAGTCGAGGGGAAATCTGAGTCGAGGGGAAATCTGAGTCATGAAGATTTTGATTAATCTTTTTTTTTTTTTGCTACTTAAGGCCTTAATTCAGTGCTGAATAATCCTTCTCTGACCTGGAGTTTCTTCAGCTGAGTCCCTTTCGTGGCTCTGTCTGACCTCCGATGGTGTCTGATGTTTGCCACCTTCTCCATCTCCTCCAGCCACTGGGCAAGGCTCAGGAATTTCTGGCCCATCTGCTTCAGTCTGGTCAGTGTGGAGCTCAGCTGGGTCTGAGTCTCCTCCAAGCGGCCCTGGTAGGCCCCCCACTCTCGCTGAGCTGCATCCAGCGCTCGGTCCTCGATTTGAGGTATACCCCAGGGGATAACTCTCTCTCTGCTGCTCAGCACAGAGGAGAGTAAAGACTGACCGTTTGAGCAGCGTTCCTGCAGAAGCTACAAAAGGACGTAAAAAAAGGTAAGAACACAAAAATAGCACGACTGGAAATTCAGTTAAAGCACTGAAACAAGTGTGAGAGAGTAGTGTGCTCAAGAGGGCAGAGATTCTTTTTTTGCCCATTCCTAGCCTATACCTGTAGTTGTTCCAGCGTCTTCTCTAGTGTATCCACGTTTCCCTCTAGGTGGGACAATGAGGCCAGACTAGCCTGTTCTTGCTCCAGCCAGTCCTCAAACACATGTAACCCCCTCTGATATTCCTGGTGGACCAGCACCAGACCTTTGGCCTTACCGACTGCGTTCTGCAAAACACCATGGTAAAGAAATGACCAGTGTAAGTTTAAGAAGTAATAGTGGAAATGTGTAAAACTGATTTTTTTTATATAATTCTGTTGAAATGATTGATGGAATGATTTTAATCCAAATGGCATGCCTCTGACTTCAATTGTCTGAAAATGAACAACTGTACTACATGTTTACAAGATATTAGAAGCAATTATGATCATTTAAGTGAGCTGAATAATAATGCCTTTGCTTTTCTGTAGATCAGAAAGTTAAGCATTTGATCGTTAAAGAGAATACTACATTGTTTAACATACAGGTCAAGCTCTCCAATAAGTCAGTTTTGAGATAAATTTAAAAAAAAATACAAGAAAATGTTTCATATTCAAACTCTTGCAGGGTAAGAAGTGAAACCTTGTGTTTTGTGTTCTGTACCTTGGCCTTTTCTTTGAGGGCGTTGTATCTACACTGCAGCTGCTGCACCTCCTGCTGGGTGGTGGAGTGCTCAGACATATTGGACCCCTTTGTGGCGATGGTCTCCAGAGGACTGCTGTGACTCAGAACTTCTTCATAGAGAAGCTGGAATAAAACAAAACACACTGAGTGTAGTACTTGACTGTAAGGATCTTGGTAGGCTAAAAAAAAAAAAGGCTAAAAAAAGAGCAAGACATAAAAAAGTGATTTCCAAAATACTCAAATAAGAAAAGGAGTAGAGAATCTGCTTAAACCAGGCCAAACAGTCAAAAACATGTAAATACAAAAAAGAATGTAATACCTTTGTCTTTCCCAGGTTAGCGGTCTTGTCTCTCATCTCAGAGTACTGTCTGTCTGAGCAGCTGAGCGTCTCTTCCACTCGATCCATCCACAGAACGAACTGGCCCACGTCCTCCTGATAGCTGGTCCATTGTGACAAAGCGCCTTCTAACTGACTATTAGATGGAGAGAAAAAAAAACGATGTTAACACACAGGAAACAAACATTACACAAAAACACACGTATACAAGGACCCCATGCGTCTAAATCTAATCGACTCCATAACCTTTCAACCAACAGAAATCCATCAAGTAAAAACCTGACAGTTCCCATTCCCATTTATCAACTCATGGACGGATTGACTGGTTAATGGTCACAAACCTTTTACACTGAATGGAGGCAGAAAGCAGGCAGTCCCATGAGTCTTTGAGGTCCTGGATCTGTTTGCGGATCACTGGGACTCCCTCGGCCGACGTGTTCCTTTGGACTGCTTCTCCTCTCGTCAGGAGCATCTTTAGCTGGATCTCCCTCTCCTGACGGGCAGCCAGTAGGGCCTACAGAAAGAGGTGAACAAACAGACACACATCAGAATACTACAATCCTCTTCTTCTCCTTTAAATGAATGCAACATGTTTTCCAGATGGTCTGGAAAACCTGCCTGGTTCCTGGGACATAGTTTTATCTGGTGCACCCTAGACTGGCATTAAACTTAATCCTTATCTATAATCCTCTGTGTATACCTGTATACATACTTATGGAATGAATATTTTGGTGTCAAATAAGAAATCTGTTGAGGTGATATGGTAACACAAGGGTTACAGTACACGCAAAACATAAATCAACCTTAAATGTGCAACGTTAAGTCATACTAATTAAATCAAGAATGCTAGCATCAAGCTGACATTTAATCATATACAAATGTTGATCACTTATTAAAGCTTGTGCTCTTATATAGTTATTAAAATGAAGGGCCGTGAAGTATGCCCGGCGCAAAGGACAGCGAACCCCAAACTGCTCTTGCGCGCTCCCTGTGTACATGAATGTGAAGTAGAATTTCTTATTTTAAAAAAAGCTACATAAAGTTGTTTTAACTACAAGTGCATTCCCTTAAAATTGTGTTTTTTTCTTTGTGGGTTCCCAACAGCCGTCTCGTCCGTTACCTCCAGATGTAACATCCGGTCCTCTAACACGCCCTTTTCTGTCGTGGTGGAGATGCAGGTGCTGAGAACCCTCTGAGCTTCACAAACCCAATCCTGGAGCTCTTTGAGGCCTTGAGAGAAGAGGCGGTGCTCCCCTACAATACGTTCAATCCTGGAGGCCTTGTCCTTGGGAAATGAGAGCACAACACACAGTGATCAAACACATGCCCTTCATATTTCTCCTGCTACTTCTGAGAATCATAACAGGACTGAGAAGAAATCTATAAACTCAGTGTACACCAACTGTATCTGTGAATATTTCTGCTTGGTAGAATTTATACTCTTGTTTTTCTTCAAACACACCTCCTGGGACTTTCCCACCATCCCATTAGAGCACAAACTAAGTCTTATGTTTGCAGTCGTTCCTTGAACATCTTAAACATCTGTCTTACTGAAGAGTGAAGACAGGGAGAGTTTCAATAACAATCTACAAGTGGCAATTTTAAATGATTACATTCCTGTTTCCATGTCTGGCAGGGAAGAAGACCTAAAAATAGCGCTCCACTGGCTAGCCGGCGAAGGAAGTAAATCCATTCATCATTGTATGGGCACTCTCATTGTCCTATGGTAACGGTGCTTTGCGGTAAACGTAAGGTTTTGTTCCACGCTGCATGAAATTAATCAGAAGAGTGTGACCAATCTAATGAGATCTTCAAAAAGGTCAGAATCTCAAGCACTGACACATTTCAGCTGTGGCATTTCAAAAGCACTTCAGTGGATAAAAGGTAAGCTTTTAGGTCCCGGCCTTTTTATGCTGATGAGGCTGCATCCACAAGGACCTTTTGGATGTGAAAGACAAATAACTATTCAGGTAAATTAAAACAGATAGTGAAACCTAGTGTAATCCTTTATTTCTCCCTCAAGGCATGCTGATAGTAGCAACTGTGACTGATGTACCACAGGGGAATAATGCATGACACAGCATATCAAAGAGAACAACAGTACACAACATGCTCTATACAGTGCATCAAGCAAAGCAGATTTCAGCACACTGCAGCATTTCCCTGGAAGAGCACGGACACAGTAAGGGGGTAACAGGGTACAGATGTGGGAGTAGTGTTACCTTTGTTAAGTTGCTGAGAGCTAGATACTGAGCGGACAGCTGGGAGACACGATGGACAAAACCCTTGCCTGCTGCTTGTCCCTCCCAGAGACGATGAGCTCGTTCTCTGAGCCTGCCCAGCTCTGCCTCCCGACTGGCCATCTCCTCCAGCACAGACTGGACAAGTAGGAAGCGGGAGGAGGCGGAGGAGGAGAAGGAAGTGGAGAAATAAAAAAAAAAAAAGAAGGCACAGTCAGATGTGGGTAAGCACAGTCGACAGAGCAGGGTTCAAAGCAACAGAAGATGAAATGGAGCGCATTGGAGAGGTCGTGTGTAAGCACCATAACATTTTGAGTGGAAGGGAAATTGAAATGACAAAAAAATATGAAAGCAGAGACAGAAGAGGGAGGTGGAGAGGCACAGAGGAGGAATGCAAGGTTGTTTAACATCTCACAAGAGCAGACGGGGGCAACAGGAGCACATCAAAACACACGGAAAAAGACACGAGTAAAGGAACTCATAAAAGAACAGCATCAGCAATATTTCTCCTACGTTCCTTTTTTAATAGAAATTTGGTTTTTCAGATGGACATCACAGCACAGAAAGGAGACAAGAATGATGAAATTCTACAAAAGACGGGGGTCTTATATGTGAAAAGGTAAAGAGGATTTTGCCAACATAGGTGCAGACTCCAAAGCCTGTACTGTATTGTACTTGTGGTGCTTGGGGAAGAAATGTAATTGCTTGCAGGGCCAGACAAAAGGCAGTGAGGAGAAGTGCTACAGTAGGCGACTGAGTAAATACAAAAATAGCAACAACGATAAGGGCAGAGCTTTGAGATGGGCTTGATATTTTTTTTCCTTTCTCTTTTGTCAGTTTTATCTTTTAACGCTTTGTGCCTTTCTTTGTTTTTTTTTGTCTCAGCCAGACATGGAAGAGGCTGTTATCACATCCTGAAAAGAGCCTTTTAGCCACGCAGCGCTTCAGCTGTGACAGAAGGAGAATTAATTAGATTTCTGGACCATTCCTCTGACTATTGTGTCAAGTCGATGCTCTGTTTTGATCCAGCGGTGCTCGACAAATGTAATTAGGTCTTTCTCTTTTCCCAGCTGATTTGAGATTGCACTTTAGGGATGCATATCTGATGGAGAGCTACAACTATTTAGTGTCCTTGGAAAATCTACTTAATATTCAATTTATGGTGTAATGATGGTCTTTGCTTGAGTCAGTTACAGCAGCTAAAAGGCGCACTCTCAGTATGATATACTGCAATTTCAGTGTACAGTTTATGATCTTGAAGTACTGCAACTGTGTTGATTTATGAGGTCTGGCTAAAGAATAAGCTAAGGGAAAGATCCATGAATAGCCACAATAACGTAGGAATAAGATCCTTTAAAAAAAAGTTGTGATCTTTGAGGAAACAGAAACCTATTGATCAGAGAACTCAAGACAGAAGAGCCAGGTGCACCTGTGTAGAAAATAAAGACTGAGGGCTTCACAATACCTGCAGTTTGCTGAGCTCCTGTTTCTTGGCTGGTAGGTCATGTAGTCGAGCACTGCTCTCCTGAACTCTGACCTCTGTGCTGTTCAGCCAGTCCTGCAGAGGCTCAGCACTCGCCTCGAACTCCTTCATCTGGGACTGCAGATTCTGCAAATGAGACACTTGACTTGTCAAATGCAACTCTCGAGTTTCACAACATATCCTTGAGCCACTGGAGATTGCAGGGTCTTTCAATTTTTTAAATATGTGCCATGGAAATTGCTTCCTATAAATTGCACACACATCCTGTTTTATTTGTTTATGTTTTTGTCTGCCTGTTATCATTTACTCATTTACTTATGTTGGTGAGAAGACATTGATATTTGTACCATATTTCTATATGTGTCTGTATTTCTGGGATGCTGGGTAGGGGAGTTGGGTTGGGTGCATTTGCATTTACTGCCAAACCCCAGTTTATCAAATCAACTACACGTTGCAGTTCAAGAACAAAATCATCATTGATTCTACACAGGCGATAAAAGATGAATATCAAATCACGTTCAATATCTGTATATTGTATAATCTCAGAGGAAAAATACTGTTTTAATTTAAAAAATTTAAAAATCCACATAAAATCAGTTAACTCTTCATCAACCATCCCGCCCCTCTGCAGTCCAGATTTGCCTTTTCCGTGAGCAAAACAAGTAGCATCCAAACAAAAGAAAATATGAACCAACCTTGAGCGCATCCTCCTTCATCTGCAGGTTATTCATCAGGCTCTTCCAGTCCTCTCTGGCGTTTGCCACCTTGGCCTTGATTCCCTCAACTCTGTCTTTGGACACCACAGCCATCAGCAGCTCCCCACTGGCACCTACTGTACTCAGCCTGGCCTGGCCATGCTCCCTGTCACTCAAGAACTCCTGTGGGGATACACAGACGAAGACAAAGGAACTGTGACTATTTAACACTAAACACACGCACACACACACACATACACACACACACACACACAGGGAGGAGGGAGGGAGTGAAAGTGAAGGGAGGAAAAAAAGAAACGGACTGAATAACATTCTCCAACTTGTTTTTGTCTTTCACTTCGAATACAATGGCTAATTGGTAATTGTATATAGCTCTCCTCTCCATGGCTGACAGATTTTTTTGTGAGTCTGTGAATCTCACTTAACAACAGTAGTAATTAGACAGTCTAGAGTCTTTACTTATTCCATAAGCGTGGGCAGAAGGAAGCGTCTGACCCAGGGAGGCAATCACAGATAAGGAAAGTCATTGAGCCTGAAATGTGTGGGTTTTAACGTAGCTCCTCTATAGCCACCCGCAGAAAATGTAAGCACACACACACACACACCCCTCCCTCAGAACTGAGCCGGTGACAGTAGCGCAGCAGGGACCACTCCACCATCTGTGCAGTCAGCACATCACTTACACACACCACGGCTTCAGTCTCCTTAAACACACACACACCGATTGGTACAGTGGAGCCACACACAAGCATAGAAAGTCTGTCTGTGTTTATTCTCTCTGTCTGCTCTGTTCATTCACCGCCTTTCTCTTTTCCACACTTACTACCACTCTCCACGCTGCCAATGTAACTGTATACCACCAATTAAGCGTGACACAATGGATGCCCCTTCTGCCCCTCCCACTCTGGCCCTCCTGGAGGTCAGCCATGTGGAAACATTGTTCCACATTCCTCACCAAGTCAATAATAAATAAAACATGACCCGCCTCCTCTCTCCGGCTCAGCCATATTCTCTGTGACGTTCCCTCTCATCCTCAAAGCTGCACCAGCAACTTCTGAAGGGACACACACAAAAACTCAAGTGACATAATTCTGGAAAATGCTGTCTTCATTGTTTTTTGGCTACTCTGACCTTTCTCTTTATGCAACTGTTGATTAAATGATTTAGACTTCCTGTGCAGACTCCACGCTGAATAAGAACCTCAAACATTGGCATAAAATCAAGTTCTGTGCTTTATTAGTGTAGAATAATCGTCTTACTATTTAAGCTCAGCTCAGAGCAACAATTTCAATTCCTTGGTGGATATGTTAGTGGAGGTGGACGTGGTCAAGTGCCTGAGAGGTAATTAACCGTCTGGTGCGGAGATGTGGGCATGTCTACCTTAAACGCCAAGTACCCGACTCTTAGCCAGGGCCCTGGGGTGCTTTTAAGAGACTGTTACACCTGCCAGCCTCTCAGAGAGAAAAGACACAGAGATATTTTGAAGAGAATGTCACAGAGACCCCGCTGTGGAGCTTTCTCTCATCCCTCTTTTGGCCATGTGCCCACTTTTTTTGAGCTTTTCCAGGCCCATGGAGGGTCCACCAGAGGACACTCGACAGTGGGCATGTCAACACAGATATCCCCTCGAGCAGTCACCCATTGAAAGTGGATTGCTTCTTTAACTATTGCATCATTCCATTTTATGTAAGGCAATCATTTCTTAGCCTGAAAATGCATCCGAAGAAAATTGAAAGCAATCAGTAGCTGGTAATTAGCGACAATAGATTTAAAGTGTACCCGCAAAAAACACACACACAAAAAGACTTAAATGACAAGAAGATTGTTCATTTAATTCCTTGATTAACTGTTGTTTATTTACTACACTGTATTACACTCCCTCAACTCCACAATTAACCGCTACTTTCTCTGAAATCTTTGCAGCTTCACTGGAGCTAGTTAATAGCCTTAGCCTGCAGATATATTTTGGGTGGTAAGCCCTCCGACATGAAAGTGAGAATGAGTTTTATTATCTATCCTGCAATAAGAGCGAGTTATTAAAAATGTAGGTGTTTCTCAAAAGGGCTGGATTAAAGCATTACACAATGACAGTCAAGATATCAATTCTACTTCCTTCTATCGCTGATATCAAATAAAAAATGTGATTCAATCTGTATATTTGCTCTTCTCTGTCTGGTAGGTCTGTCCTGGGAGAAGTCCCCAGTTCACAGAAGGTGAGGAACTTGATATTTCCTGAAGCAATAAACTGAATCGTAATAATTGAAGGGCAGGCTGCACAATGGAGTGATAAAAACAGCAAGAACTGCAGGAGACAGCTGTCTAGGGTGTGTGTTCAAAACACAAGATGTCCACTGCACATTACAGCTCAATTAAAGGTATATCTTACCTGGATCCTCTGCAGAGCAGTTGAGGCCTCGGCGACATTTTGTGGCACATCAAAGCATTTGGCCGTGCTGATTTTGGCGTTGACCAACCACTGTTGGAAGTCTCTTAGGGCGGCACGAAACCTCTGCTCCAACAAGCGCTCCTTATTTTGACACTCCCTGGATGCACGCAGACTGAGACTGTGGGAAAGATAGACACATTGAGGACTGAGATAAGATGATCACTGGGTGAAATTAACCTTGAAAAAATAAACAAAGAAAGAATGGGGTAACAACCAACGAGAGTGTTGTGCTGTCTGCTGCCCATGTGCTCATCAAAAACTGTACATACTGTCCACACATTATGGAGGAGGAGGAGGAGGAGAAAGGGAAGCCTGAGAGAGGAGCAGGACTGGGAAAGGGCCAGGTGGAGAAATGGCAAAATGGGTGAAGTGGAAGCAATGAGCGTTGGGGCAAAGAGGGAGAGTGGGGGATGGGGGTGAGGGGCATTGCGTGGGTGGGGGGTTGAGAGGCAACATATGAGTGGGGCAAGAGTTCACAGGGGTGACAAGATGGAGAAAGCCAGGGGTGACAGATTGATGCTGTGAGAGAAAGGGACGGGAGGGAAGAATACGGCTACTTCAGGCATAGGGTTACAGCAAAGGGGAAGCTGTATAAAGGGATAAAGAGACATTTTAGAGGAACTTTTCACATAAAGAGTACATTTTATTCATACATTCTTAAAAAAAATAGCTGGAAAGATGAAGTACAGTAATGATTAATTGTACTGGCTGTGTGGAGCAAAGAAAAGGGTATATTTTATAAAAGTTTGATTTGATTTAAAATGTTGTTTTGGGCAAGTAAAAAACAAAATGAACCTACAAACAAACAGACAAACAGACTAAAGAAATCATTATAATCAATGAAAAGCAGAACAAACTCAAACTCAGAGTCAAACTCTTTGTTACTCAAATATACACATCTGAGAAAAGTAGTTGAAAGAAGTATGAACTTATAGTTAGTTATTATCAAGCCGATTTGTGTTTAGGCCATCTTTTTATTTGAGAAGTTTCATGTTTGGCGGATGAGGCTTAGCGGTAGTCGGCCATCTCTCAACCTGAAGATCGGGGGTTCGATCCCCGGTTCCTGCACGCACATGTCTGATGTGTCCTTGGGCAACACACTAAACCCCAAGTGGCTCCCGCTGCTTTGTCAGTGGTGTGTGGATGAAAGGGATTGGTCAATGCTGACGGACCCTCTACATAGCAAACTCTGCCATCAGTGTGTGAATGGGTACGTGTGAGCTGCGGTGTGAAAGCGCTTCGAGTAGTCAAAAGACTAGAAAAGCGCTATACAAGCTTAAGTCCATTTACATGTAGTTAGTTATATGATGCTAAAAGGTAAAATGTATAAAATACTATGATTGACAGCTCTGTTGACGAATGAGGCCCCTGCGCTGTGTGTGCACCAGATTAGCAGAGTAGAGCGGAAACGGTGCAAGGTAACGTAACAAACGCCAAGAGTCACTTAACTTCCGACACAGTTATCTTTGCCTTTCTATCAGTAAGTAGTATTCTGCATGTACATATAAGGATAGTAACTGCATTATGGTTAAAGTTAAAAAAAAACTTGTGGTAATATTTAAAAACAATGACCTGTCTCATGTGTGATGGGACATCAATTCCTGTCTCCTGTATAAATACTATCTAAGCCAACTTTGACAACCATTCTACATCTATTTGCCTTCCAGAGCGCTGTGAAGAGCAACATGCTGCCTGCTTTCGCACTGAATAAAATGTATAATACAGCTGTAATGTCTAAGGATACAGACTTTTATAAGGTCAAATAATTCTGGACACCACTGGTAAAATGAACTTCTTAAATTATTCAAGAAACAAGAAAAAAAAACCCTCATTTAAAATAGACATTTCTTAACATGCTTAACTCTAATTTGCATAAGGCTGAATTAATGCAGACGGAAAAAATGTCAGACAACAGAAGAAAAGGGTCACTGGGTCTCATAAATATCGGGCAGTGGGTGAAGGATAAAGCAAGGGGAGAGTGGACGAAGGAAAAGAAAGGATGACAGCAGGAAAACAAGGTGCGCAGCTGTTTAAGCAAGAGGTGATGTCCAGAGGGAGGCTTGGAAAAAAAATCATACACAATCTTTTATCAACACACGCAGACACAAACTGCCTGCACACAAATACCCTTGAGTTTTCAGTGATGCGATGAAGGCATAAAGGAGAAGCAAAGGGAGGATATAATGAGTGCGGAAGAGGCACTTTTCTTTCTGCTGTTACTGACTAAACCAGACATGTGCTATGCAAAGGAGAGATTTCATTTCCTCCTCCCTCTCCTCTCCTCTCCTCTCCTCCCTCTTCTCTCCTCGCTTTTCTTTCTGCAGCGCTAAATGCAGGACAGGTGCAAAGAGTACACAGGCCAAGTCGATTATAGACTGAAAGCGAAGTGACTGAGAACGGGTGCTGTTCTTTACAAATCAGCAGCCAAATCCATTTTCCCGCCAGAGCATCTCCAACAAGTTGACCTCACTCAGATAGTCTGCCAATAAATGTTAGTCACACTCACTGGCAATGTCTCAAAAGTGTCCGAGTTAATATTGCATCCATGGAAATTAGGAAGATGTGTGCACATTTTGTGGCTGTTCACGCTTGTGTTAGCGTGTGTTAAATATGTTTGGTTGAGTGCATGAATGTTCTTTTGAATGCACTGCTGTTCTTTGGAAAAGGCATTGCATGGTGTGTTCACAAACAAGTGCTCAATGAACACAAGCTAACTCAAAGAAGGCAATTAGAGCTAAGTGTAAAGACTAAGGCATGCAATGTATCAGCATGGAAAAAAGAGACTATCCAAATCGAGCTGATTTCCTTCTAATCACTCTCGACCTTGCATAACATAAAATAAAAGGAAGGGGCACAAGCACAAGAAACGAGCAGAGGTGAAGGGAAGGTAGTTAAATGTCGCGTAGCAACTGGTGGCTCTGCTGCTCTCTGTCATCTTTCACTTCCGTCTAGCTGAAGCACACACACATGCCCACATGCTTTGTGTGCAAGGATGGCCACACACACATAAAGCCACCTACCCTCTTACATAAATAAGCTTGTAAAACGGAGCCCTAATCCTTCCCGCTCACACATGTAAGAGGTGTTTGTGGGGAAATCTCTGCCCTCAATCTATTGCGGTTCTTGGATATATTTGCCGTGTTCTGCAGGGACTATAGCAGTGTGTAATATATTGGATTGTGTGCAATTTTTTTTTAGCAATTTATATGCAAAACATCTTTCCACAACACCTAAAACAGAGCTCTGCAGTGTTTGTTGAACTTCTCATCAAAATAAGGGATGTAAAAAAAATATATTGAAGTCCTGATACTGGCAAGTTCACTCACCGGTCACTAATTAATGACTCCTGACGGTGGCGCTTATGTCATGTATGAAGGTAACATGGACAAAAGCAATCAGCCAAAGAATAAATTGAGAGCGATATAAAAGAATTAGAAAAAGAAAGGGAAGACAAGAGGCTAACGTTGGAGAGCAGTGAAAAACGTTTAAAGGATAAAACAGGTGAAACTGACACCAAACTGCAGTGAATAACAACATGAATCCTGCACTTTCCTGTTTTTTGTGGCACCTTTTATTCCTCAGTTAATCAGATATCATGATCATTATATGATTGTCTTGCAATATATCAATTAATGCAGAATTGCTCTATTGTGAATTATTATCGTATTGCGAATCATATCGTACCTTATCTTGAGTTACCCTGCGATTCCCTCCAATCAGAATAACATTACATATAGATATTCAGAGTCTATATCGTGATACAGGAAATATATGCAAAAGTCATCACAATGATCTTACTTGCAGCCAAAGAAAAAGTGCAATTGTGCAAAGCAGATGTGCTCCAATGTTTCACAAAAAACATAATTGGGTAAGTCAACAAAAAATGTCAACTACTTTTGTTGCAATAGTTTTAAGCTATCATCCAGCTCTAAACCGGTTTCATTCCACACACACTTCTAACTCAAGCAGAAAGAGTCCTCTCACCTGTTGTGCTGTTTGATGAGCGCTGTGACCCGGTCGGATTGCGAGCCCAGGTCTCTGGAGTATCGCACCAGGTCGTTCAGTTGGCCTTTCAACTTCTCTGCCATTGGATCGGCACTCTGCAAGCCTTCCAGTATGTCCTAAACAACGCAACAACAAAAAAAAAACAACACACCAGCTGGCTCAGTGTGTGTGTGTGTTCGTGTGTGTGTGTGCGGTTGTGTCAAGAAAGACAAGCACCCAGCTGAATCTGTATGACACCCTTCAATAAGTGCACTCACATTCCTATTCACACCCTGGCTCGGTCCTCCTCACGCTTCTCACATTCATACGCACATACACGCTCTGACACATACTCACAGTGCTGCTCGTACAATAGCATTTCTGTTCTTGGCGGAGTGTGGCAGGAAGGAGCTGTGGATAACGTTTTCCCGCTCTCCTCAGCGTGCCTCACATTCTGCACTCACGCAGTCATGAAATCTTGTCCCATGAAATATGTACAAGCTCTCCCTCTCTCTGTGACTCTCACCCGCTCGCTCTCTTTCTGACGTATGACCAATAAACAACCCTCCCTCCCTCTCTGCTCTCCTGCACCCGTTGCTCCCCACTCACTCTTTTCCTTCCCTCCTCCTATCCTTCCACTACTTTCTCTTCCCTCGTCTCTCCCTCTTCTTCTCTTCCTCCTCCCACTCCTTGCGCTCGGTCTCTCTCACACGTTTTACCTCCCTCTCTCACTCTCTCTCACACTCTCTCCCAGTGGAATTCAGCTGTCAGCCCTCGCAGATGCAGGACTGGTTGGAAATGCACACAAATGAGTGCGTAACGAAAACAAGGCTGGATACAGGAAAAGGGCTGGAGGAGGAGGAGAGAGAGAAGCGGAGGAGGGGAAAAGACTCCTCCTATGATCTTTGACAGCCCCAAATTGAGGGAAACAGGAGAAAGGCATGGCCGTAGAAGCTGGGAGGGAGTTTGAGGGTGGACATGCTGTCTTGCTTTGACAATACAGAGAAATTGTCACAGTATAAACATCCTGTGGATGTTAGAAACAGAGCAGCAGGGGAGGTGAGGGGCGAGAGCATCTAAGAAACAACCCCTGCAGTTCAGACAGACATCACTATACAATTCAGTTTAAACATGTCAGAGTACAGAAAGGGTAAAGGGGACGGAACTGAAAGGAGGAATGTTTGGGCGGGAGAGATAGTGGAAAATAATGGCCAAAAAAATTAAAGGGGGAGGGGTATGGCGGACGGAAGGGAAGAGAAAAACAAGGGAAATTGATGGGATTGTAGCTGTCACTTGTTCATCATCCCAGTAAAGCTGATTTACAAACTAATCTTTTTTAAAGGATTAACAAATAGAATGGATAATTACTGACAGAGACAGCGTAGCTGAATGCAGACAATGTATGTCTGCACAGTCTGTGTTTGTGTGTGTGTGTGTGTGTGTGTGCGGGTATTTAACCATGCCAATCATTTTCTCTCAAATTAAAAAGTATAGTAAAAGCCTCACACATTTTTTACACATGACAGTTTGCCAACATAAATTTCAGCTAAATTGAAGAGTTTTTCATTATCTACCATTTTTGAATAAACCATCATGCATAGTTAAAAAAGGGAAAAATTAAGACATTATGCTGCCATTTATTTGAATCCCATGCTACTATACCTTTGCCAGCTGCCATCCATCCACTGCTTCCTCACCGTTGCTCCGCCCCTCAGCTTTAATCAGCTCCTGGCTCCACCCCTTCAGCCGTCCATCAAGCTCTTTCAACTCTTCCTCAAGACGGGCAGTGAGGCGGTCATACTCCTCCTCTGATGCAGCAGCAGAAGCTAGGGCCCCTTCCAGACCATCCCTGGCCCTCAGGGCGGCCCCCTCCCACTGCTCCAGAGCCTGCGACAGCGCCCCCAACTGACGGTCCATGGCTTCGCAGCCACCCGCTGCCGTGTGCTCTGCCGTGGACGCGGCACTCCGACGCACACGAGTCAAGCGCTCTCGGCCCTCCAGCAGTCGACTCTCAACACGCTCCTGAAAAGATGGAGGGGATAGAAAGACAACAAAGTTGCTACGGAAACTGTGGCTACGGAAACCGCATCTATGGATGCAGTGGATTCTATTTAAAGCTGCCAACATAGATGTCATTCTCCCGTTCCATCACCTTCTATTGCTTATCTTTGGGATTGTGTTAGAAACCTCAGTTATGCATAGATTACACTATTCTAAAGGAAAGATTAGCAACATGTATGATAATATTTCTGACATTTGTGACAGGTAGAAAACAGCAAATGGTACTCTAAGTCAGGCTCTTTGGTCTTGTCCAAAGATTGTCCATTTTTAGCTGGTGTTGTAAAATGTATGATATAAAGATTGAACCTGATGCACTGATGGCCTTGTTTGGTTGCTCCGAAGCGTCTCTTGCACAACCACTTACTTTGCAGCAGACCCTCGTGTTTGGTATGTTAGTGGCAAAGGACTGGAAGGCTACCAGCACTCCTGTTTTTGAAGATGGGTTTAGGGAACTAGTGTCTGGAATACATCTTGAAAGGCCCCCTAGCCACAGGGGTTTAAAAAAATGTGAAAATATTGTGGATTGTGTTTTTTCTGTATGATGAAACCTAAATATAATAATAATAAACCTCAGCACTGATATCTGTATGTATTTTCAATTTGTCACACCAGCGCTAACATTTCCATCGCCTTGTGCCTCCATTCTCATTCAGTGTGAAAATGTAGAACTCGGAAATCAGGGGTTGTGAAACGTGAACACTTGAGGGGGGGGATTGGATATCAGTCAGCAGATAGAAGGGATTTAGAAAGACATTCAATCATTTTGGGGAGTGAGAAGAAATAAATGAACATTAACCTTGAGTTGATGAATATAGGACATATAAAAACATTTGATCCAGCTTGTGTAAACATCAAATATTTTTCCTCTGAAATGCTTCACACCATGGCTCTACAAACACACATTTTTAATGTGATAATTAGGACCCATGTGTGAAATCAGTATGCAAATCAATATCTGCACACATATTTATCTCTCCCCTGTACCTGCAGGGTTATTATTGAACAGGCAAAGCTTAAGTTTTAATTCCACTGCTGCTCTTTTTAACCTTTTTATTTGTGAGGTGATAGACCTATTTATTGGCAGTAAAATGTGCCAGGGAAACAGAGAGATATCTGGCTGTGTTGTGAGAACCAATTCCAATTCCCTACATAGCTTACCCTACTTCATGGCAGGAGACCATTAAGATTAGATAAGTTGAGATAATTCCGCTACCTTAGCAACAGAAAATACATGTAAAGCATCTGAACATCCCAGCGGTATACCTACGACTTACAATGTTTAAATGGAGACACATGGGATTCAAACTATATTAAGTCACAATAAATGTTAAATATGTTTGCTTTGACTGTAATACAAAAGTAAAAACATAAATCCACACATACAGCTTGTCCGCTTAACAGGACAATAGGCCTGTCACCTGTCATATGTGCTACACTATTATCTGTCAATGAATGGACCAAGAGCTTATCAGGATCTTTTTTTGTCTGACTTGTTAAATCGTCAAATCCTGGACAAAAGTGTATTCAAAAAGTACAAAAGAAGTGTCAGCCTTCATCAACAAGCAACAGTATTTTATTTATATGTTGACACCCTGCCTTACCCTCACTTCTGACAGTTTCTTTTTAATCGAGGCAGAGTCTCCCGATGAATCAGACCAGTGCTGTAGCTCTTCTCCGGCAGTCATCAGCCAATCAGTGAGTTCCCTGACAGCCTCCAGGTAATTTTGATGCTCCAACACCACAGCCTGTGCAAGACGTACTCTCTCCTGAAGACAAGCAGTCAGAATTGACAATCAAACAGCAAAAAAAATTATGTGGTCACTCACAATATTATTATTTTTTACTCACAAATAAGATAAATAAGTATTGTACCTCTACCAAGGTTGTGAGGTCATCAAACTGTGCCTGCAGCTGGGTACGGGCACCATGGTTAAAGCCAGCGTCACCTGTCTTTTTGAACAGTTCTCTAGCTTTTTCTTCTAGACTGGACAGTGCCACCTGGTGGTCCTCCAAGTCAGCTAGCAGGGTTCTGAGTCTCTCTAGCTGGGAGGCCTTTTCTCTGGGCCCTGGCTGAGGGGTGAGAGGGGCGCACACCTCCCGCTCCACAACCTCCATCCAACACTGCAGCTGCGCAGCACTCTCAAGGTATCCACCCCACTGAGACACAGTCCACTCCAAGCGACTGAAATAAGAGAGTTACACATCATGAAAAAACAGGAGAAAACTCTGAAATAACAAAAAACATCATTTAGAGATAGGTAGAACACAAAAGAAACAGTTTTTTTATTTTTTTTTGATGTGGTAAAAGCACAAATCATTTTTAGATGTTTCAAAATGTGTTAAATGTAGGTAAAAAAAGTAAGCAATGATTTCCATGTTCTTCATAGTCCAACAGGTACTGACATCATTGATACTGATTGGCAGATAATCTGGTTTCTTTTAACTCTGAAATCTTGAAGCATAAAAAGCTACTGATACAAATCTGAACACAAAAACATTGGTATAACTTCTGTAATTCTAATAGATTAGTAGAGTTTATATTTCATACCCATGACATGTCTAAGTGATATACTGTGGTTGACTGTAATACTGGCTTAGTGCCTTTACCCCCTTTATCTGGAGGTTCAAGCACACACAGTACAGATACACACCCATCATTTTCCCTGCCATCTGTTACCCCTGCATGTACAAATAACGCCAAAATCTGCTAACACACAGAGACACAAGAGAAAACATAGACACACACAAACACACACGTAAAAACCTCTATTTCACCTGCTACCCCTCGCCTACTGTTCTCCCATTGCCTTAATACGCAAACACACCCCATGTGTGACTCGCTGTTTGCCATCCACCACTTAGTCCCTGATGAGATCAATTTTTTTTTGTAGGAGGGGCCATAATTGCTCGATTATACACACACACACACACACACACACACACAAACTGATGCAGGTGCATAATGTCTCACACACACACACACACACACACACACACACAGAGACAAAAATCAGATTCATCAATCAGAGTTACCAAATGGAAATAAATACGTCTAATTATGTATTTAACCCAATGGTAATTAATAGCATTGAGACATGACTCTGTCATGATGAGAATAACCTGAGCCCGGGAGGGACCATTTTTTGGCACACGGGTAAATTGCCTTTTAATCCTCCAGCAGTTAATTTTTTATATGGTACATTCAAAAGCAAAAAATTAAGATGCACTGAATGAGATTTGTTTAACAGCTGCTTTCACTTTCAGTAAAAGAAGTTCTACAATCAAACAAATTAAACTAGCTGCTTAAAGGCAGGACCTCGTCTTCATTGAATAATCAGTTTATATTCCAGGTAAGGTGAAGCGGCAACAGTTTACCTGTGGCAGCTCATGGCAGTCACAAGCAGCGTTGCCCAAGCATCCTCCACTTCCTGCAGCTGAGAGCGCACCACCTCCTGTCCAGTGGCGCCATAGCTTCGCAGGGCCAACTCACCCTTACCCATCGCCATATTCAGCTTGACCTCCCCCTCCCCCTTCAAAAGCAGGATGTCCTGTCCAAACAGAGCGAGGTCAGAGTGAACTGGATTTAGACATCAAGAATTCAGATGCAGAAATGTTCAAACTAACAGCTCCCCCTTGTGTTCATTAGAAGAATTCTGAAATGTAACATTTAACTAATATTTCAAGGGAAATTACAGGTATGTGTAGTCTATTTGCAAAACCCCACCTCACCTGCACAGTCTCCAGCCTCTGCTCTAGCTGCTCTTTGGTTCCCATGGTGCTGTCTACTGTACCCAGCCTCTCTTGGATCTCCTCCAGCCAGGCCCAGACCCCTTGGAGGGTCTCTCCAAAGGCCTGGCTCTCTTGGCAGCCTCGCAGTCTCTCCCTGGCGGCCTTCAGCAGAGCCTGGTGCTCCATCTGGAGCTGGCCTGTCACTCTGACCTCTCCTCCTGACCCCCGGCCTGCTTCAGATAGAGACTGGGCCTCCTGGCAGAGATGCTCAATGGAGTCCCTTGCATGAGACAATCAAATATGTTATTGTTAAGAACATTTAACAGCCCATACTGCGGTTTCTATAACATATGTCCTCACACGCCCACATACACATACCTTCTTTCAAGCAGTTCCTTATGGAGGTTTTCCATCCTCTCCAGCTCTTCTGTGATGTCCATGACTCCCTGCTGGCTCTCTGCCCCTAAAACAGGCTCGCTCTTGAGGCTGACATCCATCTGCTTCAGCCAGTTTCTAATACCATCAGCGGAGCCATTAAAACTTGGGAGAAGACAGAAGCGGGAGCGGAGGAGAGGAATTTTACCTTTCTGTCCAAATTCCTTTGCACACATAAAATACACAACAAGGGTGATAACTGTACATACTTTCTCAGAAGTTCGATGCTCTCATGCAAGTCTTGTTGGTTCTGAGAGCAACTGTCCATGTAGTTCTTCCACTCTCTCTTACAGGACGAAAGATGCTCTTGGACCTGTGCCGCTCCAGCTTTAGACAGGTGGACCAGAAGCCTCTCAGCTTCCTCACAAACCCGAGACAGACGCTCATCACCCTCGGACATCTGCTCGACTGACACCTGTGGGTCGAGAACGAGCAGCATGTTGTGAAAAAACAACATTGGAAAACCATTTTTACATTTCCACTTTACCACAATGTTTGCACCACGACAAAAAAGGTATTAAATTATGACTAATATTACCTTTAGCCTGTGAAACTTAGCCCCAAGGATGGAAACATCTCCAGATTGATTAGAACAATCTTTAAGCTCCAACTTCTGATCTGCAAGCCAGGAGTGGAAGTCTTGGACGAGCTCTGTTCAGAGGGACAGAGAGTACAGGCTATAAGGAAAAACTATAAGCAAAGAAAAACTGTTGTGTGATAAAAGTAAGCAAGGCAAAAAAGGTTTAAAGTGAAGAAGCCTGAAGGAGGAGGGAGAGAGGAGGTGATGTGTTGAGCCAGATGGGGAGTGTGGGCGTGTCCATGCTGTGCAACGCTGGGTTGCCTTGCCAACTAGCCCAAAATGACTCCCTGGAGAGCAGATGTGACGAGAGCAGCATTACTCTCTGAGGCACAGGTGTGTGCCTGAGGATGAGAGCGCGCCAGTGTACCAGACAGTGTGTGTCAATGGAGTGTGAGTTGTAGTGGGCGGCTTGAGCGTTCTCTGGGGAACATATAGGATAATCAGCAGTAAATCTGTTGTAACACTAACACGAACAAATGACATTGCATCCTGTAGTTGTGCCATGTTTGAATTGGTGATCATGAGAGTTTAAGTGATATTAAAATGCTTTTTTCTCCTTATATGGAAATCAGAAAGTCACTTTATAAGTTATTGTTACAGAACCATAAAGAAAGAACTAAGACATAAATAAACAAGGTGTGATGGACTTAATCTCAACAAAATGCTAAATTGAAGCTGGGGTAGGCAACTTTGGATAAACCAGCCATATTAAAGCTTTTAGCTAATTTATTTGGGTATGAATCACACTGAAATTAATATGGGTGCTTCTATGTGATCTACTAAGGCACATAAGACCGTCAATGCCTTATTTGCGGTGCAGGGCAGGTTCTCTAGAGAGCTTCGTATAGAATCGTATTTTCATCCCTAACATGATTTAACTAAATTTAACCGCCACTTTTTGCAACTCGCCTGTCTGCTTTAGCTTGGGAAAGAATGTGCTTGTGTTCATTAATTGCCAAGGTAGACTGCAGACAGGTTGAGAGAGATGCAGGTCAGCTTAAAACAGGACTGGAACTCGACATTTACAAC
The DNA here is from genome assembly GCF_963584025.1 of Labrus mixtus. NCBI lineage: Eukaryota > Metazoa > Chordata > Actinopteri > Labriformes > Labridae > Labrus > Labrus mixtus. The sequence goes on along the minus strand of NC_083623.1, from coordinate 11,546,906 downwards.
AAATGCTTCTAAAATAAATTCTTCGCTCTAGTTTTAAGTCATATTCACATCCCATACCGTTGAAGTGGAGCTGTAACCCATCCTGCAGGTTACCCCTTGTCTTGGCACAGCGCTGCGCAACAGCCTCTGTTCGCTTTGCAATGGTGGTGAGCTCAGAGCTGAGGCATGACAACTCCTGAGAGGGATGAGACCTGCACAGAGCACTCAAGGCATCTCGAGCCGAGTCCATGTCTGCCCTCTGTTGCTGCACAACACCCTGCAGGTCCTGAAAAGGGAGTGTGTAACCTGTTAAAGTATCCTTTTTCAACGTGATATGTTTAGTTATTGAGTGGATTGCGTTGTTGTACCTTAACAGTGCCAATGTCTTCAGGAGAAGTAGCCTCAGTGAGGTCTGATAAGGAGCCCTCAACTGCCTTCAGCCGCTCGGCCATCTGGGACATGAGGTCCTCCAGTCGCTGCTTCTGGAAACTGAAGTAGGTCAGAGTGTGTTTGGCCTGGTTGTACACTTCCTGCGCATGGGCCATTTTCTTTTTGAGGTCTGATTCTAGGACCTGTATAAAAAAAGAAATTAGAGACATTTTACAAACTCCTATTTAAACAATGTATTAACAATGTGCTTTTATGTGCTTTTTATATTAAGAATTTTTTTATTTTTTTTGTAGCATCTGAAGTACATTACATATAAGTCCAACATGTTTAAAGCTCCTATGAGGAATTGTTAGCTGTTTAAGATCTGAAAATGAAACTGATGTCTCTTTATGACCTACAAAAGCAAACAAGACGCTAAGCATAATGATTGACTATTTGTAAATAGTTATTTTTAATGCCTGAAACCACTGCCACTGGGTATGTGTCAAGTGAAGTTATGAACTACATGCCGCTGAAGCAGCCTTTGTTCACATCTTCCATAGCAGAGATTATCCATGAGCGATAAATATCAAAAATTTGTGTGAGTAAAAGTTCCTCACAGGAGCTTTAATGGTAAATATTTCAGATTGAGAGGTTTGCTCTAACCATACAAAGTAATATGGCTACACAAAGTACCCTAACATGATGTTATAAAAATAAGTTATTTATTACACAGAGTGATTACTATCCAGTTGCATTAAATCAGATCTTTGGTGGTACATTTTTCTTTGCTCTTAACAACAACATGTCTCTTCCCCCCTCACCTGCATTTGTAACGGGGTTTCCTGCAGCTTTGCTCGCTCCTTCAGCTCCGTCACTCTCTCCTGCAGGGCATCGAGCGTCTGCTCTCTCTTCTCGACCTCAGCCTGCAGATTGAAGTGCAGGGCATTTCAATTAAATCACAGCTGCTGTGAAGTCAGTGTTACGACACCACCATCGTTATTCAAACACTCCTGACCTGAAAGGTGTCAAGATGGGCCTCTGCGTTTTCTTTATCGCTGAGATTGGTGACACTGTCGGTGAGATCAGCGATGGAGTTGGCGCTCCATTGGTTGATGTCCTGCTCCATGGACCTGAGGTCGTCCCAAAGGCTTACGCAGTATCCCAGCCTCTCTGTGTTTGTCTGTATCCTCTCTGAGACCTACGGGAAGAGAGACCAGTGGTCTATATGAATACCGAAAACATCTCAATCAACAGGAGAGGTATGATCCCCCCCCCCCACCCCCCCTTTGGGTTTACTTTTCTCTCTCCCTCTCTCAGTAACAAGGGACAGTATGCTTTACCAGAAGATGGAAGGAAAGCAGGACTTAATTGGTTTGACAGATGTGGGGATGAGAAGTGAGAGAGAGAGAGAGCGAGACAGGGAGGCAGATAACGTGTCTAGACTTGTTTATATTTCTGTCTCATTTGTGACAGCTGAGCAGCCAACTAAATCCCGTAAGAGGAGAAAATAGAAAAAAGGGAAAACAGACAGAAATAAATATCATTAAAAAAAGGAACAGCATTAGTGCCTGGTAGAGCTGAACAGTGGATCTCATAATTGATTTCTGAAAGTAAACAACATCAAAAACTGTGTTATTTTCTTCAAAGGGGTTTCCTAGTACAGATCTAGACCTGAGGTGAATTTGTGGGATTAGGACAATTCATTAATGCCGTGAAAAAGGTATTATTTTAACCCGCTCATCAGGTAGTGTTTCTATACTAATGTTATATATTCCTCTGATAAAGTATTTTATTTTAGCTGTCAAAGCAAATGCGCAGCATATGTTATTGTGTACCACTCACCTCCAGCCACTGGTCTCTTAATGTCTCTGTGTCTCTCTGGATGAAGCTCGTATCCGAGTGGGGAACCTTCTCCAGCTCTCTTTGCAGGTCCTCCACTGTGCTGATGAGCTGGTCCATGTCTTCCTGTTTTTCTATCAGTTCAGACTGCACTGTTTCATGCTACAGGGACAGAGAACATGCAGACGATATGACAACAGACCACCACTAGAGGGAGATCGACTGTACACACTTGAATTAGAGGGGCCGTTAGAATGCAATTCTATTTCTGAGATTTCAGTGAACTGACTGAAAAGCAAAATAAATCCTAGTGATTAAACACAAATAAAAATAAAAGCAGAATCAAAGTTTTGAGCTCTGCAAGATGCACCTATAAATACCTGCTTCACATTTTGATTTCGACTTGAAAGGATCATTTTCAGTTTTTGTTTTCAGAGAGATGTTTTGTCATACTGTGGACCAAGTGGGTAAAATATGGAAAGCAGCTACAGACAGATTTTGTTGAGTTGACCAACCATGGATCCTGTGATGCCGTCTTGTCTTAGCAAACCTTATTAAATTTGACTTTTTCTCTTCTGGAGTCTCTCCTTGATGTGTTATTAATATCTCCTATGTATTCTCTTTATCTACATCGAATCTACCTAGTTCTAATCACCTTTAAAGAAAAGAGGACGACAAAGCTGTCATTGTTTCAGAGCTCAGTTATATCAACTGCTATCCAACAACAAAAATAAAGAATGAAAAACAATATGATTCCTAATGATGTTAAGATCCTGCATCTTGATTTGATGACAGAAGATTTATTGCAAGCATTTCTGATGCCAAACAAGTTACAAACCTGGGACTCCAAACCTCAGAGAATGGTTGGAAATAGTTTAATAAATCTCTGTAATGGAAAAGATGATTTTCTCTCTATGACTTAAAGGAGCAACTTCTGCCAAGACGTGGGAGAAATGGACCGACTTTGATATAGAAGAAGAGGATGATACCTTCTTGTCACTCTTAGGACAACTGATTAATTTGACATGATATATGAGGATTATTTTACAAACTAAGGTGCCCCCACACATGTTTTTTTGTCTCCATATAAATTGGATTTTTTTCCCTAAATATTAGTAAAAAAATGCTGTGTAAAAAAGTTCATAAAGTAAAGTAATCATTGGTTTTTCTGTTCCAACAGACTTGATCATTTAGCTTCTTGGACTTTGACAGAGATGTTTCATAGCTATAATTTAATGTTCATAATATGCTTGCCTTAAAAAAGAAATGGAGGAGTAAATAAAAGTGTTCTAGGAAAAACATGAAGTACTGACTCGTATGAAAGTCCTCTTGGCTTCCTGGGCATCATGGTTGTGGTCGGGGAGATTGTGTGCAACAGCCTGAGCAGTCTCAACAACGGTGGTGAGGATTGACTTCAGGTGGTGGAAGTGGCGGAGAAGATCTACCAGAACTCCACTTTGTTCCTGACTGAAGGGGGAAAACACGAGGAATAAAAACACAAAGCAGGAATTGAACAAAAAGAGAGTTAAATCCCTCTCTGTCAGCCTTACTCCTTACCCGTTGGTGATCAGAGTCCTGACGTTCTCCCAGGCTGTCTTCACAATTGCTACCTCCCTGAGAGCCTCCCCTGCCAGCTCGCTGTCTCTCTGGGCCAGCTGGCCTCCCTTCTCCTCTAACCACCGCTGGGAGTGCTGCAGGGACTGGAGCTCATCCTCTAGCTGAATAAAGAAACGCAGCCTGGGAGAAATGGATGCAGAAGGAAACAATGAGGATTACTAGCCCGATTCCAATACAATATATCTAGAATTTTGAATCTACAGTTTACAGTTAGGCACAATGACAGAGACACGCATATTCAACAAAATACAGTATTCAAAGAGAAACACATCTGGTAAAGTAGAGACAAAGATTTTCTATGGGAGTGTTCCTCACCAAGTTATTATCAAACTGGCTGAAATAGCTCAACCTTTGTCACACAATAACAATGGCCTTGACGTCCTTCATATTAGTAAAATATGAAAGACGTAAAATTAAATCAGTGAAGTACAGAACATGTACATGTAAGAACAGAAAATTAGTGTTTGTTAGCCTAAAAAATGGTCATATTGTCCGAGAGCCTTAGCTAGGGGGTTATACGATATTGCTTAAAATGATGTCAATATTGCGAAGATGCTGGAATTGCAAGGTGCATACCTGTTTTGAAAGGCCTGTACTGAACTCTCTCTGGCCGCCTCTTGCCTCGCTTCATCCTCCAGTTTTTTCAAATTCTTCATCACCTCCTCCCTCCTCTCCCTGAAGGAGCTCCACAGTGCCCCTAAAGCGTCTGCCTCACTCTGCCTCCACCCCACGCCTCTCTGAACCTCCTCCAGGGCCATACTGAGAGACACTGCCTGCACCCTGCATGACGTTCTTCCATGGGGGGGGCTCACATCTTTGGACCTCTGCCACTCTACCCCACACAGGTAAAACTGTGCTTTGGCGAACTGACCATCCAAGCCAACTGCCTCAGCCTCAAGTCGGGCCACATCTGTAGCCACTTCCCCTATTCCGCGATGCAGCTCTTCAACTTTGGAGCCGTCCCAGCTTCCCCTTCCTTCCACTGCCTCTTGAAGTCTACGCACAGCCTCAGCTGCTGCTCCATGCTTCTCAAGGAAAGTCTTTAACTCAGTCAGGCACTCTTTGCGGAGGAGAAGTAGACGCTGGGATTCATTGAGGGGTTGCAGGCAGTCCTCTCTCCAGCCCTGCAGCTCCTGTTGGGCCTCTGGTGTGGAACAGCGAATCAGGGACGACTCTCTTTGCTGCAGAGCCTCTCTCATCGATGCATAGGCCTGTAGTTGCACCTCGTTCTCCTGCAACAAGATAGAGTAATTAGGGAAATCTGTATGAGCTCCAACAGGAATCAATATAAACTTGCTTACTGTAACTTCCCAAATAAACAGAGCCCATAAAGGACATCTTTGTTGACAGCAAATTATTGATTTCTCACCTTCAGCTTTGTAATTGCAGCCTCAAGATCAGCAATATCAACCTGGGAAGAGCTTCTCAAGCCAGACAGGAAGTTTTCACTCCGTTGGGTCAGAGTCAGCAGAGCCTGATCAAACTGCTCCAGCTGCTCCAACTGAGGCTCCAACAGCTCAAGTCTAAAATAGAGGAGGAGACAGTGTGGGTGAAGAATATGAGATCATGGTTTTGATAGGCAAAAAAAAAAATATCTTAGAATGCTGAATAAAGTTCAGCAGAGGAAGACAAATGTGAATCATGTGAATACCTGTGTGATATACTGCTCTTCAAAGCAGTGCATCTCTGTTGTATTTGCGTGAGGTCATCACTGAGCTCTTGTGTACGATCTTCAGGCGCTGTGGGATACAGACACAGCCCAAGATTCAAAAGGCCGTGGAGGAGAGCTTCATACGATGGCGTCTCCCTCTGCATTTCCTACACGGGTCAATAAAGATTTTGTAATTTCGCAACACAAAAATTATCAGAAGATATAGTGTACAAAAGGAGCAGTAAGAATAACACTTAAAAAGGTCAGATCAACACTTAATAATATGTTAAAAAGAAAATACGGAACCCCTAAGCTTATATGCATCCACATATTTAATTTATAATTGCAAAAGCACAAAACAAACTGAAATAGGCTTAACTTCATTAATTAGTTAACCTGATTGGTGTGGGCAATGACAACATGGTATAGTTAACAAAGTGGGCCTATTGTTTTGTTCCCACTATGCTAGAAATTATCCCGTTATCACAAAAAAAACAAGCCTTGATATTTTGAGTCAATGGAGTAGATTAATCTGTTATAATGTGAAAAAAAAGAAGAGAAAACTACTGACATTAGATCGTTATCATGGGAACAGGATGAATTAAAAGTCTGAATGCAGCTCAGGGCTTCCATAAAGGAATACACAAGTAGAGAAAACGATGTACCTGCACATTTCGTAGTTCATTCCTAAGTTTCTCTTTGTCTGCAGAGAGCAGCTCAGAGTCCGGACAGCAAACAGACTCACATCTTCCCAACCAACTTTTCATGGACGAAAGCTCCTTTTCAAATCTGTCGATGCAGAGGTGAAGCCAAGCAAAATGTATTGAGTTGAAATACATTTTCTGTTGCACTAATCAGCTGTAAATGACTATCAAACATAAACTGATTTTAGCAGTCTCTGAACTAACCCCATCATATACATACACACACAAACTGATACTGTCTGTCTTGTGTGTGTTTTTTTTTTAGGACCAAGCCCCAGTATCAGTGACAGTGTCATAATGGGGGAACCATATCTCAGCAGACCATCCTGTGCTTTAGGTAATCCCTCATACACACACACACTTGCCACTTGCAGGGGAGAAGATGAGGTTGACCGCAGAGGAACACACATCCACACAGACACACACAAACCCAGCGAGAGTTTATCAGCAGAAATAGAAGTGCGGTATTAGCTGGATAAATACAACAAAAAAAAAAAACATCACTTTAAAAATCTGCTAAGTGACTAGCTCACTGTTTTTTTCCCTCCTGAATGCGAAGAATAAGAAAGAATTGTTTGAGTGGAAGTCTATTGTGCGATCAAAGAAAGCGATAACAAAAGCATGTTATTGGAATTGAAAGGCGACGGCTGACTGGGGGACAGACAGATTGTATCAGAGACAAGCTCTCGCTGCTCTGCATCCTCCTAAGATGAGGGAATGTTTCAAGGAATAAAAGAGGAGATTGGCATAGAAAGAAGGATTCAGCAAAAAGAACACATGCACAATGAAAGGGGAAATAGAAATGTTTACACAATCAGATTGATATACGTGTGTTGAACAAAAAAGAAAAAGTACTGTTCAGTTAAGGAATAGTTGTGCTCAACTATTTTTACAGGTCCATTTTCATTTGCTAAACAGCGCATATAATAAATATCCAGGATAAGACCAAAGGTAAGATACCACTGACTTCTTTCACACTCTAACAAAAAAGAAATGTGCTTTATGATTCTGAGAACTTTTTCTGTCCTGAAACATTTAAAATTATTTTCTAGAATTGTATAGAGGCAGTATGTGATCACATGGACAGAGAAAGAAATAACAGACAGCCCTAAAGAGGAAGTCTGAGATGTGCTGAAAGAAGCCTGCTATAACATACCAGAAGATTACTAAGGAAACTTCAAGACGGTCTCCTCAAAGGAGTTAAAGATGTGCTAAGTGCAAAGGGAGGTCACAATAAATACACACTACTCCTGTAGGACATTGTCTTAATTCCTTTTTAAAAAAAATTTGTTTACATATTTGCTGCACTCTCTTGTTCTATTGTATTCAACATATTGCGTAATACATATGAATAGTCATTAGATCCTTGGATATTTAATTCAGTTACACATTCAGCACATGTGCATAAGGTTATATTCTTTTTTTAAACCACTATACCAGTGTAGTATTATTTTTTTCTTCTTACACTAAGTTCATTATTCCGTTTTCAAATGAGCCAATATCTTTAATAAGCTCAAATAAAACCATACAAATGTTGTTTATTTTACCTTTGCCAAAGTGCTAGAAGGCTCTCTAATGTGGATTGCTTCTCTGCGCCTTTTGCCATAAACTCTGCCTGTTGTTGCTGGTGGTTAGCCACCTCTTCCTCCAGCTGGCTGCCCTCACCGAGCCTCTTCACGGCTGAACACAAAGCCATCAGCCTGGGGTTCAGCTGCTCGACAGCCTGGCAGACCTCCTGGAGGACACAGAAGCACACTTGTCATCAGCTCTGATGACATTGTTAAACCACCGAGGGTACCAGTCTGAGTTACTCTTGAATATAAATAATGCTAACATGATAATTATGATGATGCCAATCGTACAGTGTCAGTAACATGTTGTGATTTTGTGACGTAACAATACAATTCCATTCCTTGTGTGGTTTTTCTTACCATATGGTCCTGGAGGATTTTGTATGTCTCACATGATGATGTGCAGTATGTGACGGGACAGTCCAGCCTCTCTTTAAGATCACTCATTGTTTTCTTGACCTGATAATGACAAAACTTAACTCATTCAGAAGTTAACACACTCAAACTAGCACAGTATATTTCAATGAATGCCCCCACCCTATTCAATCACTGCTGCTGTGTACCTGTTCAAGGTTATCGTTATATCTCTGCCTGTATGTGGCGCTCTGGTTGAGCTGGCCTCCGAGCTGCTCTACCCTCCACTTCATCTCTTCCCAGTTACGCCTCATCTGTGCGAGTTGTGTCCGAATACGTCCAGCTTCCCCGGGGGTCACAAAGATCGAGAGGGCCTCGCAGTCCGCCTCCATGTGAGCCAGCGCGACCCGTCTCTCGTCTAAAACCTCCCCCACAGCCTGTAAGGATGAAGCAGCAAAGGAGTGATAATCAGAAAAGTATAAGAGGCAGGAGTTGGGGAAAATAAACATGACAGAATATAAAATAGTAGAAAAATAAAAAAAATGATAAGGCGGAGACATTGCTGTGCTTTATCTTCAATGTACTCCCTTATCTCCCTTGGAAAAGGTTGTGTCAAAGTACTGACTCAGGCATGCATATGAAATCGTAACTAATCAAATGGCTTCTGCAGGATTTTTGGGTGTTTTTTGCCCTGGGTCGACATGAGATTGACAAGGCCCAGATCAGGCAAGCAGAGCTTATATTTTCTTCAATATGATCAATTTCTTTTCTGTGTCTGAGTCTTTGCTGCAGCTCTGACCCAATTTCCCCTCGGGTTAGATTAAAAATGTCATTTTATTTCCTCCTAATCTTAAGAACCTCGAGGCCACTCCGTTACTGTCATTTATGGACTAAAGCGCAGACAGCAAAACTAATTTCACTCAGAGCTACTTTAATACTTTGTATGGTTTATTTGGGAATATCCAAATATATTACAGGAGCTGTGTATGAGTCAGTATCATGATCATCTATAAAGGACTGACCTAGAGCATAAAAACAAGGTGTAGAATACCTCCACTTTGCTGATTTGTTTGTCCAGGCGATCTGTGGAGGAGGAGGTGCTAACAGCGTCTAACTCCTCCTCTGTCTTGTTCATCCACAGAGAGACAGCCTCAGACTCTCTGCTGAAGCGCTCCCACCGCATACACACCATCTCCAGCTGGACAACACTGAAAGGATAGGCAAAAACTATTTGAAACAGTATAATATAAATGTACCAGGGGGAAAAACTTTAGAGAACACTCTAGATTTGTCCTAATCAAACAAAATACTTTACTTTGAGTATATTTCATATTTCTTTTCATATTTGATTTATTTACTAATTTCAATGTTTGGTTCCCAAAAAATATAACACAACATGAAATATGATTCTCATGATAACACTGTCCATAAGCAAACAGGAGCAGGGAGAAGAAAAGCACTTCTTTCAAATTTCAAAGGCATGGGAGACATAAGGATGAGGATGGGATGTACTTCTTGTTGAGGTGGTCTTGAAGTTGTGCGACAGCTTCCTTGCTGGACTGGGCCTGCTGCAGAAGAAGAGTCTGATTCTTCGGGCCGAGCTGAACATCTGCTGCCTTTTCCAGGAGGAGATCTGCTTGTATGGAAAACTCCTCACTCTCTGTTAGGAGCTCCTACAGGCCAAAGGAGGGCGTGTTTTAGTACAGGAAGATACAGATCATACGATACATGCATGTTCACCAACACACACATGTTCTGCCCATTCATACCTTGTTATGCTCCAGTTCCGTCCTCAGGCTGTCCACGTTGTTGAAAATAAGTTCTTTGTGCAGCTCTTCGTTTGTGTTACTGACAAACCTCCAAACGGTTTCTCTGTCGGCTTCAAAATTCTGCCAGGAGCTCAGAGTTTCCTTGAGATCAAGAACAACAGCAGAATAATCTCAGTGGGCTTTATTCAGAACATGTACACACTTGTCTTCCAGAATCACATTTTGGATCAAAATAATCGGGCCGAAATCTCACTAGACTTTTTTTCCCTAAAAAACGTAATTTAATACTATAGGAACAGACTTTACACATTGTCATTCATTTCTGATGTTTTTGTGTTCATTTATGTGCTTAACAATGTTTTCCTCTGAATCAATTTGATGACAGTGATAGAGGGTTATAAACAAATCCAAAGACAACAGAAAGAAACTAAATTAAAATACCAGACAACAATCAATAACCTTGTTTAGATCCAAGAATCAATGATCACTGTGAGGGCGTGTGGATGCTTACACATGAACACATGAACACATTAGCACACGCCACACGTGAGAAAAAACATGGCTCATTGTACCTGCAGGTTGTGCTCCTTTGCCTCTGATTTACGGTCCACCTCTCTGAAAGCTCCCTCCAGCTCCCGGAGAGACTCACTGAGCGTCTCCCCCTTCTGCAGCTGTCGGCAGTGAGACACCAGGAGCTCCGCCTCTCTCCTGTTAGCGTGCAGGCGCTTTAAGTGTTGCTGTAACAGACGAGTGGAGTAAGCAACCAACATGTATCACAGCGTGGATTACAACAAGCATTATGACCCTCCACAGTGTCAAGCAGTGGCAGTTACTGTCCAGTTGAGTCTCTCACACAAGTGTCTGATAACTACATTAGAGGGATCAACCCAAGAAGTGTTTATATCTACACCTATCTATCTCTACAGATCGAACATATCTGCATTATATAATGTGTTGATATTGGATGTTTTTTTCTCCCTAATATAGATATCTTTTTTCTTTTTTTTAACTGTAACTGGTTTGCTGTCTCAGCTGATTTCCAATGGGGGGGGGGGTCAATTATGGGGCATCTCCAGATTAAATAAAGGGTTTGATTTAGAATTTCAAACGTTTCAGGTGACTTTTCTTTTCATGTAATGTCAGAGACTAAAAAAAAGGCTTCAATCTTACAAGAGACTGCTGAGTTGGCTCTACATCTTAAAAATCACTAATGGCGAGTAGTTAAAACACCTTGTCTCAGCAGATCTTAGACCCTCAGGGGCTGTTAAATTAACTTCAATATTATGTGAGGTTACTTTCCTTTACATCAATCAAACCACACACAATCCAAACAAAAATGACATTTCCATTTGGTCGAACTACATCTTAAAATTCAAATAGAGACGTTGACTGCAGAAATTGAAGAAGTTAGAAATGTTTCCATAGAAACACACTTTAACTTGTGTATAATACTATATATTAATCAACCTATTTCAGTGTCATTTGATCCTCCCATTATCAAAATATCTGTGCACAATAAAACCACACTGCTTCCTTTGCTCTACACACACCTGGTGAAAAAGGTAAAGTTGTTTTGCCTCCTCCAGCCCCTCTGCCTCCAGTATCCTGCTGGTCTGCTCCTCAGCCTCCCTGCGTGCTCTCAGAACCTCCTCCAGTGCACCGTGCACCTCCTCCCTCAGCTCCTCGTACTGGAACATAGCAGAACCCTCCTCACCCCACTGTGGATGAGGATTAGACACAAAGATTCTGTTGAGAAAACTAAGGAGACGGACAGGTTTTATGTTTTTCCTTTTAAACTCTTGGAATACCTGACAAAGTGAAGAAAAGAGAGCCCGCAGGTCAGTGGAGAGTTTGGCCAGAGCAGTTCTCTGTCTCTGGACCTCCAGATCAGAGCTAACCTCAGACAGCCCAGCAAGACGGCTCTTAAGCCACAACAGGCTCTCCTCTCGGGCATCTATTGCTTCCTGCAGAGCCTGGAAATTGTGCAAACAAATCAATTTACAAGCAGGTTTCTGAGATAAAGTAGTATTGGATTATAACTTAACCTCTGCTCCAACGGCAGAAAATATTAAGTGCTAGCTCACCTGGACAGCAGCATCAACTTGCTCTTTGTGGCTGGAATTTCTTGAAGTCTCTTTTAAGAGTCTCACCTGCCTCTTTTGAGAAGAGACCCAATCAGAAAGCTCACAGAACCTACAAAAAAAGGAAACCCTAGTTGAACCCCTTGGAGCAATAAAACTGTCTTTTAGATTTTGAAGCTACTAAGAGCGCTTTGCCTTTTTTTCCAATCCCTACCTCTCGTTCCAGTCTTTCCATTTATCAGGGTGCTGCTCCAGCTTGAGGTGGGTGCTCTTGATTTGCTCCATAACCTCTTCTACAACGTTTCTGGTGGAGTCTAACGCGCGATAAGCCGGGTCGTTGTCAGGTAACTTCTGACACAGATCCTCCATGATTCTAATCCTCTTCTCACAAGAAGTCAGAGGTTTGCGTTCCCTAAAAAAAGTCTGGAGATAAGAGAGGAGGACATTGTGAACCTTAGATGCTGAAGGACGCTGATTATGAAGACATTAAGTGATTTCATCTTTCTTTTACACAGTCACGTTGATGAATGTGTTGTTAAACCAAAGCTTAGTCTCACTCTGTGCTCTTTGATCACTCTCTCGCTGGTGCAGGTACCAGACAGGGCGTGCACTTCTCTGTCCAACTCCACTCTGCAGTCTTGTATGATCACACAGACTCGACTTCGCTCCACCTCCACCTTCAGACGGAGCAGGTGAGACGGTACCTCAGCCTGGATGTCCTGTGGAAAAGACAGAGAAGACTCATTACATATAAGACATGGTAGATAAGATAGTCAGGCATAATATCAATTAGTTTCAGTGACTTTTGAGGAGTCAACAAAACTGTCAGAAACCGACTATCCTCTGAGGAGACTACAAGTAAACACATAGAGGTTGCAGTTTGCTCCGACTAGTACAGGTTAATTGGAAAGAGACCAGAGAGAACTCCATCAAAGCCAAAGGTCTTCCTGGTTAAGTTAATGAAGTATCGGCTATATGCCTCCGGAGATGTCTTGTAATTAGTGAGAACGTTAACGCATGTGAACCCCTGACCTTCCAGTGTTTATGCAGCCTGCGGACAGTTTCTTGCAGCCCCTCCTGCTCCTCCTGGGGAAGGATGTCAGTCAGCTCGTCGCATGCCTTCAAGAAAACACTCAGCACACGCTGGTCGAGTTGGCCCAAAAAATCCTGTACGGAGAGAGAGGAAAAGAATTTGAGGAGATAAATGAGGTTGTTTTTGGCATCAAGAATTCTCAGAGACTCGTAAATAAGTCTTTGTGGCCAAACAAAATGAAAGTAAGAAAAATAAATAAATAAATCATTTTTTTTTAAAAAGTTCACTCATTGGTTTCTCAAGAACTGATATGAAGCCTAACAATGGTGGTCTCCATATTGGCAATGCTACCGCTGCCTAACTTTCAATGTAGAAACAGACAAAGAGATGGAGAAGGGTCAGGCCTTTAGCCTCAAGTGGGCACTTGAGGACCTGCAGTTTTCTGCACATCTGCATCGGATTCATTTTGCAACACTAGTAAATTCTACCAACCACAATTTCCCCCCAAAACATGACCTACAGGTATTTTTGAGAATTTCTGTAGTTACCTTATTATACACGTTGGGCTTGATTCACTAGAATTGTCGCATAATTCGCATAATTGTTTTCCTTATCACTGTCAAGTGTGCGTGTGACATCACTTATAAACACTGCGGTGCAATTACAAGTCTCACTATGTTAATCTTTTTTCCCATTCTGAATGCGTCAGTGTTTGTGTATTAGACACTTTTTGCATCCAAAGGGGCCAAATTTTCCCCAAATGACCGCACAATGCCTCATTTAAATATGCGCAAACAGTACCGTCTCACAGAGATGCTGTTTACTCTGCAGCGCAGTTCGGGGCGCACTTAACCCTTTGAGTGTGTTTTGTCAATTGGACGGTGTGTTTTTGACTCAGAAGATTCAGCGGGCACAAATACCGCGCATCCTTTTGTGAATCAGGCCCTACATTTGTCTTGATTGACAAGATAGCACTTAGTTGTGTTGTATAAGCACATCATACATTTAGAGACTAGAATTCTCTTATACATTATCTGTACCCTTCATGGACTTGCTCTATTTGCAGCAGAAGGTTACATGATGAACTTACAGTGTGTTTCTTCAGTAATTCTTCAGCGTCTCCGGTTTCTTTTAAGCAGCCCTGAGCTTTCTTCAGTACTCTCTCCAGCTCTTGTCTTGATTCTTCAAACCTCCTCCTCAGGCAGTTGTTCGCCTCTTCCTGCCTTCTCCATTCCCCAACCTCCTTCAGCAAAGCCTGAAAGGACGGACGGTAGATAGTTTTGATTGTAATCGGTCTCTTTGGTAATACGGTTTAATTACATTATTTGTCTTACATTATTCAAATGAACACCGAGACACTTGACTAAATCTAATCTGCACTATTGCCTCCTGGGTGTTTTGATGTCCTTGTAAGCTCATTAATGTAATCAGTGTTGTGGGTAATTCAGGGTCTGTAAGGCATTCTGGTGTGCACTCATGTATGTTTAACACTTACCTGTGCTGACGCCTGTATTTCAGCCACCCTCTTCTGCAGCTGGGACAGGTCGAAGTTTCGGAGCACCTTGCTGTTGGACAGCAACCTCTGCAGGGTGTTGTAATTCCTCTCAATCACTGACAGACAACGTTTACAGGTTTGCTGCTGGTTGAACAAATCCTGAGGAAATGGTGGACACAATGAAGACAAAGGAGAAAATGGGTTGATATCAGTACATTTAAATAGTCTAACACTGTTAGTATGTCAGCAATTCCCCTCCATTCAAACAAAGACTTTAGAAAGATGAGGTTGTAAAGACTAAGATTTATATTTTATCAGTGACATCGGGATAGTAGTGAAGGAGCTAGAGCAGGTACAACAGAAAGCAGATGTAGTTGTATTTAATGCAAAGGGAATACATTACATACAGAGAAAGTTAATATTTTTTGCTTTGGTTAATTTTCTAAATAATGCAGATATTTATTTTGATAAAAATAACTCCTGATTACTTTCTGCCATTAAACAACCATGAGATACATCATTACACTGTGAAACTGCACTGCACAAACACTAAAACTCTGGAGAAAAGGACCCTACATTCAACTTTTACCTGGCAACCATTTAATTTGAGTTTTGTCGTATTCTTCACATCTTACCTGCCACTTTTGTTTTTGCTGGGCCTGGCTCTGTGGGTCTTGGTCTCTGGCTGCAGCAGTGATGCGACTGGCCCGCTCCAGGGCTTGGTAGAAAGTAGTGACGTGTTTCTCCATCTCCTCCAATAGCGGCAGAAAGACATGACACTCCCTCACAAGGGGGGGACACCGCTCTCTCACCTGGGGACAAATCATACAGGCCATTAAACTGTGACACAGACACTGACGACAACGAGTGATCAGACTATCTTAAATGTCTCATAAAGGCAAATGGTAAGTGTGATGCTCTATAAGAAAGGTTGGAATAGACTTGAAACTACTTTTATGTTATGTTTAGGTGTAAATAATATCTACCTTGCTCAGCTGACTCTTGGCTGTTGCCATAGTTGCCATGACCCTGGCAGCCTCGTCCTGTGGCGCATCTTTGGCAAGGAGCTGAGCACTGCGGCCAGCCAACTTGTATTGTGTCTCCATGGAAACAACCTTTTGCCTGGTATTCTGAGATGAGGCAAAGGGTCATCAAAGAGAGTCTTAGATGAAAACACTTTCATCAAAACTGCATTAGGCTGTAAAAAACTGTATGTGACATAGTTGTCTGCAGCTCTGACTGAAGTGTACATTCAGTGAGACGTACCACAACTTGGAAGAAAATGTAATTAACTCATTTGATATGTTTCTACAAAATGCCTGCCATACTTAGTTAATAGTTACAAAAAGAACTGTAATGAACTCAGTCAAATGCATGTAAATTAATTGGTGACAGGATCTGAGTCTAATTTGAGCAGAAACAACAGAGCATGTTCAAGGGTGGTTGTAATGGTCAGCTTCTCTCACCTCCACATCCTGCAGAAAGCCTCTAACGCTGAGGAAAGACACCTGAACAGGAGCATTAAGTTTGGCCTCTGCCGTGTCCAGTAGCTCTTTCAGCGCCGTCACAGCCTTCAAATGGTCTTTTCTCCACTTCTCCAGCTCATCTGCACGGGCATACTGCAGTACAATAAAGATCATAAAAACATTAGCATTGATTTTATGAGAGACCTTAAATGAGAGAAATGGAGGGATCTTAACATTTTGGCTTCTCAAGTTCAGCATGGTTTAGCCATCAGGGACCTTTGGCTCTGGAATTATCTGTAGTCTTGCCTTTTAGGTGGTGTTGTCTTTTCACTGTTTTTATTCTTTTTATTTGTGTCTATCTGTTTCTACATTTTTACCAATTATACATGATCCTGCTTTTTAAACCATTGTCTTATTGCTTTAATTGGACCCTCATTTCATCTGACTTTTTGAGTTTTATTCTTTCTGGGTTTCTGTTTTGGTTTTGTTATTATTATTCTCCTTTTTTTGGGGTAAACTTTCTACATTATGTTAAAAAAATATCAGTGTTAATACTTTTCTTTATGTAACAAGTGCAGATGAGGGACAAATTGTTCCAAATATTCAGATAATACTCTTTCAAAATCACCCATGTCCTTTTCTTTTAACAACTAAATTAGCTACAATGCATAATTCAATAGGAGATAGAGTGTGATCCAACTCTTGCTCTCCTCTGACAAACTGTACAGAGTTTATCTTTTGTTATTTTTAAAGGTGTTTTTCTTTACTTGTTTGACTTTGAGAAAGAGGTCTCTCCATCGTCCGTTCAACAAAAGAAGCTGCTGCTTGAGCTCAAGTGACATGGTCTCATCGCACGTCTCAATCAGAAAATTCCCTGCGTCGTTCATGGCTGCATGCTGATCCATCCAGTGGCTGAGATTCCTGAAAAACTCCTGGAAGAGAGAGAGAGACTCATTAATAAAACAAAAAGAAACAAAGAATTAATAGAAACAAAGAAAAACACAAAGAACGAGTGTCAGAAACAAAGACAGTCACTCAAAAAAGGAAACAAAGGAAGGTATTCAAAGATAGAAACAAAGAGAGGACAATAAAAAAAAAACTGGGGTAATTAGCCGTCTAATCCTTGGTGGGGTGTGAATCTGAGGTAACCATAGCAATACGACAACTGAAATATCCTTAGTGGCTTGTTGTAAGTCAAGGAGATCATTTGATACTTGAGTGGAGACTGCTAATAGGATTTCATTTAGAAGACCAAATGCTTGAAATTAGGCTGACATGGATTTTATTGCGTCTTCTCTGTGGCAGCCCATCAAATAAAATACAAGTCTGAGGGGACACTTAATCTGTCTAAGAAAAAAAGTTAGTACTTAAAGTATACGGAGGCGTTTCCTACAATCTCTTACCCGCTTAGTATTTTCTGGCTGGCCCAGGGTTTCTTCAGCATCCTCCAGCCAAGCTTGTAAGGAGGCCACGATGGAGCTGTACCTCTCCCAGTTAGAGAGCACCTCCTCCAGCATGCTCCTCACACTGCGCACCTCCATAGACAGACTCCTCCACTGGGTCACCACCTCCCGCATGAACCTGCGTACTCCCATCTCGCCCTCATCCACTGAAGAAGAGATACATTAACTTAACTAAGAAAAATACATCAACAATGATTTAGAGTAGTCATACTTCTACGGCCAGCACCGCTGCTACTTCAAATCCTGTTGGTATCGCTGCGGTTGCTGATAACAAAGCTACTCATACAAAAGTAGTGAAAACACATTTTTGAAGATTTATTTTTAGGCTTTTATGCATTTATTTTAGTGATAGGACAGTGGATAGACTCAGAAACCAGGAAGAGAGAGAGAGTGGGGCGTGCAATGACATGCGGGAATGGAGCCACAGGCCGGATTTGAACCTGGGACGCCCGCTTTGAGGGCTTAAGCCTCTGTATATGGAGTTACACGTACTAACTGCTAGACTACTGCCAGCCCTTTAATGTTAAATGTTTATTTCTATGGATTTCGACAAGGTTGAAGCAACACTGTGAACTAATGAACTTAAACTCTCTTACAAATAAAAAAAAAACTGAATTTATGAAAAATAAAAAATACAATTTTATTAATTAATTCAGAAGCTGCATAATTTCTTCTTCAGGCAGCTCATGGTTGCTAATGTAAGCTACATTTGAGCTAATTGTGTCTGTTATTTTTAAGTCAATTTGATGACTCATGGACTCTTCTCCACTCTTATCTTTGTTTCAGCATTTACATTTTCTCATCATATAATTTTCACTTTGTCCCTCGTTCAGGGCAGAAGACACATTGTTCAAACATAAACAACAACAACAAAAAGACTTCAGAAAGGCAGATGGGGCAACACGCCTTTACATAGAAGTCTCTGACCTGAAAAACTCTCACCACAGGGACATGCAGTGTCTCTGTAACTGTGTTCCATTTTATTGGTTAAAAAAAACGCTCTGGTCTCACAAGGCCGGTGTGACGAACTATTGTCAGCCAGTGTGGGGCAGAAAAATAACTTAACACCTAATACAAATATCCAGTTTCAGATGCATGTTGATCATATGGTAGTGCCCATTTAAATAGTAGTTCAAAAGTCACTCTCTTTCCTCAGTTTGCTGTAACCCTGAGATCCAACTGATCTCTCATCCAGCCAATCAGAACCGAGTAAGCTAACTTACAGAAAAAAAACATGTGGGGGGTGGTGATGGAGGGGGTCTCTTCAACAGTGGGGTCGACCAATCAAGACTCAAATGTCCTGATTTCTCGCCACACCTCACTTCTCTGCTCTGCATACCCTAAAGCAGCACAGCCTTGAAACTTAATGAAACCAACAAGCTAGCTCTGTAAGCGCCCAGAGACCTGCAGAACTGGAGCAGCCCCTCACTAGCAAATGGGGTCGTATTCCCCACTGAGAACTGGGAGTGAAGGAACCTCATTTAGCAGTAGCCTGCAGACTCTCCCCATCTAACCGGCTGTAAAACCAGACAGGGGAAAATTGCACAGGTTGGAGGGAAAACCTTGTTGTTTTTTTTGGTGCGACAGCCGAGAATAAAGTTGAGATATGTGGACAATGGAAAGATATTTAGTGCCGCTCAGTTTCACGTAAAAGTAACACTAAGAGGAAAAGAGTGATAGAAGTCTGGATGATATAAAAACCATTAGATTACTTTTATTTAAGAACATTAAAAGAATTTGGCATAACAATGAGATAAAGATGTTATCAGATTGTCTTGTTGCGTAATGCATCAAAGGGTGTTCAGATGTTCCTTTCAGCTGCACACAAAGGTCAAAACACTCAGTTTCTCAAAAGATTCTCCAGGAAAATGACATAATTAGGATCAGCAGTAAAATAATATTAATTTACTTGGAGGAGCGTCCCCCTTAGCCACCCTTAATTGCGATAATTTAACAACAAAAACACACTTTTACATGGCATGCTCGTGATCCAACCAGGTTCTTTCAACCATCATATCATCAATTGACTGGGTATCTTCAGAACTCTTACCTGAGCTGTCAGCATTGACATAAGCCTCGGCAGACTGTTTCAGGGACTGGAACAATGCATCGTACTTTTCAAAGAAATGTTGCTTCTCCACGAATGACTGATGAAGAAAGAATCAAAATGTTGTTGGGAAATAAAGGTACAAGTCATATACTCTATAGAGGGCTATTTCATACAATCTCATGACTTTAAACCGATTATGTTCAAAAATGAAACAAACACACTTTCAGTATTTTTCTTATCTCTCACATTAGCATAATAAAGGAGCCCCAAAGGTTTAAATACCATTCAGTCCATCATGTTTAGAGTGAGTCAAAGCTTACTACATAGTTGTGGAGCATCACTTCCACAGACTCTTGTCGGCCATATTTTATGATCCAGGATTTGAGCTTAGATTCGGTCAGGGTGAGGAAGGCTTGCATGTGGTGTTGGTTTTCCAAGTATTCCATTCTTGCCAAATGTATGCTAGAAGATGTTGAGACAAAGTTCATCCTAAAGAAGACAAAGTTTCAAAAGTATTTTAGATATACAGCTTGACACTTCAAATCAGAAAAGCTGAATTCAGAGTAAAGCAAAAGGAGTTTGCCTATGATATTTAATAAAATAGTATGTGTACAAAATGTTACAATTGTTTGAAATGCAGAACAATAACTTGAGCAGATATTACCTCTCAGCCATGTCTTGGAGCTGGTCCAGGGGAACAGGAACTCCATCAACACTTCTGTCTTTATGGATCCTCTGAAAAACCTGCAGGTGACTGTCTAAGCTCTTCAACACATCCTGCACAGTGTAAATACACACAGCACACAAACACAGAAAAAAAACAAAAGAAAACTTGTTAGGACCACACAGAAAAAAAAAAGGTCTTACAACATATTCAAAATGACTTGTATATGCAGACTTCAGTTGTGTGTCAGTGGCTCCATGCTAACCTTGTGCTGCTCCAGAGCTCTGTGTACAGTGCTGGCCGTCACATCGTGGGCCTGCTGCACGACAATCTCTTGTCGCAGGGCTCCTTCGGCTTCATGCAGCCACGCCCCAACCACATCCAGAGGAGTCGGCAGGGACCTGTCCAGAAGCAGATGCCAGTCCAGGAGCTGAAGTTAGGAAGAGAGTTGAGGAATCAACAAGAAAAACATTGTTATTGTCCAG
Organism: Labrus mixtus; assembly: GCF_963584025.1. Classification (NCBI taxonomy): domain Eukaryota; kingdom Metazoa; phylum Chordata; class Actinopteri; order Labriformes; family Labridae; genus Labrus; species Labrus mixtus. Next base: position 11,526,313 of record NC_083623.1, on the reverse strand, counting down.
CTCAAACAATTGCACCTGAGCACAATTTAAAGACATAAACTACAGATAAAACAATCACAAAGACACGCTGCCTTTATATGCAGAATATCTACTGTACAGCCAAATAATGATATGCTATTGCTTCAAACATTTCTGTCTTAATTCAACCAACTAAATCATTGATTCAGGGAAGACAAATTGCAATCAACAAACCGTTTCTGAAGCAGGTTTTTTTCTCACCCTTTTAGAGACCCTTTCCCAGGCCTGTTTGACCAGAGCCTGATCCACTGTCAGCATCCCATCCTTCTGAGCGGACTGCAATGCTCCCTCCACCTGTTTATGCCTCATCTCTAACTGGACATGAAGACTTTTGAACAACTAGAAAGAGAGAAGAAGTGTTTCAGCTCCCTGTCACATGTGAAAATATGTACACAAATATTAAAGGGAGCGTAAAGAAACATCAGGAAGTGCTCTATAAGGAGGGGTCATGTCATCTTTCAGTTCACAGGTTCTTTAGCTAATTGCCTCTGAATAGTGTCCCGCTCTCTGAGTTTAGATTCCCGGACTCTTCTGAATAATGTGCAAAGAAAAAAGGGATATCCCACATGCTGCTCAATATGGAAAGTATCCTGAGGCCTAGTGGAATAAGCCAGATTGACTGAAAATATGACTGCTGCTGTCTGATCCCCACAGTGTAATGCAACTGATTAAGCTAATAATAGGAGCGTCTGTGCCCAGTGTGCCCTGTTTAAGCTGCACACACAGACAGACAGACACACACACACACACACACACACACACACACACACAGACACACACACACACACACACACACACACACACACAGACACAGACACAGACACACACACACACACACACACACACACACACACACACACTAACCTGGTACTGTTGAGCGAGATTGCCCTCCGTCTCCTGGGACTGTATTGCGTCTCTCTCCAGCTGGTCGAGCCACATTTTGAGCTCCCTCAGGCTCTTTCGCTGCTCTCTCTAGGAGGCCGGGATGGTGCAGGGGGTGATGGGGTGAACAACGGAGTGAAAGACAGACATAGAAGATGGGAAAGTGCAAAGAAGAAATCAAAACAAATGAAGAAAAAGAAAAAGAGTGGAGTATAGAGTAGAGAGGGAGAGCAGAAAGATAGAGACAAACCAGAAAAGATGTTAAGATGGATTGATGAAAGGACGGAGGGAGGGAGAGGGTGACAGAGAGGTCATGTGCTGTTAAACATGTGTTTTCCTAATCCTCACTGTGTCTCCCTGTAGGACAAAACGTCAAAAACCCACAGCTGCCAAAAACACTCAGCTTAAACAGGGTACTTTGACTAAGACCCCCCACTAACACTTCCCTGGATTTTAAGTTACCATGACGACAATATTATGCTGCTGAAAAGCTTGCGAGTGTATTCAGTTTGAGAGCTGTTCAATCGCAGTCTTTTGAGTATTATCACTTCACATTAGCTCCTGTAGGGATTTTAAACGTTATTCTTAATGACAGCCCTAATACTTTCACATAGACTAAGCCGTATCGGAAGGGAAGTACACTTTTATACAATGTACTGGATTCACCAAAGCTTGTGTAAATTATTTTACATAAAGTGCCTCAGTTGCATTTTGTTTTAGAGCCATGCTAGAATGGCTCCCACCTTGCCAACTTTAAAATTGTGTCTGAAAGGATATTGTTATTCCTCGTCTTTAACCCAGCATTGGACTATATTAGTCCATCCGTCTTACTGTGTTTTATTATTTCATTAATGTCTGTATTTTTCATATTTGGATGGACTTTTATACATATTTTTTACATATAATTAAAATGTGTTTAATAGTGTATCCTATGTGCCATTTGCAGATTTTATGTATTTTTTCCTGTGCTTTAATTTATGCTATTTTAACTCGCTGTTCTGCACTTGGTTAAAGTTTTTTTTAAATGTGCAATATAAGTAAAGTGGACTCGATTAGATTGAAATTTGTTTTTTGTTTTATGTGAAAACACAACGGCCAATTAACCTTCATTCACTAGACGAATATGTTGAGTGTTATCAAGAACTGTCAGCAGAGAACAAAGCATGTGTGAAACACAACAACTCACACAGGCGTCATCAGAGTTGGACAATAACAAAACACGGACAGCTTTACGGCACAACACAGCTCCTGACACTGTTAACCTTAAAAACAGGCAACCTCTTTCCACAAGGTTTCCATCAAATACACTGTATCAATGCACACTGCCGACGCCAGAGGCTTTCATTGTCATGCTAATGGAACCAAGAGCCATAGCGCTAGGTGGTAACGTTAATAAATGGTAATATCACGTCATTATAGCAGACTTCCTTTTGTTATCATCTTAGAGACCCCGAGGCAGGAATATCACATCATGTATGATAAAGAGCTAATAGAAGCATGTCGGCTCTATTTTGACATGGAAAAAAACAATGTTTAATCTCAGCCGTACACTGTGCAGTAAGCAGTGATACTGTTCTCCAATAGGTAGAGGCGGAAAAATAAGCATTAATCACATTTCATATGGAAACCATGAAAGTGCATGGATGCAAATTGCAGTGGAAAATGATGGAAAACCTGCGCCTGGGACCTTAAAGTTACTATATAACCTACCTCCAACATTTCCTCTATATCGCGAGGAGCAAGCTCATGCTGTAGGACAGAGGTCAGCACAACAACCACAGGAAAGCAGACACAAAACAAAAACACACCAGAGAGAGAGAAAGACAAAGAGAGAAAAGAGGAGAGAGATGTGCAACAAGGAAAGACATAAAACAGTCAAGACATTGCTAGATCTAAGGTCACATGGCACAAGTATATCTATTGTATGTTTTAACCCTCTTTAATGTCTGACAGGTAGGAGATTACTACATCTGAACTTTTTAAAAAGCATTACATAAATACAAGGACTTAAGATAAAATGCCTTCTATACATATATGATTCCTAAAGTTTGACACACTAACTCGACAACTGAAGAGACACAAAACACACAGGATGCAAAAAGAGAGAAGAAGATGTTAAATGTGCGCATTCACACTGAGATGAGTGTGACAGCTGGTTACCTCTTCTTCTTGGCGCCCGTCTGAGTCGCTCTGCTTTTGCTCAGGATGATGCTTCAGGAACTGGGCTACGTATGTCATAATGGATTTCTCATCTGGTTTGTCTACATCAACATCTAAAGAGGTAAGATAATGAATGTAATCAGAGGTCATTTCAAGTTATATAGAGTTCTCTTTCAAAGGAAACGACCTGTTTTGTTAAAAAAAATATATCATTACAGTCATTCAGAGAAACACATATGGCACCCTAAATTTAAAAAACAACTTTCAGCATTAAAGATCAGAGTCAAAGTTGTGTTTGGAGGTTTCATCATACTGAATCCCATGGCTTAATGGACCTTAATTATACTGATGTCAAGCATGATTTGTCAGAGTTCATTGTGAAGGGCAGGCGTGAAGGAGCACAGATGGTGTTTGAGAGTGACACTGAGGTACACATCTGATCCTGAGATCCATGCTTGCAAAATATTTTGTTCACTAATCTTTATAGAGAACAGCTCTAAATGATGAAAAGCTACCATTACTTTTAAGAATGAATGAGTAACACAAAGGTCACATGTTTTCCACTGACAATGAAACAGGTGAATGAAACAGTGTAAATGTGTGGAATTAATTTGATGCTACAATTTTGTAGATTTGGAGTTAGCAGTTATTTCCACCAAGATCTGTGGAGTTCACGTTTCATCAACCTAATGAAAAAAATCCAAATGAAATGTGATGAAAAAAAATCTATTTACCCTCTGGGTCAAGAAGCTGTGGAATGCCCAGCTCTTTCTCAGCCAATAAGAAAGCTTCCTGCAGGTTTTCTCGGTTGGGCCTCCTCCATACACGCTCCATGTCAACTAGATTTGGCCGAAGGGACTGGATGACGGCATAGAACGCCAACCCTGTGCGCCAGCTGGGGCCAAAGTCCTTCACCTCGATCCCTACACGTCTAGGATATGGCATGAATAGATTGAAAAACCAGATGATAACAATGACAGCGGCTCGAAGGGAATGTTTTTACTCTCAAGTTGGCTGCTAGTTTTGTACGGCAGTTAGCATTTTTTGTTGTTGAAAAGAAAAACTGTTTATTGCGAAGGAGGCTGCATACTTGGTGGCTGTGTGCTGGACCCATCTCAGCAGGGCCTTTCTGGCTCCGCCCTGAGGAGGTGGGAGGGGTTTTCTCTTGACAGGGGGGCTGGTGGTCTCAGTGCTGCTGGTGGAGCTGTCCAGTGAAGAAGTGCTACTGGACAAAGCCTGAAGTGCTGGTAGGCTACTGGTAAGCTCTTCAATCTAAAAAGAATAGCATATAAATGACAAATAAATAAACTTTGTTTA